>NW_005362797.1:1050881-1086742 GCF_000412655.1 Myotis brandtii | reverse complement strand
GTATCTGAGATTTATTTATCTTCTATAATTGAAACTTTGTAGCCTTGAGCGGAGGAGCTCAGGGCTGGCCAGGGCAGGCGGGAAGCTTGGCTTCCTCCATCGCAGAAGGCAACCCAAGCCTCCTGCTGGCTCCAGCTCCATAGCCGTCGCCATCTTTGTGACGGAGTGACAGAGTGGTGGTTAATTTGCATATTACTCTTTTATTAGGATGTTTGATCACAAAACTGATTAAAGCAAGACCTTTGGCCTTGATCAGCTTATTATTCAATTGAGATGCCACACCCTTCCCACCACACACCCTTTATCCTGATCATGATCCAGGGCTCTCACTTTAAGAAACAGCCAGCGCCCCTTTAGCTTTCCTGCCTTTACCCTAGATAGTCTCTATGCCTGGAACAATAATCCCAGAGATGTAGTTTCAGGAATCATTCTAACACCTCGTGTCCCATTCAACCCTCACCAGCTTTTGTGAAGGCGATAACAGTGCCATTCCTGGGGGCGTTATATGCTAAGCATAGTGTCAAATGCTTTACATGGGTCTTCATTTTAAAGTAGCTTTGGTTATTGTTATCCTTTTTTTCAGACTATAGAATTTCCTTTAAGCCTTCGTTATTATTGTTGTTGTTATTCCAAGGCCAGACCTGCTCAGAGTTCACACCGTGGCCATTAGAGTCCGGCCTCCTGTGAGGGTGCTGTTTTTATTCTCAGATTACAAAGAAACAGGTTCTGGGAGTGTTTCTCTCCCTGCCTGCCTGATGAATTATTCAGCCTCTGGATGCCCTGGAGTATCACCCCGATGGGAAGCTCTCCTCTGGCTGGTCCCTCCCCAGAGCCGTCCACCCCAGTCCACCCTGGAAGGCTGTTTCCATCCAGCCTTCTCCTCGCTGCTGGTCGGTGAGCTCCTCAAACGCAGAGGCTGGCCTATGCACATCTGTATTCTCAGCACCTAGGGCAGCACCTGATGCGTTATGGGCACCTCGTCTTTCCAGAAATGAGTATTGATTAGCACCTGCCTTGCCCTGTCCCTGAGCTACACACATGCCCATTAACTCTGCTGAGCATCTCATCTCACCTGTGTGCACAGGGCACAGTTTGTGCAAAATAGCTCACTGCCATCCTAGTTATTTCTCTAAAACAAACAAACAAAAAGAAATCCCTGCCCATCTGAAGCCCAGCCCAAAGGACTGCCCAACTGGGGAACTTAAATTCACAGATAGATCCCTGAACACTCCCCAAGAAGAAGAATAGAGCAAGAGTGGACAGTTAGCATGTCCCGGTTCTGTGCTAGGTCATAGACACAGATCTAACTTTTGGAAATAAAATGAACTGTGGCTTTTCCTTGTTCTGTAAGCAGTGTGTTCTGTTTTCTATGTTAGTGGCCCAAATCGGAATTCGCAGGGGAACGTTTGAGGGAGAGGAGGGGATGTCTTCACTCAAAACCGTGCCTTGTTATCTTCTCCGGTGAGAAGACGCCCAGCCGGGCGGCTGCTCTGAGCCGTGGGTGGCATTTGTCATCTCGGGTGGCATTTGTCATCTCCCGGGGACATGTGTGGCAGTGCTATTTAGTGATGCCATCATGCCATGCTTGTCAATATCTCTTTTCAAACTGCATCGGGGAGTGACAGGCAATCCTGTGTGGACTCATCTGCGTTGTGACATTAGATAACAACAAAGTCTCTGTTATTGACCTCGCTTTTCTCAGGAAGTTTTGAAAGAATGTTGGCATGGCACTGTGTCTTCTCTTTCGACACCACATTCACTTCATTCACGTAAGCCCTCCTGTGGTGATGTGCACAGGAAGCTGGAGAGCCACAGGACAGCTGAGACCAGCGGCTCAGTGACCCTGGGGCTCTGGGCCTCCGCCTCTCCTCAGATCTGAGTGTGGTGTCATCCTCTTCTCTGTTGCTCAGCATCCTCACACACCTGGGAGTGTGATGGGAGACAGGCTGATATTCACACTGGACAGTGTTGCTAAACAGCAGAGGTTAACTAGTAAACTGTGTTGAGCAAGTCTGTGCTCCGTGACTACCATTTTACCTGGTTCTGTGAAAGGTTCAAGGAAAATTCAAGGCTTGGTCTACACCCTCAAAGAGGGTACTGCCTGACTGCACAAGTGAAATAGAAACCTATGCAAAACTTACAGAACAGTTGAGTTCAGAGTATGTATTATGCCCATGTTCAAAAGCCCAAGAGTAAAAATTAAGGTTTGGACAAAATGAAAGAAAAAAGCAATTTCTCATTTTAACTCCATGTTCCCTTTTATAGGATAAAGGAAGACTCTGATGTGATTATCATGAAATGCAACTCTTTTTTAAAATACTAGAGGCTCGGTGCACAAAATTCGTGCATGGGGAAGGGGGGTTGTCCCTCAGCCCGGCCTGCACCCTCTCCAATCCAGGGCCCCTCGGCAGATGTCCGGCAGTGAGACAACCCTCTTGCAATCCAGGACCACTGGCTACTAACCATTCAGCTGCCTGCCTCCTAATGTCCCCAACTGCCCTCCCCTGCCAGCCTGATCGCCCCCTAACTGCCTCTGCCTCGGCCCCACCACCATGGCTTTGTCCGGAAGGAAGTCGGACATCCGAAAGATGGCCAGTCAACTGGGTCTAATTAGCATATTAACCTTTTATTAGCATAGATAGTTTTATTGATTTCAGAGAGTAAGGGAGAGGGGGAGAGAGATAGAAACATCAATGATGAGAGAGAATCATTGATTGGCTGCCTCTTGCATGCCCCACACTGGGGATCGAGTCTGCAACCTGGGCATGTGCCCTGACTGGGAATCAAACCATAACCTGGTTCATAGGTCAATGCTCAACCATGAGCCACACCAGCCAGGCTGTGCAATTCATTCTTGAGCTAGGTTTGTGGAACTTTATTTACAAAAGTTTTTAGCGAAATGTCATAGATGAATTCATCTAGCCAAGTTAAATCATTCCCCAAGGGTGTCAATTATATTTCCTTTGAGGCTCTATATTATCATAAGGTTCAGATCTGGCTGCGGGGGCTCCCTGAGGAAAGGGAAGGAAATAAATTGCTGAGCAAATAAACTCCATCTCAAACAAAGCCCTTTGGGGCAGATGAGTTGTGGAAGGTGCCTATGGTTTGCTCAATTAAAGTCCACCTTGGCCATTTTTCTTTTCCTTTATTTTTAATCTTGGCCAATTTGCTCAATTAAAGTCCACCTTGGCCATTTTTCTTTTTCTTTATTTTTAATCTTGGCCATTTTATTTTTTTTTCATATATTTTTATTGATTTCAGAGGGGAAGGGACAGGGAAAGAGACATAGAAACATCAATGATGAGAGAATCATTGATTGGCTGCCTCCTGTAAGATCCCCTCCCCCCTCACTGGGGATCGAGCTCGCAACCCAGGCATGTGCCCTTGACCGGAATTGAACCTGGGACCCTTCAGTCCACACGCTGACGCTCTATCCACTGAGCCAAACAGCTAGGGCTATCTTGGCCATTTTAGATGTCAAGAATTTCCCTCCCCCATTCGCCCCTTCACCTACTCAGTCTCTTGGTCCTGGCTTACCAATTCCTGCTCCGGGCCACTCAGGTGAGAGTTACTAGGGGAGTTTGCTGCCTCTGCCACCTGTTAGGGTAACCCCGAGCTCCTCCGCATCCCCTCACAGGGAAGTGGATCAGGCCCGGATGACAGTGTAATTATCGCAACCGTCAGAAACTTTTTCTGTGCCTTTAATCCACCTTGACAATCTGGTGGTTTGTCACTTCCAGGCCTTTAATTGGCTGCGTGATTGACAGAGTGTGGGGGGCTTTTATTTTAAGAATTGAGGAGAGCCTATGCTTTCAAAAGTAGCTTAGTTATCTGAAGCCAGAGACCTAGTTTGCACCCAACATGGGCTAGAATCTGATATTTGTAGTCACTCTGATTCCAGGTAACTAGCAAGAATGACAGGGAGCGAAAACCAAGCAACTTCCTGTGTTTATTTCCCTGTCACCGAATGTGTCCTCAGCCCTGGGGTGACCTGACACCCCCTTGCAATAGCATTATGAAAAAGACTGCTATGGTCTGACTGTGTCCTCTCAGGATTCATGCTTTGGTTGCAAGGGACAGAAATCTAATTGTTATTTCGTTGTTCGTGTAATTCAGAAGTCCAAGGAGTTGAGCTGCTTGAAGTCATGGCTGGATTTGGACAGGACTTTGTCATTCTATTTCCAACTGTCAGTTCTGCCTTCCTTCTGGGAGGTTCTTCTCTTCATGGGGTGGGAAGGATGGCCCTGCCAGTGCCGGCCTTCCCAGACCCTAATGGTCCACTATCCCAGAGAAGAGCATACCTTTCTCTCAGGATCATATTAGCATAGCATTCAGGGAAGGCTCTGATTGGTCCTGCTTGGGTCATGCCCCTTGCCTTGGATCAATCACTGGAAGCAGGAGAATGGAGTTCTATAATTGGCCAGGAACTGGTCATGTGACCAGGAGGAGGAAGGCCTGTGATTGGAAGTCCCATCAGAACCATATGAAATAGGGGACTGGCTTTCCCATGGACAGAGGTGTCTGGGCCAGAGCAAGCAAACAAAAATCCTCCACAGACGTTAGAATTGAAACTATTTCAAATCGAGTTGTCCTGGTAGGTCCCCTCTCTCTACTCTTTCCTCTGTCTGACAGCCTCGCCTGTAATGACAACCAGTGTGGAAAGCTAGTTCAGCCTCTGCATTTTCAGGGTTTGGTGCTGGCAAAAGGGGCCAGAAGAGAGTCCTGCTTCACGGGAGGATGGCAGTGGCTGGGGCTCCTGGGAAAGGAGCTGATAAACACAAGGAGGAAGCAGCGGCCCCACCGGCCGGCCCCTCATTGACCTGACACTGCTTCCAGGCCTGCCTCCCCCCTGCCCTGTGGTCCTTGGCAATTTGGCTGCACTGGCCCATCCTCAGTGAGAATGTCTAATCCAAGGCTCTGGTAGCCTGGTGGTTTTCTCCTATCGGCCTTTCGTGAGTTCCAAAGAGAACCTTTCCTCGCTGGGTTTTCTTCCCTATCCCTGCCTAGGGATTTAATGGGCTCTCTAAACTAGAGGAGGGAGGAACAAAACCTTTGGAAGCTTGTTTTCAAGGGAAATTGCTCTTTATTTATCGCTGCCTGCTGCGGATGTAAAAACTTTAAAGAACATCGAGTCCTTGGTCATTGAAAGCTTCTTATCTGTGTTTTACGGTTTCTGGTAGAAAGACTGTTAGAAGTTGTCTGGTCCATTTCCCCACTTCAGACTGAAGTCCCTGCCAGATCATCAAGAGGTCATTGAAATTTCAGCTTAAATCCCTTCCAGGATGGGGAGCTCATTCTTCGGTCTGCTGATTCTGTCGCTGAACATCTCCGGTAGCTACAATGCTCTTTCTTCTTTATTTGGAGGACGCCTCTGCTCATCTTGCCTAAGTCTGACAAACAGATTTGTCTCACCTTCTTCTACAGCCATTTAAATATTGGAAGACTGCTTTGATGTTCCCTTTCCTCTCTCTTAGCTCATATTTATTGAACACTTACTTTGTCTAGTGCTGTGCTAACTGCTTGATATGCCTATGCTGCTCACTGTCCACCCTTGAGACATCCGATGGCAAAAGCAGCATTATTGTGCCCATTTTGTAAGTGAGGACACTGAGGCACAGGGAGTGGCCAGGCTGACTTGTCAGACTGGCCTGATGCCAGAGCTCATACTTATAATCTCAGATGTTCCCCAATGTTTTAAAAACAAAATAAATGACATCGATTCAATATGCTGAGTAACCTATTATCATTCACGGCGGTTTTTTAAATCTCCAGCAGGCCTTGAGGAAGAGGACAAGCTTTATTTACAAGCAGTGGGGAGGCGAGGGGATAAGGAGGTAAAACCCAACTGGAGCCCTCTTGGCACCTGGGGCTCTACTGCTTGGGCGAAGCTGAATTGCAAGGGCCTAGGACAGTGATGGCGAACCTTTTGAGCTCGGCGTGTCAGCATTTTGAAAAACCCTAACTTAACTCTGGTGCCGTGTCACATATAGAAATTTTTTGATATTTGCAACCATAGTAAAACAAAGACTTATATTTTTGATATTTAGTTTATATATTTAAATGCCATTTAACAAAGAAAAATCAACCAAAAAAATGAGTTCACGTGTCACCTCTGACACGCGTGTCATAGGTTCGCCATCACTGGCCTAGGAAGAAGTCATTGTCATACAAAGATCATAGAGGCTCAGGAGGCCTGGATTTTAATCTGGGCCATGCTAAAGTACCACACCTTGGTTTTACCATCTGAGAAAGGAAGATATCTTTTCGGTCCTTTCACATTCCAGAAAAGTTATAAGAAATGGATCAGCTAATACAAGATGGGTTTTGAACCCCTTGGGGGGAAAAAGTGGTAATAGAAAAATCCAACTTTACTTTTAGATGAAGAGTTCACACTGGCCAGTTTCTGATGGCAGCATCAATTTCTCCTAAGACCTGCAAAGAGCCAGCCAGAAACCTGTGGCGTGATGAGTCCATTTTAGGATGCAGACTGTAAGCTGCTCCTCTCCCATGATGCAGTGATGGTGATAGGCTGAAGGGAAGGATCATTGTGTCTAATGAAAACACCCCCTTCTCTCCATATTTGTGTAAATAAATGGGTCTTGCGCTTAATGGCTTCTTTGAGGATTCTCTGAGAGTCAATTTGAGGACAGTTTGTGACTTAATCTATGTGGCTGGAACACTTAATGTCTAGGCTCATTACTCTATTTGTTCTCTCTCCTCCCACTGGGCAAATTTAGCTTGCCTTAATCTCACCACTCAGCATAGTGTGCACACAGATTAATCTTTCCCAAGCGCTCCTTTCATCCTGGTATTCCAGTAGTTTCTTACCTGCAGGATAAAGTATAACCCCACTAAAATATGCGGTCCACAAGAATGTCTTATGCTGTATCCACAGCTCCTAAAACAATGCCTAGTACATTGTAGGCACTGAGTATATATTCTTTTAATAAATAAGCAAGGTGCTTAGGATGAGGCAAGGAGGAAGGAATGAAGAGAAAGAAAAGGTGTGCATCAAAACTCACAGTGGTAAAGGTGTGCAGGTTCTAGACTCATTCACTACCCTATAACTTTGGGCAAGTTATTTGTATTAAGTAACATTATCAGTTTAGCTGCTCTACAAAAGGCTACAATAGTAACAACTTCAACAATACAATCACTTGTTATTCTTACTTAGAAGTCCAAGGAGGTCTGGGGCTGATGTGATAGCTCCATAATCATGAGGGACCCAGGCTCCTTCCATCTTGTTGCTCTGCCATCTTTAAATGGGGCTCCAACTTGTGGCCCCTAAAAGTGCTATGCTTCCTCTAATGTCTAGATTTCAGACAGCAAAGAGGAGGAATGAGGAAGAAGAGGGCCAGACCCTTCCTTCAAGGGCTGGACTCAGAAGTTACACTCGTCACCCCTATTCATATTCCATTGGGTATAACTTAGTCATATGGACACACTTGACTGCAAAGGAGTCTGGTAAATTAGTTTTTAGCTGGGTATTCATGTTCCCACATAAGGCATTCTATCATTATAGAAGGGAGAAATGTATGAATAGCAATCTCTGATACAAATATATATATATATATATATATAACCACCACTCTACTCCTAGTCCTCAACACTGTTCAGTTTCCTCTTTTGTAAAACATGTGCCTCACTGCGTTACAATCAAATGAGATGAGCTTTTTGGAAGTATCTCATAAGCTCCAAAGTTCTAGTTATACAGAAGTTACTAATTGTGAATAAAGAATACCAACAAAGGGCCTTTGGAATCATAGAACAAGGGAGATTCATTTTAGCGGAAATGATAGAGGAGTTTATGGAGCAGGTAGTTTTTAAAGCTGAGCACTGAAATACTGATTGGCATTTATTAAGGTGGGAAATAAAGCCGGGGGAGCATGGAAAGTATTCCAAGTGAAGGAGAAGTGAGATCAAAGGTAATAAGGTGGGAATTTGCGTGCATGTTTGAGACTTTATGTGAGGTACAGTCAGAGGAAGTACAAGGGCAAGAGAAGGAAGCTAGACCACAGTAGGCATGCCCAGGAGTTGGCGTTAGATGGGAAGTGGGAAGCCAGCGTTAGTCTCTGAGTAGGGGAAGGACATAATCTTCTCCACAGCGGTGCTGTGGTCTGGAGGAACATGGCCTTGGCAACCTGGAGGCCATTGAGGAGGCTCTTCTGAGAGTCTCGATAAGATGGTCAAAGGCCTGAACTGGAGCTGTGAGAACGGAAAGATAAGGATGGATTCGGGAACTATTGCTCAGGTAGAATCACCGGGCTCAGCAGCAAATCAGACAGAGAGAAGAGTAAGTACTGATGGGGAGTTTTTCTGGGTACCGTTGACTATAAGGGAGATTCAGGAAAGAAGGGCAAATTCAGGAGGAGGAATGTAATTTTGGGGTGTCCAGTGTTCATCTGAGCACCTCCCAGCTATGGGGAATTTGAGATCTGCTAATAAAAGGGATGACAAAGAACTTAAGAATTTACCAAAATGATAAAGATGCTTTATCCACCGCACTGTTGCCTCTTAGAGTATGATCTAATGTCTGACAGCTCAGGCAGCGCAATTAAAATTCAGTCTCGGGGAGTAACTCCCTTTCCTTCTGCAGCCTGAGCTGTTGTCCCTCACTCTTTATGGCCACGTGAGGCTGGGCGGTGTCCTTACTTGATACGTGGAGGACAGTGACGAGCCCTGCAGGGTTAGGAGTGCATCGCAGCAGAGGCTGGGGAAACATTTGTTTTCCTCCCAAACATCCTCCTTTGGTCTGAAGACATCCAGACTTTGATCCTCAGTCCGGCTGTGAGAAAACCTTTCTGATTCTTGTTCCTAGTGGCAGGTTAAAAAAACCATCTTGAGCCGAATTGTGGATCAAAAAAGTAAACAGGGAAGCAAGATTTTGAGGTTTCTTTCCTTTCAAAATTTTCCATCATTGCCACAGAATTGATTATGCAAAAAAAGTGCAAACTGTTTTTGTTTAAACATCACCTTGAGAGTTCTCCTGGACATTGGAAGGTTTCAGATGGATGTAGAGCCTGGAGATACCTCCTCAGCCCCCCATGGTAATTGGCTGCATCATTTCACCCTGCCAAACTCACAGGGACTGTCACTTAATTCTGGCTAATTCATCTCATCTTGTAGATTTGACCTTGAACATCCTGAGCTGGGAGGCAGAATTTATCAACCACTCTTGCTATTATGATGATGATTTACCAATATATTTGGACATCCATGTGGTGTCCAAGGGCTAACAACAGTGTTATATTCATTGTCCAAAAAACAAAAGTAATTAAAATGTAACTAAAATCCTCTATTGGCATCTCTTAACAGAGCACCAAAGATTGAACTCAATTATAATCTATCACAATACTTCGTATGCTCTCTCCCTACTCCCAATATTCCCATGTGGCTTTTCTATCGCTCTCTCCCCAGCATCTCTTTGCATCTCATTATGGAATTCATCTGGCCTCTCTTTTAACAAGGAAAGTACTTCCGTTTTAGGGAGGCAGTGAGCACATTCAGGGATTAATACGTCAGTAGAGGAGAAGAGATCTGGGAACTATCACACTTTAATAATTTTTTCCTGCCACTTATATATCGTGCAATTCATTATTTATATTATTAATGTAAAATGAATAACAATAGCCAACATTTATAGTGCCTTGTCATTTCCAAAGTGCTTCTATATCCATAACTCCATGAATGCTCACAACAGGAAAAGCAGGATAATTATCACCCCTGTTTTACAGATGAGGAAACTGGGGCCCAGAAAAGTGGAATGAACTTTCCCAAGTCACGAAGTTGACAAAGAGAACTGTGAATCCAGTCCGGGTTCTATGGCTCCGAGAGCCTCTGTGACACACTCAAGGATCCTCATTGTCCCCCACTCCCCCCACTGGACCTGGCTTCAGAAGCTCTGCTTCTCAGAGGGCCCGGGAGTTCTGTCCACCCTCTGGCTGGGCTGCAGGGCTGGGACGGGGCTGAGGTGAGGTGCCCACGACACATAGTTAAAGGAGGTGCTTGCTCATGCTCAGGATTGTGCAAGTGCACGGTCCTCACACTTTGCACCCTTGACCTCTTACTTGCCTCACTGTAGTGACATTGCTACTGGGCTCCTCCAGGAAGAAGAAACAAACCCCAGCCCCACCACCCTCCTCCACAACAAGCACAACCTACCTTTTAAAACAGAGAATGAGAGGAGAGCAGCACCTTTTCAACCGCCACAAGCAGACAGGAGGCTACGGTCACAGTCATGGGCTTTCGGCCGCTGCAGGACACTGAGGAAGGGAAAGCAGGTACGGCTGACTTCATTGAACATAGAGTAGATGTTTGTGGTGCCATCTAAAATATTTAACAAAATGTGGGAGCTCACTGGTGGCTGTGATTGTGTGTGATTGTGTGTGTGTGTGTGTGTGTGTGTGTGTGAGTACTTTGCAAAGGTACATGATTCATGTTCCTAATCTCCCTGAGCCAGGGGACCGATTTCAGGCTCAATGTTCAAAAACTGAGATGGACTGTGGCTACTGCTAATGCTTTTAAAAGAAAACTAGAGGCCTGATGCATGAAATACATGCAAGGGGCTCAGCCCTCGCAGCCAGGCTTCGTCCAGAAGGTCGTTCAGCTGCCCGGTCTAATTAGCATATTACACTTTTATTATTATAGATAACAGCCTCCCTGCCCCCCCCTCCATTTTTCTTTCCTTTCTCTTTTTTGGCATGTGACCTGGCCACAGTGGCCTAAGCCAGTGTTCCCCTCTTCATCTGATGGTAGAGAAGGTGGAGAAATACTACCTCGGACAAGAATAAGGTCCACAGTGTAGGAATGCCTCTGGCTCAGGGTGAGAGGTGAGTTTAAAGCTCTTAATCCCAAGGGGTGAGGCCAGGTAACAGACCTATTATCTACAAATATACTTTTCGTGATGGAGTGAGAAAATCCTGGTTTCTAGGCTGATTCTGACAATATTGGGTAATCTTAAGCAAATTTCTGGACCTCTATTACCCCACTTGTAAAAAATGAGAGCCTTGGTTTGGAGTAGAGATGGCCAGTAGACATTGTTGTTGTTTTTTGGGTTTTTTTTTACAAGGATTAAAAAATTTTTTTTAGGTTTTATTTTATTTAGAATTTTATGTTCCATGTTTCCTTTTTTTATTTCTTAAAGTATTACAAAGAGTATTCTTCCCAGGGGCCGTCTCAGTCTCACAGGGGCCATCTCAGCCTCACAGGGGCTGTCTCAGCCTCACAGGGGCCGTTTCAACCTCACTGGGGCCGTTTCAACATCACTGGGGCCGTTTCAACCTCACCGGTGCCATTGCAACCTCACCAGGACCGTCTCAACCTCACTGGGGACGTCTCAACCCCACCGGGGCTGTCTCAACCCCACCAGGGCCGTCTCAACCTCACTGGGGCCGTCTCAGCACTAGACATTGTTAATAGCCTTGGACTTCTCCTTGATGCGCTGTGCCAGGCAGCTATTATTGATCAGTTTAGAGCCGCATGTGAATTAACATGGTGTGCTGGTAACAACTGGCTCTCTGTGGAAAAAAAGCCATGTGTGTCATGTTTGCCCATTTCTATGGTGTAAATACTCCCCCTGTGGCCGATTTCAACCCTCCATGGTGAAGTCACTGAACACACCCTTGGGAAGAGATGGGCATGATCGGCTTTCTTCAGCTCCAGCACATCATTGCTTCTTGGCCTTTTCCCATCTGGTTTAGATGAACTCCAACGTGGTGTTCATTTCCAATAGTCTATAATTCTGAATCAAACTTTGGTCTGTAACAACTCTTGGAAATTGGTGCTCCTTAAAGTCACTGCCTTTTGAGTTCCCCCCAAAATAGATTTGTGTGAGGAGTGTTTTGAGGCAGTGAGAGTCCGGGGAGCTGAAGTGAAGAATGGGAGGATGAAAAGCAGGGAGGAGGAAGAAGCAAAGCTAGGATGCGTTAAAGGTGACTGGCTGCCCCATCCCACCGGACTGCCTGAGAAGTCACAGGAAATGCATCTCTGAGATTAGCTGGAAGGAGAAAGAGGATGCCTATGTCCGTTTGCCTCCCCCACCATGGGTCAAGTGCTGGGTTGTGGGCTTTAACTCTCCTATGCTTCCAGGCTGTGCTTGCAAGGACCCAAGGCCAACAGGAAAGCCATAGGGCAGGAAGTAGGAGGTACAGGCTTAGTGACAGGTTGTGAGGTGGCCCCTGTACAGAGCTGGCTGGAGTCTGTGAAGAGCTAGTCACCTAGTGGTGTTGGAATGAGACCAGTAAGCAGGAGGATCTGAGGTAGAGAGCCTAAAGGGTGTCTGACACACCCTCATGGAAAGATAGGCAGGGGCTCCTTAGTTACTTCAACTTGTCCCTGGTACTCTGACCTTTATGACAGTGCTTCCCCCCTCCCCCGCAACCCCCCAGCCTGAATTCAAATGCCGGCTCTGCTGCTAACCAGCTCCATGACCTTGGGGAAATCACTTAATTTCTCTGTGCTTCCATTTTCCCATCTGTAACTTACATTTTCTCATCTGTAAATTTGACACACAAAAGCACCTAGCCCAGTGGATTGTTGGGAGGATTAAATGAGTTACTACCAGTAAAGTGCTTTAAGACTGTTCATGACATATAGTAAGTGCTCAATTAAAGTTAGTGTTTATTAGTGTTTCATATATTTGGAAGATATTTATACAAGACCTATTTGCCAGTACCTGTGGCAAGTTGTATTTTCCAAAAATGGTCATCACAGTATTTCTGGGCCCATGCTTTTCAGATCATGCCACTCTACCCACTGAGTGATAGAGTCTATGTCCCTTTCTTTGAATCTGGGCAGGGACTTGTTCTGACTAATGGAATATGGCAGAAATGATGGCGCATGACTTCTGAGCTAGGTCATAAAAAGGATACAACTTTTGTCTTGTCTGTCTCTCTGTCTCTGTCTTTCTCAATAGTTGCCCTGGCAACCCAGCCACCATGTTGTGAGGAAGCCCAGGCCACTTGAAGAAGCCATGTATAGGTGTTCCAGCCAGTCATTCATACTGGGGTCTCTGCCAACAGCCAGCACCAACCTCTGGCCATGTGAGTAGACAAACCCTCAGATGATTCCAGCCACATCCAGCTGAGGCCTCAGACATCATGGATTAGGGACAAACTGTCCCATTGTGCCCTGCTGGAATTCTTGACCTCACCCCACTCCACCCAAATGTGAGATAATAAACGTTGTTGTCTTAAACCATTAATTTTTGCAGTAATTAGTTTCACAGCAACACATAACTACTAACCCATCATATTTTCATCCTAGTCCCGTTTTAGCCTTTGTTTTCCAGATGGAAGAGTCCTCACTTGTGGGGCAAGACTAGTTCTAGCAGAGTCCTGAGGACCACGACAGGGTACGCGAGGCCTATGGGAGCACCCCCATGTTTGCGGCAGAAGCATGGAGTGGATGGGGGTCTTGGAAAGGAGAAAGAGAAGAAATGGAGGAGGAGAAAGGAGCTAGAAAGAGAAAAAGAGGGGGCAGGTAATAGAGGAGAGGGGCATATGGCTGAGGAGGCTGATGGTCCACACCAGGTGGTCTCCGATTGCCCAGTTGTCTTGCTGACTCACTTCCAGGGATGTCCTGAATGACCCTTTCTCTGCAGGGAACTGATGAGTCATACACACAGCCAGACAGGGCGTGGGAGAGTGTCTGCCTTCCCGCCTCAGGCTGGGCACTGGGGATGCCAGCTGGCATTGTTCGGTCTTACTGATTGAACCACCACTTCATGTCAGGCCCTGTGCTCGGCTCTGGGACTATGAGGTGCTCCAAGTCCCTGCCCTCAAGGAGTCAGAGTTCAGTCACTGCTCAGTGTTTCTTCTCAGGGAGACCTCAGCTAACAAGTAGGTGGAAGTTCTGGAACACTAAGGGAGAAGGGCATAGGAAGAAGGAATCTGACTGCATGGATTTATTTAAAACAAAAGTTCTTCCTTTTATTTTGAAAGCACTTGGCTGATGTTAATTAACCAGCTGGGATTGATTTGACAGTTGACTCTGGGGACTTTGGTAAAGAAAATGAAAACAAATATTTTCAAATTGAGTATCTTTTAAGTGTGATGATTGCTCTTTAGTTAGATACTTTTGAAGAGACTGAAAACCACTCAATTGGTTTGAGTGAAAAGGGAGTTTATTGGGAGTTGTAACTGAGGAGTCCAGCTCTAGATGCAGACCCAGGTAGATTTCATGTTCAGGCACATTCACGGAGACTTGGTTTTTCTCCATCCAGCACGTTGGCTTTACCCTCATGTTCCCCAAGATGGTTCTAACTTCTCCAAGCTCTTCCCTCCCAGTGGCAAGATGGCTGCACAGTTCTGAAGCCTTCTTTTATCGGAAAGAAGAAAATGACCTCCAGCCCCTCATGCTCTCAGGGTCACCCTCCCCTAGCCCAGCATGCCCCACAGAAGTCTGTGGTTGAGTCGTGTGCCCAAGTCTGAAACCGTCCCTGTGGCTGGGGTAGGACCGATTGACCAGCTCAGGCCTGCATCATGAGCCCAACCATAAAGGTGGGGAGACCAACCTAACTACATGGACTTAGAGTTAGGGAGGTTTGGATCTCCACCCCAAAACTGGGGACTTTTATCTGAAAGAAAGGAATGGGTGCTGGGAAATGAAATAAATGGCCCAGAGACAGAGGCAATGGGACCTTTCAGGGGTGGAAGGCAGCTCAACACATGAGGGGACTCAGGCCAACATGGTCTTGGAGTCAAATTCAAATTGGCCTCTACTACTGTGCAGAGAGGCTTACTGGTCACTAAATTATTTATACACACAAATATATATATCTTTCCCTTTAAATTGTAGAGTGTGACAGTCATGAGGTGTATTACTCATATCTTTTAAAAAAATGAGATATAGATATCTTTCCCTTTAAATTGTAGAGTGTTTGTGACAGTCATGAGGTGTATTACTCATATCTTTAAAAAAAAAAAGGCCAGTTAGCTACAAGGAGTGCAATTAGTTCTGGAGCTAAAGTGATGCTCTTTCAGGGCATCTCCCAGCCAATGAGCTGGGGGAGGGGTACTAGAGCTGGCCATGCCTCTTGTAGGACTCCTCTAGTGGGCAATCTTTGTTCCGGATCTCCCTGTCAAGCTGGCTGTGACTTTGTCAGATCTGCTTTGCAGTCTGAGGCTTGATCCCTGAATCACTGTGTGGAAGACCTCTCACTGAGGTCCTCGCATACGCCAGGGGAGAAGGGAGCTCTTTGGAGCCCCTTTTATAAGGGCACTAATCCCACTCAGGAGGGCTCCACCTCCATGACCTAATCACTTCCCAAAGGCCCCACCTCCAAATACCGCCACCTGGGGATTAGGTTTCAACATATGAATGTTGGGGGGACACAAACATTCCATCTACAGTAGCTGAGCGATTGCCGATAACAAATGTTTTAAATAATGTTTTCATAGAAATGGGACACATAAATAGAAAGGTGCACCAAACGTAAGTGCACAAGATCAATGAATTATTACAGAGCAAAACACCCCTGTACTCACCATCCAGGCCAAGAAGAAACATGTTCTCCTCCTAGCTGTCCCCTGCCTCCCCCACCACACAACCCCTCTCAACATTCTTGACAAGGTTCACATTCGAAGTTTAACAGAGGAAGCAGGTTTGTCCAACCCCTTTAGTCAAAGGTAGAGATAAACTGCCTTTTAATGATTTTGTTTGTTGGCTTTCAGCTTAAAGAGCAAGTTTTACCTTTAAGATGTTTTTTAAATCCCAGAACTCTGTCAGGCATTGGATAAGGAAATGGGGGAGGGGAGAGAGAGAGAGTTAAATTCTGTTCTATCCTTGTTCAGGAGTCTGATCTTGATAAGCAAAGAATATAATTAAAATGGATTACAGACTACCAAACACAAACAAGAACAACATGATTGCAGCATGTGCAAGCCAGTAATTAAAGCTTTAAAAGAGGAAAAAGTCACCATCACTTAAAATGTTTATTTGTCAAGGTTAGTAACAAATATTGACATGAAGGCTTTTTTTTCCTTTTCTTTTCTTCTTAGCATTGGACTCTCAGCAATTAGTGTGTATTCCAAAATCAATATGGCCTCAGGTCTGAAGCAGCAAGATCCATACATTTTAAAATTAGTTGGCGTAATAGCCGACTGGCTCCATAAAGCAGGCCCGCTGGTAGCATCATTCGATTAAGTGCTCATTAGAGGACAAAGAGAAGCATGTCAGGAGCGGCATCGCCTTAAATTGGTTTCATCTCAAAGAGGTTCTGATGATGACCATTAGGCAGAGACTTCTTAATGGCAAAGGAGTTTATAGTTTATCTTTGCCAATGAAAGCATTTAACCCGTAAAATGGAACGGTTCTTAAAAATATACCACAGTGATGAAAAGCATGGGCTCTGGGGCCAGATGGCCTGGATCCAAATCATTTCTAACTATGTGACTTTGGGCAATTTGTTCACCCTCTCTGTCTCTCGGTTTCCTCATCTGTAAAATGATAATAATAATAATGTCTACCTTATAAGGTACTGTAAACAGTAAGTGAGATAAGATATGCAAAGGTCCTGGCATGCAGTCTTAGCTATGGAATTAGTCAGGATAGGCTAGGTATGATGCAGTAACACGCGAGTCCCCAAATCCCAGCGTCTTTACTCAATGAACTTCATCGCTCACTCAAGCTATGTCCCCACCATGGGTCATGGGGGGGAGGGAGAGAAAAGAGCTTTGTTGTACGTAGCCACTAAGGGACCCACCACTACATAACTACACCAAGTAGGAGAAGACAGACAGTAGAAACCCACCCAGAAGAGACACACATGATTTATAACATGTCTCACTAATTCAGAGTTAGTCTACTGAGTTCCTAGGAGCCTGGAAATGGCATGGGAAGGTAGAATGTTTAGTGAGTCTCTGCGATATGTGTTATTGTTATCATCCTCATTGTTGACGGTATAGGTTCCACCAGAATTTTACTGTATGAAATTTGGAGAATACAGTTCGACCTGTCATAGGACTGAATCCCCAGATAATTCATTCATTCAACAGCTATTTGTTGATAACTATGATGAAGTTTTAGGTGTGAGACAAAGGGATGAATTTGACCAGATAAGGACCCTTGTCCCATGAACCTTCCAGTACAAAAATGACTCGACCAAGTACATAAATCGGATCATATCTAATAGTATTAGGTTCTGGCACTGGGGTAAGTGGTTGGCGGGGTGGGGCAGTGGTATTTGTGCTGAGACCTGAAGGACAAGAAGGACCCAGTCAGAAGGATGCCTAGAGTAAGAGCTTTCCAGGCGGAGGGAAATCCGTAGGTTTCAAGAGTTGTAAACAAGGTCAGTGTGGCTGGAGGACCGAGCAAGGCAGAGGTGACAGGAGGGGAGATGACAGAGGAAGTGGGAGCCAACTGTTCACAGACCTGGAGGCTGGTTCTCACACAAGCGACTTGCCCATCCAACCAGTAAGACACCTGTGGGACTCACATGCCCGTACGTTTGAGCCCATACAAGGTTATAAATAAGCTCCCGTCTCCAGGGCCGGAATGAGGATGAATGAGGTTTAAAGCCTTTAAGGTCTTGCCAAGCAGGGGTCAGGCAAGCAGGAGCGTCTATGAATCACGGAACAGATCGTGTTTGTCACGAGTGATATCTTTGGAGCATCAGGGCAAAGGACAGCAGCCTGGTTCTGCCTGGAGACGAGAATGCTGAGATGTGGTGGCCGAAGCCCAGAGTCATTAGATGTGCAGAGGGAGGGTGCTGACCGGAGCTCCCAGGGCTGCCGGTCAGGCCAAGGCCAGGCCAGAAGGTGGATTCAGGTCAGGAGAGAAGGAAGTGAGCTGCATTCATCACTTCCACAAGATCACCAACAGCTCAGGCTCTTTCCGACATCCCCAGGGTCTTCTGCCTTTGCCTTTAGGCTTGCTTCCTCAGGCTCACCAGGGGGCGGCCACAGTTCCAGGCATTGCGTGTAGATTTGGCAATGTCTGGCAGAAGAAACACGTTTTTTCTCCATCGTCACATTTTACTGGGGAGGAAAACCCTAGAAGCCTCCAGCAGTCTGCTCCTTGCGTCTCATTGGCTAAGATGGGGATCACCTGTTCTAGTTGCAGGAGAGCCTCAGGAGGCAGGTTTCTGGCACTTTCAGCCTTTACAATAGCAGGTAGCTGTGCAGCCAAAACGGAGGGGGCTGGGTCAGGGCTCTGGGGGGCACCACAGAGAGGTCTATGAAGGGACCCTATCGTGTGCTTGCCACACACAGAGCTCAGCACATGTTAGTGGCTTTTGCCCTTTATCCTCCATTACCAACCACCCACATCATCCCTTTACCTTCAGTAGTTCTAACTTCCATCCCGGGACTGGCTCCTCTCCCGAGACTAAAGATACAGCGTGGCTGAGCAGATACTCACCCCCCACCCTCTGGGGGAGGGTGTCTTCTTTAGACCCAGGGGGGCCCTTACACTGGGCTGTGAATACCTGCAGGTGTTTGGCTTCTTCTCTCCCCTTGGGTGAGACTAAGAATTAGGGAATAATGCTAGTACCTTCACATCAATAAAAAATGTCCCAGACCTGGCTGGTCCCCCAGCACTGAGCTGCAGTACATTTTTATAATGCACATTCCCCAGGGCAGGCTGGCCATCTGGAGAATTCCAACCTGCCAAGGTCACTGTTGTGGTCACAATGGAAACCCCACAGAGCAGTAATGAACCATTCCCCAGGTAGGTCACGGCCCCAAATTAACAACATCTATGTCAAGTTCCATTAGGGCAACTCCAGGGCACCTGTCAAAATCTTTTGTTAACAAGGAAACCATTTCCTTTTAGAATACAGTCTGAAACCAGCCAGCTGCAGGCTGAGAATTAAAACGTCATGCTGGGTGGACTTTCAAACCACTTGTTAAAGTTACAACAGGATAGAGTCACATTACAGAAACTTTGGGAAATAGAGAGGGAGCAGCAGCCTCCATCGGCCCCGTGAAGGAGTGCCAACAGGAAAGGAGTACACCCCCACTCGGGCTACTGAGAGGGCGGGCCCGTCTAGGAGGGCAGAAGTGAGAGCTGGAGGGCTCTCGGGGGGGAGGTGAGGCTCAGAGGCCAAGGTCAGATCCCCAGGGCCATTCCTACCTGCCCAGGTGTCACTTCCCAGGAGGGCCTCTCTGCTCAACCTCTCTCTCTCTCTCTCTCTCTCTCTCTCTCACACACACACACACACCTCTCACTTAAAGTTAGTGGTTCTCAACCTTCTGGCCCTTTAAATACAGTTCCTCGTGTTGTGACCCAACCATAAAATTATTTTCGTTGCTACTTCATAACTGTAATGTTGCTACTGTTATGAATCGTAATGTAAATATCTGATATGCAGGATGGTCTTAGGCGACCCCTGTGAAAGGGTCGTTTGACCGCCAAAGGGGTCGCGACCCACAGGTTGAGAACCGCTGCCCTAGAGGAACCCTCAAACCAGACTTGTAGGTGGTGCTCAAGGAAGGCTTCCTGGAGGAAGTCCTCTGTAATCTGAGATCCAAGGGTGCTTAGGAGGAAGCTTAGTTAAGAGAAACTGGGAGTAGTAGTCCCTGCAGAGGGAAGAGTGTTTTTCACAGCTTGGGTAAGACCCGGGTTGATGAAGTACATAGTGTTTGGAGACATGTTATGAGAGTAATTCAGCATGGTGGGGGCTTGGACTCACGGGCTTAATTGTGTCCTTCCACCCTGCTCCTAATTCGAATGTTGAAGCCTAATCCCCAATCTGACTATATGTAGTGAAAGGGTCTTTAAGGGGTAGTTAAGGTGAAATGATGTCAGTAAGTCTGGAAGCAAGGATGAAAGGAAGAGATGTATTGTAAGGAATTGGCTCACATGATTATAGAAGCTGGTAAGTCCAAAATTTGCAGAGCCGATGTCCCAGTTTGAAAGTTGTCGAGCAGAATTCTCTCTGACTCTGGGGAGGACCAGTCTTTTGTTTAATTCAAGCCTTCGACTGATTGGATGAGACCCACCCACGTTAGGGAGGGCAATCTGCTTCACTCAGTCCAATTTAAATGTTAACCTCGTTCGAAAACGCCCTTATGGATGCACCCAGAATAATGTTTGCCCATCTACATGGGCATCCCCTGGCTCAGTTAACTTGACAAATAACATTAACCATCACAGACTCCAAGATGCGGCAAAGTAAGAGAAGAGGATAGGGAGTTTGGCAAGGGACAGAGGTCATCGTGAGCTTCCCTGTTAGCCAAAATAAGGCATTTGTACTTGATTCTGACATCAAAGGGGAGGCACTGAATGGTTTTAATCAAGAAGTATTATGTTCAGAGTGTTCATTTAAAGAACTAGAAGCCTGATGCATGAAATTCGTGCTAGGGGCTCGGCCCTCGTAGCCCCGGCTTCATCCGGAAGGTCATCCAGAAGGACATCCGGAAGGCTGTTCAGCTGTCCAGTCTAATTAGTATATTACACTTTTATTATTATAGATAAGGATGAGGCTGCAGTGCGGGGAACACATTAGGATGGCTCTGTACAGCTGGGCGGGTTAGTTAGTATGCAACTCAGGTGTAGGCACCTTCCCACTCTGTTCTATGGCAACAGCACCTCCTCAAGTTGTGTGAGGTCTATATAGTGGCTCTGAACACACTCGCAGGGGCAAGACTGGAGGCAAGGAACCCAGTTAGGAGGCAATGGTAGTACTGTAGGTGCAGAGTTTTCAAATGTTGCACATAATCATGAATTTGACAGCTTTCTCCTTAGAGATAAGCCATGATTTTCTTAGCCATTTTCCTGCTATTGTTTTTAAACATGGTTCTGGCATAGCAGTGTTAGATGTAAGCACACTGCTCTGCATTCAATGCCCCTCTATGACCATACAATTTATCATCTTGCTGGGACACTTTTGAAATCAAAGGGGCCATAAGTGATTCCCCAGGGAGAACTGGCATAATCTATGGCTGTCTTGGGCACACCAGAATGAATGGCTACCTTTCCTCTTGCTTCTCTCTCTGGATATCAAGCCTTCTGTCCAGGGAGTTTCATTTCTGGGAGAATCAGAAGCCCACTGCACATAATGTACTAACTAGTGTCAAAAAAAGTCACTGTTTTTTTCTGTAGATTGAAACCCTATAATTTTTGTGCTTCATTCTATGTTTATTTATATTCCCTTCACATCTTCAGTAGCAAGAGATAGCTGAGAACATTTCATTCTCCTCCCACTAAGTTGCTATGATTTCCCAAAGGTGTCTTTTTTTTTAAATTTTGTTTTTGTTGACTCAGTGATCCTCCTCCTAACAGTAAAAGATGTGCTCTCTGACTCCAACGGAGTTATCCAGAAAAAGATTCAGGAGGCTTCAGTTGTCTGGCCATTCTCATATTAAGGTGACAGGGTTTCTTTTTAAACTTGAATGGACCGCTAAAAGGAGCTCTACCTTGGAGTAGAGGGAAACTACCCCTAAAAGAATGTGGCAGAGACTGGTAGAGCTCACCAACATCCATGTTCTAAACCATTTTGTGGACAGCATCCCACCCTTGAAGTTAGGTGTGGCCATGTGACCAAATTCTGGCCAATAATAGTATGTGAACCAGAATGATGACCACCACTTTTAGGCATAACCCGTATAAACCTCCCCCAAGCAATCCTTGCTCCCTTTCCCCTTCTGCCGGCTGAAGGGAGAAGACTCTGAGATCCTACAGGTGGATGGAGCCACAAGATGGAAGCAGCCTGGTTCCTTAAATGGCTGCATGGAGTAGAGCGCCCCCTTCCTGGTCCACACTGGAGTATGTCACGGAGAAATATACTTACTGTGCGGAGTAACTAAGATATGAGGAGATGTGTGTTACAGAGAGGCTTGACTAAGATGAACAAATAACCCAGGTACCTCCACCCTATTAACTCAGCCAAATAGATCTCCTGGACAATGACAGCAAAGAGATTTGCAAGACTGAGTATTTATGGGCATGTCTCCATGTACCCATTTCGCTACCTATCAGGAGAGAGTGATTCAGGAGAAAAGACTCCAACCACAATTGCCTGCAGCCACATCTGCTTCCTTAAGGGAATGGCATGATTTCCCTCCAGACTAGAAGGGAATTTATTTAGCAGAATTCTCTGTGAGCCATTTGGTGGTAAAAAGACAGTCCTCGGCACACAACCTCAAAGTCATAACATAAAGAGAACTAACATTCTTTTTCATAATTAAAAAATACAAATTGAGGGTTTAGGAAGAAAATTCAGGATGAATGAGTTGAGGGAGAAATGGCACTGCACAAGATGGCAGGGACTGGCTGAGAAAGGAGAGGCCGTTTTGGACCATGCTGCAATGGATATTTTTCAGGTATCGGCCATGTCTGCATAAGCCCCTCATTTGCTCCTGCTCACTCAGCCTAGAGTCCCTGTGCCACTGGGAAAGGATAGAGGGGAGCTCCAGCCAAGTGAGCAGAGGCCCGAAGTGGGATGCCAGTGTTGGAGAGAAGTGCTGGAGACATGGCTCGACCCAGAATGGACGTGAGACAAACATCTCCCCCTAAACATAGCAGAGAAAGAGTGACCCTCGGGATGGGTAGAGACCTCAAGGACCCAAGAAAAAGTAGTCAAATTACTTAGCCTCTGTGTAAGAATCCCCTTCTTCCTACAAAACCATTCTAAGTAGAAGACTTCACAGCATACTGGCTGGAGTCGTAGGAAGGGAGGGCCCCTGAAAGGCACAGGGTAAGTGGAATGGACTCCCCAAAGCCAAGGTCACTGTTGGCCGGGGGTCAAGAAGCCCTACAGGGTTGAAAAGCAAGTGTGTGTGTGTGTGTGTGTGTGTGTGTGTGCTGCAGTCCTGCATGTTCCTGGGCCATTGTGGGGCATCCTTGAGAGCAATGACCTTCAGATGGGAGGAGGGGAGACGGGAGCTCGGACTGGCTGCTGATCTTGTCACGAGGAGGTGGAGGACACCATCTTGATTGAAATTAAATAAGGCCTTTGCATTCCTGCCCCACTGCGGAGGCTGGGCATGAACTTGGCCAAAGTGCTAATGCAATTAGGGCAGCGAGCTGGTGCCCAGCCACCCACCCCTGCTCTGACTCACTGGCTGCAGTGCCCTCCAGGCGACCCCTCCGCACTCGCCCTGGATGTCCGCAGCTCTCTCCCTGGGCACTTCTCCAGCTTGAGAGGAAAATTCCTAGGATCGTCAGTTAAAGGAGCTCACAACTCATAAGGAACAAGAACCCCTGAATGCAGTCTTTTTCCTGCCCCATTTGGGACATGCTAAGCGCCCATGACCTCGTGGATAAGCTGCCAGCTCAGTGAATGTCCACAGAGCCTCCCGCACAGAACCTGGCGCTTAGTGTGTTTTACACACTTTGTATCTTCTCTTCTCCTTCTTATCACTGTTCTATTACTACCCCTGTTACCATTACTAATCAATATCAAACTTTCTAGGACCGGGCCTACCTCCCTACTGCCATGAAGGTTTGGATGTCTTGGCTGGTCCTGTTACCCTCCCGCCCTCCTCCTGCCAGTGTATCTTAGCCCCAAAGAGAGCCAGGTGCCTTCAGGATGGCCAGGATGCCCAAGTGACGCCTGACGCAATAACAAGGCTCAGGCGATCTGGGAAACAGAGCCCCTGGAGGAGACAACCTATGCTGCTCATAGTTAAATGAAGACAGCGGACAGCTCCGCCAAGTCACAGAGCAGCCCTTGTAATCAAGAGTCTGTCTTATTTGTTAGAATCTCATCGCTCGCTCGCTGTTCCATAGCTCCTCCCTCATCTGCCTCCCATGCGTGTTCTCCCCGAGGGAGGCAGGGAAGCCATCTGCCCAGGCCCAGGGCAAGGGCATCTGCTGCCTTAAGAAGTGGTGTAAAGGGGCAGGAGCTTAGCTTTGCCCCTGCTCTGGCCAGGCCTCGGGTGGTGTCTGATGATCCTCAGTTCAAATATATCTGCCAGCTAGTCTAGGGCTGTGGTCAGCAAACCACGACTCGCGAGCCACATGCGGCTCTTTGGCCCCTTCAGTGTGGCTCTTCCACAAAATACCACGTGCAGGAGCACACGTACAGTGCGATTGAAAACTTCGTGGCCCATGCACAGAAGTTGGTATTTTGTGGAAGAGCCACACTCAAGGGGCCAAAGAGCCACATGTGGCTCGCGAGCCGCGGTTTGCCAAGCCGCGGTTTGCCGATCACTGCTCTAGGATACCCAAGTCCTGCAGCATCTTTTCCACAGCAGGGAATTCTACGTGTCTGCATGGGAATCTGGTGGGTGTGCAAATCCCTGCAAAGGGTATCAGCTGCTCTTAATAGAGGATAATAACAAGCCATTTCATAGCCCAAAGCCACCATCTCCATTGCAGGGAGGAAGACATGGGTGTGAACAGCCAGGGCTGGACAGACAGACAAGGGCCCTTTTCTCACTGTGTTTTATCCTGGACCCTGTGGAGACCCTGCCCTTCCACAGGAGCATCCTTCCTTCAGTCTGTCCCGCTGCCACCTCGCTGATGAGTGGCAGCCTGCTTCAATGACATCCAGTCCTCAGAATACTCCCAGGCCACCCCACATGGACAGGTTGCTCCCAGACCTCCTGCACCTTGAGATGCGAAGTCTTCCACAGGTGGCTGTGATCGTCTGTTTGAGGTTGGCTTTTAGGACTTTCATTCTCACAAGTTCACCTTTTATTTCCTCAGAGCCCGAGTTCTATGGGCTCCTGACTCTAGAGCTCTGCATACTGGACACAGAGCCCCATGCAATTATTCTCATCCTTTTGCTGTGGAGGTTGTTCTTTGCCACAGGAAGGAGGTGAAGGGAGGTGCTGGATGCTAAGGAATTGGGCCTTGGACCCTCTTCCCCTTTTATGCCATGCACTCTGTTTTAAACACCTTCTGAGTTTTGTCTGCCATCTTTGACTCCAGAATCTCTATCTCTAATCTTGACCTCTAGTGATGTACTGGAGCTGGCTTGGATGTACTCACAAAGGTGGACTAATAATATTTGGGAAATTTACAAGCTGCCTCTTAAGCCATTGGTAACTTGAAATCAGCCACTGCAGCCATATTTACACCATGGAAATTGGCAGATGCTACAAAGCAGGGTGTTTTCCTTTAAAGAGCAGGTTTACCAGAAGACCACAAGATTACCTCCCTCCTAAACTCCAGAAGAGCCAACTGCCTAGTGGACATCTCCACATATTCTTGCTCCTGTGGCTTCACAAATATTTCCCAAACCCATCCAGTTCTCCCCGCTTTATCTCAGGCTCTTATCTCACATTTAACAACTGCAGCAGCTTCCTGCTAGTCTCCCGGGCTTCAAGTTTGCCTGCCTCAACCCCCTCCCTGCTGCTGCCAAAATGGTCCTTTGCAGCTGACACCCTTTGCAGGGATTTGCACACCCACCAAGGTCCCATGCTGACTCGTAGGATCCCCTGTCCTGAAGAAGATGCTGCAGGACTTGGGAGATTCCTGCCCATGCTGTTTGCAAGACTCCAGCTCATCAACCCCCACCCCACCCTCTCTACTCTGGACACTGAACTCCCCGTGCTCTGCACTGTCTACAGTGCCCGCCCTCCTGTACCCACTGGGCTCACTCTTACTCCTCATTCAGACTCTGCATCCTTCCCTCCAGGAAAGCTTCCTCCAGTCAGACAAGCTCCCCTCCTCTACTTAGTGCTCCCCAAACTCCCTGTGCATGCCCCTGTTGGGCATTTCTTATATATTCTGAAATACCCATTTTATTCACCAGTAGTGGACATTTGTCTTTCTTTTTAGCCACCGAACATCTGAACCTCCTTCCTGTGCGTGGATCACCCCCTATTTCTTATATGCCTTCTTCCCACTCCAGAAACAAAATGCCAGATGCTCCTTCTCCTAGTCCTCCTTTCCCTAAAGTGAGGGCTCCTGACGGGTCTCCTTCAGTCAGATACCCCTCCCCAGGCTTGACCCAGAAAGTTGTGGCACAGAGTGGGTGCCTGCAATCCTGGCCGCTGTTCCGGTGGCCATGTCTGGGGTCCTGTGTCGGTGTTACCAGGGGTGCAAGCTGGGACCTGACTTCAAGCTCTTGTCCTCTTCTGTGCCCCACTTGGCAAGCTCTCTAATATCCTTTTCACCAATGCTGGTCCTGCTTAACTTGGCCAGACCTGGGGCCTGTTGCCACCATGAGCCCTGACTATGTTCTCCCCATTGAAAGTCCTCTTCTGTGCCCCACTTGGCAAGCTCTCTAATATGCTTTTCATCAATGCTGGTCCTGCTTAACTTGGCCAGATCTGGGGCCTGTTGCCACCACGAGCCCTACTATGTTCTCCCCATTGAACCTGAGCTTCTCAATGGCAGGACTGTCTTCATTACCTTTGTACCCACAGTCCCAGCATACAGTGGGCGTTCAGTCATTGTTGCACTTGTGCATAGACTGTCAATTATGTCCAGGCCCAACTCAAGCAGACTTTATGCATTTTAGCATTTTCATCTTTTTGCTTCCAAGGAGGCAAGACTCAGGGAAGATAATAATTCTCTGTGTCTTGCATGCCCAGATGTCCCCCTGCTCAAGGAAATGTCTATCCCCATTACCTCCATTCTCCCACCCCTGCCTCCTCTGCTGGGCCAAAGGCTTTCTCTCTGCATGACCCATTGCCATCAGCAGCCAACAGGTAATCTCTTGCCTCGGCTACAGCATCTTCCCCCTTTCTCCTTTTACCTGGGGTAGGAAGGTTGAGATGCCCTTCCTTGCTGGCCCTGGCTAATGTATCCCATGCAATATTTATGTTCTGCACGTCCCTGAATGGCCCAAGCTGTGCTCTGTTTATGCATTCATGCGGAGGTGCACACGATAATGTCATCTCATCAAATGGAGCTGAACCATGGCTCCATTTTAGGAGGGATTACAGGCTGGTTTTTCTTTATTTGTAAATGTGCCAGCCTAAAAAAATGCTGTGTTTTGTCAGAGACAGCTGATTAAACACCTCTGAGTGTCTGTCAGTGCAAACGGTGAGATCATTCATTTATGCTGTAAAAAGAATGGCCGGGGAAGCGTGACTTAGGCTGGCGTTCCTCTCCTCATTTGGAACGTTTACGTCTTTGAGAAGAATTTTATGAAACATCACCCCAGTGGATCAATGTTTTCCAGAGTGACATTATCGGTGTCACTTTGGTGCTCACCTATTTAAAGCCTCAAAGTGGATATTTTCGTCTTAAACAGCAGGTGTCCGCATTTATGCTGTAAAAAGAATGGCCGGGGAAGCGTGACTTAGGCTGGAGTTCCTCTCCTCATTTGGAACAAATAACGTTTACGTCTTTGAGAAGAATTTTATGAAACATCACCCCAGTGGATCAATGTTTTCCAGAGTGACATCATCGGTGTCACTTTGGCGCTCACCTATTTAAAGCCTCAAAGTGGATATTTTAGTCTTAAGCAGCAGGTGTCCAGATATGGAAAAGCTTCTAAATCGACTTGGGTTGGAGACTCTCTTGATGTCTTGTCTCCATGGCCTTCTCTTTCTCCCTTCTCATTTCCTAATCACCTGCCATGGTCTCACCATTTCTACATAGTTTTGAAATAATTTCTGCATCTTGTTAATATCTTGGCCTGGATTTGGAGATCAAACTGTTGCGTCTCCTGGTGGAGTTTGCCTGGTGGGTTTGTTCTGAATGCTGGATTTCAAAGAAGTGTCAACTGGTGGCTTTTCAAACAGATAAAAAAGATAGGAGCCGGCAACCTTCCTTCTGAAGGTGTAGCGGTTGCTTTTATTCAGTTGAAGTGGCACTTGTTTATACCATTTTAATTATGCATGTTTTACACCATTTACTGATAAAATATTTAATTTTAAATATACCTCATGAATCCTTCTCTTTCAACATAGAATCCCGGTTCTTCTAACAACATTTGTAGCAGCAGCCTATTAAATCTGCTTCTATGTCCCCAAACACATTTCTATGGACTCCACAGTACATTCTGCTCCACATAAAAAAACAAAAACAGAGACTAGCCAGTTTGCATCATTATTCTACAACAAGCAACTCAGTGATCTCATTTGGTTCTCACAATAATCCTCTGAAGAAAACAGGCCTGGTTGGGATTTATTTTTCATCTTGATGAAAAATTTGTCCCCTTTTAAAAAACTTTTTAATAATAATCGTTTCTTTCACACCATTTACTGATAAAATATTTAATTTTAAATATACCTCATGAATCCTTCTCTTTCAACATAGAATCCCGGTTCTTCTAACAACATTTGTAGCAGCAGCCTATTAAATCTGCTTCTATGTCCCCAAACACATTTCTATGGACTCCACAGTACATTCTGCTCCACATAAAAAAACAAAAACAGAGACTAGCCAGTTTGCATCATTATTATACAACAAACAACTCAGTGATCTCATTTGATTCTCACAATAATCCTCTGAAGAAAACAGGACCCTGTTTTGCATGTGAGTGAGGAAACATCCCAGACATGTCTGGAAGGACTGGCTCAGGACTGCACAGAATTTGTAAGTGGTTTTGTTCAATACACAATCACCTTTCATGTTGTACTCAGAGCTAAGGATACCAAGGTGAATTAAATGTAACTTCTGCTTTTAAGTTCAAGGTCTAACCAATGTGGAGCTAGGAACTAAATTCAGATCTTCTGATAGCAACTCCTTATCTCTCTTTGCTGCCTCAGATCTAAGGTTGGGACTCACTCTTAGGCAAAATCATCAGGTTTGAAAAATTTGCTTCTACTAAGCAGCCTGCTCCCTTCTTAAACTTCCTTTCTCCTCAAATACCTAACATCCTCATGCTTTCCAAGGCTCTCTCTCAAATCTGCCTCCCAAATTCCCCAGTAGTAGGTCTCCCTCCTCTCCTCACTCAAACCCAGCCTGCCTGGGTTTTACTCCTGCTATGTTGGCACACAGCTACTCAACTTTAGAATCATTTTCTGACTTTTTGACCATGACCCACAGTAACAGGGCCACTGACATCCATAGAGATCCTGTGAGAGAACTTTTAAAAGGTGCTCCTTCCCCAGGGGAGTCGCAGTCCTGCTCTGGGTTGCAAAGCTTAACATTACAGCTCACTTTCACCCCTTTAGCCAAGCACCCATGTGCAAGACACAACCCATAGGACAATAAAGGGCAGTTGCACAGTCTGAAATGTGCTTTGCATTGCCATGGGGACAGAAGGTGGTGGCACTCTAAGGAGTACTGCAGCTGCTGTCCATGGTTCTGAACAAGCACTGCTTACGAGGACATTCTATCTCTGGGCCCCAATGATTCTTGCAGAATGCTCCCACTGCTTGTAGGTTTTCCAGATTTTATTTTATTTTAATTTATTTATTTATTTAAGAGAGAGAGGAAGGGAAGGAGGAGGGAAGGAGGGAAAGAAACATCAGTTTGTTATTCCATTTATATATGCATTCATTGGTTGATGCTCATATGTGTCCTGACCAGGGATTGAACCCACAACCTTAGTGTATCAGGATGATGCTCTAACCAACTGAACTACCTGGTTGGGATTTATTTTTCATCTTGATGAAAAATTTTTCCCCTTTAAAAAAACTTTTTAATAATAATCTTTTCTTTCCCCCCCTTTATTTTATTTTATTTTATTCCATCACCATTTATCCCTCCTATACCCTCTTCCACCTGCCCCCTCCATTCAACACACAATCACCGTATTTTCCTTTTTACTTTGTCACAATACAAACAGGATCCATGACTATGAGATGCAATTTATGAAGAAAAGTGGATTTGGGTGTCTAGATTTGAATGTCACACCCACCATTTGCTAGTGAGAGCTTGAGGGAGCTAGTCAGCTTTTTCTGAACTTCAGTCTCTAAAAATAACAAATATCCAATAGGTTTGCTTTGAGGATTAAATGTGATAATGTATGCAAAGTGTTTTGAGAATGTGTTGCTTATAGGAAAAATTCAACAAATGTTTTACAGAAGTAATCAAAGCAATAGTTCTGAATGTAATAATGAATGCAATTGTAGAAGTCATGTCATGTTTTCAATAGGACATTTCCTTGTCACCCAGAAGTGGAGAAGTATATATTCCTTCTCTAACTGTAACAGTCAGCACTGAGTCAGGAAAACAGAAGCCATACTCATTCTTTTAACAGAGAAGATAATATAAATTTATTGAACAGATGTTGAAGGAAGGATAGAGCTAAAAGGGAATACTGAGGTAACACAGAGATAGTAATAGCAGGAAGCAGCTACCAACCCCAAGGGCTGGAGCAACAAAGGAGAGAGGTTGGGCCCTTCAGAGCCCGGAAGATTGGAAGAGGGACACCCCTATGCTACATGATGCTATTGATACATAATAAGAAATTAATAACTGGCAATAACTTGGTAAATTATCAGTTTAGTTTACCAAGAAAGAAGAGCCTTTATATGACTTGAAACACTATCTCCTCTATACTATGCAATGTATCTTGTAGTACTCAATGTTACATAAGAAAAATTATTCAAAACTTGGAAAAAAAGCAAAGAATGCTGTATGCCCTTTAATGTCATATTGGGGACAATATCTAATAGATACTCCCAAGGATTACCTAATTCTCTAGGAAAATGCACCTTTGTTTTATTTGCTATTTACTATTTATTAGGGTCTAGCCAGTGCAAAGTTCAATGTTAGCTTGAGAAAGACTGGTAAGTTGCAAATAATTTTGTTCAGTAGAGATGCAAATGGTCTCTGTTTGGTATAAAAGATAGCCCCAAATATTACAGCTTTGTTGCCCTATAGAACATTCAATAAACACTCAAAGATGGCAGCACCCACAGCCAATAACTTAGCAGTTTTATTTCAACATTCCTTTCCTGACAGGCTACATATATGTTCCTAAATATCTTGAACAAATATCTGTTCGTGGATGTTCTTTGACTCAGCATTAGCCTCCTGTAAGTTCCTTCCTTAATAAGTGTGTTAGAGTTCTCCAAGGAAACAAAATCAATCCTATCTAATAAAGAGGGAATATGCTAATTGACCCTCACACCATTGCAAAATGGCAGCAAACACAGCCAATAGAGGGAATATGCTAATTGACCATCCCACCCTCAAAGATGGCGGCACCCACAGCCAATAAGGAGGGAATATGCTAATTGACCATCCCACCCTCAAAGATGGCGGCACCCACAGCCAATAAGGAGGGAATATGCTAATTGACCATCCCACCCTCAAAGATGGCGGCACCCACAGCCAATAAGGAGGGAATATGCTAATTGACCATCCCACCCTCAAAGATGGCGGCACCCACAGCCAATAAGGAGGGAATATGCTAATTGACTGCCCCACCCTCAAAGATAGCGGCACCCACAGCCAATAAGGAAGGAATATGCTAATTGACTGTCACGCCCTCAAAGATGGTGGTGCCCACAGCCACAAGATGGCGGCACTCAGTCTCCTCAGCCCCCCAGCCTCCCAGGGCTGGCCTGAGGTGCAGGCAAGCCTCAGATGTCAGCTATCCAGCCTCCCAGGGCCGCCTGAAGCTCAGGTAACCAGGGCCGGTCAAGGCTTGTGCTGCTGGCAGTGGCAGCAGTAGAGGTGTGATGGGGGCATCGCCTTCCCCTGATCGCCGGTCGCCTCCTCCCCCTGAGGGCTCCCGGACTGTGAGAGGGGGCAGGCCAGGCTGAGGGACCCCCCCTCAAGTGCATGAATTTTCATGCACCAGGCCTCTAGTAGAACATATATATGGAAGAATAAAGTGTATTATAAGGAACTGGCTCGAGTGACTATGGAGGCTTAGAAGTCACATGGCCTGTCATCTGCAAGCTGGAGACCCAAGACAGCCAGTGGTACGGTCTGAAGGCCTGAAAGCTGGAAAGCCAGTGGTTGGATTCCAGTCTGAGTAGGAACACCTGTGAACCAGGGGCTCCAAGGGCAGAAGATCAATGTCCCAATTCAACCAGTCAGGCAGCCAGAGAGAAAATGAGTCCTCTCTTCCTCTAGGGTTTTGTTTCATTCCAGCCCTCAATGGATGGGATGATGCCCACCCATAAAAGAGAGGGCAAATTTGCTTTACTCAGCTCATCAACTCAAATGCTAATCTCTCCTGGGAACATCCTCACAGACACACTCAGAAAAATGCTTAGCCAGATAGCTGGGTGTTCCATGATCCAGTCAACCAGACACATAAAATTAACTATAAAATGAGTTTAAATATCTTTCACATATGTTCACTATATACTTGCATGAGAATCATATTTTTTAAAATTCCATCTTGACAAGAACTGAAATGAGAGAGAATAATGTATTTGCCCAAAGTCACACAGTTAGAAAGTAGTCCAGTCACTCAAGTCTGGTTGATTCCAAAGTTCACATCATGATCTTTCGGTGCCTATACTCCAAACAAGATCTGTTTAATAGAGAAATTGTACAAGGAATTGCTGCCCAGCTTTTGCTAAAGACTGACAAAATCTGGAATCAGCTGGAGTGATGAACCAGTCTAAAGCACCCAGGGTGGATTTACAGATTGAGATAGGGCAGAAAAGGTCAAGTGCTTATGTAAAACAGGGAAGATAATGAAAATGGTAATGAGAGTCTGAGAAGGACCAGTAGCTATGTTGACACAGACACCAGACTCCAGCTGTTTGAGACCTGGGCTTTGCTCCCTCTGGCAGACAACCACCAACCCCCCTCTTTTCCTCACCCCGTGGTAGCTCCCAAGGGTCACACAGGCAGGAAAGGCAAGGCAGCTCAACTGAGCTCTCTCTGATAAATTCTTAAGGCACTTCATGCAGAGTCAAGCAGAAAGGTGCTATTTGGAAATAAAAAGAAATCGCAACAGCCATGCAGGGGGCCAAAGCAAACTTATAAATTTTATTTAAAAATTTAGCACCCAGAATTTAGCTTTCAGTCAACCTTACAAATATATGAAGAATTCCCAGGTACAAGGCACTGGGGGAATCCTGAAAAAAAAAGAGAGGAGGAGGAGGAGGAGGAGGAGGAGGAGAAGGAGAAGGAGGAGAAGGAGAAGGAGAAGGAGAAGAAGAAGAAGAAGAAGAAGAAGAAGAAGAAGAAGAGGGAGAAGAAAGAGGAAGAAGAAAAAGAGGAAGAAGAAAGAAAAGACTCTTGAAAGGAATCTTAGAGAGCTCCATGTCTAAGATGTCAATCTTTCCTCTCAGTTATCAGTCAACACAGCAGAGAACAAGAGCTATAAGGTCCTTGCACTCATGGGGCTCATTAACTAGTGAGAGACATAAGACATTGATATTAAAATGATACCATCCTAATTAATCTAGTTATTAATAACAGGAAAGGAGCAAAGGGAAGGCCCAATGGTATAGGCATGCCATTTGGGCAGCTCTGCCAGGAAGCTGCAGTGTAACACTCCCCAGGGAAGCCAGTGGTCTATTCCCTGCAGAGCAGATCCCTGGGGAAAGGGCCTGGACATGGGGAGAACAGACACATGCCCAGTAAAGTCTGGCTGAAATAGGGAAGGTATTTGTCTGTCTGTCACACCTGGGAGCAGGTCATTGGCCAGAGTAGGTGTGGCCACTGCAAACACAGGAAGATTTGAGCTATTTAATTCCCTAAATAAAGAACTTGTCTCTCTTGGCTCCTGGCTCTCTTGGTTCTCACTCTCTTGGCTCCCCTCACAGTGGACTAATGGACTGCAACTAGCCTAATGCTGAACCCAGTGTTGGATGCAATTCCAACATGGAACAGAAACTCTGGACACTGGCGTTGCTTTTAGCTCACTGAGTCCCCAGCTGCACTGCTCCCAGGACTGGATTAAGGGAAATTGGACTTTGGAAACCCAGGGATGTAATTCCACCGAAATAAACCCACTCATCCTCCCAGGGGAGTCTCAGACAATTCTTTTTCTCAAACTATTGTAAGGACTCCACCTCTAGCACCCAGCGGGGAAGGGGATACCCCCCTTCTGCTGATAACAATATTAGTGCAAGATGAAATTATTATATTATTGAGATAGTATTATATATAACATGATAATTATATAATATCATATGATATATAATATGATAATCATATCATAAGATATTACTATTATTCATAATACATTACAATAGATTGATTGTATTTATATTTTATTGTTATATATTATTATACTAATATAAGATTTACTAAGCTCTCAGGAGTGAGTGATCAATGCTATGGAGAAAATAGAGCAAGATTAGGGGGTAGAGTTATGGTGGGTTTGAGAAGCTACTAGAGCAGTCAGGAAAGACCTTTCTAAGGAACTTAATTGAGTGGAGGAGCAAACTATTTGAAAATGTTAAGGGAAGGTTGTACCTGGCAGAAGTAACAGTAATTTCACAGGCCCGGAGGAGGGAATGAATTTGGTGTTGGGCAGGATGCAGGGCAGGATGTGTCCTTGCAGAGCCCAGGGGTTGGAGGAGAGGAGAGACAGACACGACTTCAGTCTGGGAGGGATTAAGAACATGAGCCCAAACTCAGAGAAACAGGAGGAAAGCGCAATGGCCAGAACTGGGGTCTTGAGCTCACCTGGCGCATGAGCGAGCGTGGCCACAGCCGGCCCCTGGCCTCCCTGATGGAGCAAGGCCTGTGCTCTGGGCACTCCGCAGTGAGCACACCACCTCGGCTCATTACCCTCTTCCATCTCAAGGCCAGCATTGTGTTGCCCTCACGTCTGCTTCCCATAATCGCCTGGGAGCTGATAAACCCCTGTACTGAGCCAGTACATCCTTGTGGAAGGAATGAATGAATAATTATGCATTTTGACAGCCCTGTAGGAAGCATATTGCTTTCTCGTCTTTGCCCAAGATGCCAAAGCTCTCTCTATGTCAAAATCCACCTCCTCTCTGGGAAGAGGATCTCTCTTCTTGTGAATGCTAAGAAGAGGCCTGTCCCACCCAGGGCCTTCTCTCGCCAACCCCTAAGCATTCCTGCTGCAGGTTGTGGGAGGCGGGAGGGGGTTGAAGGGGAGGCATCCTATTTTTCAGAGGCTGCAGCTGAGCTCACAGGATGACAGAAGCCTCAGGTTGGGGAGCAGGCCTTTTCAAAATGACAAGAGAAGTTCACACAGCCCACGTGCTGACACACTCACGTCCGGGACACCTGCTCTCGGGCTTCCTCCCAATTACTCCGTGTCACTCGGTGGGAGGGTGGGAGGTGGAGAGGCCTCTAATTACACCTTCCTTGCAGCCTTTTGGTTCTGTGACTTATTTCAAGGAGGAGGAGAATGATGTTGACGTCCTACTCTCAAATAAGACACTCCTCAGAGGGCCCCTCTCTGCTCCTTTCTCAGTAAAAGCCTAGTTGCCTGGAGATGTTCTGTTCTGGTTATCAATTGCTCTGATACAAAACTTAAAAAACAATCATTTTATTATGTTTATGATGGATGCAGGAATTTGGGTGGGTCTCCTGCTCAATGTAGTATTGAGCTGGTGTATGGTGGCCTAGAGGGTCCAAGAAGTCTTCGCTCATGTGTCTGGGACCTTGCGGGGGCACAGCTGGATCACCCTCTCTTCCCATGTGATCTCTGGTTGTCTCACGTGGTCTCTCCAGCAGAATAGTCAAACATCTTACATCAGTGCTCAGGGCTCCAAAAGCACAGATGCCAACCATCCAGGCCTCGAAACCAGCACAGCATCACATATTCTGCTCGTCCTATTGGTCAAGGGAAAAGGACACAGACCCTCCTCTTACTGGGAGGAAAATCAAGAAATGTGTGGCCACCTTTAATCCTTGTCTTAGTCCATTCAGCTTTGATATAAACCCCCAAATATCTGACTCTAAACATCTTTGGTCCTGAGGGCATCGTTTTTAAAAATTGCCTCTGGGCTTAAATAATAATAATAACCTCAGAAGAGTTTTGGAAAGTGAAGTCCATGGTAACTTATTTTTAAAATAACCCCTTTCCGAGATAACAGACAATGAATGACAACTTGTGATTTTATCAGCTGTCTCAGAAAGGGTGAAGAGGGAGACTTTAACAGGCTGACATGAGCCCTGTCATCTCTAGTGGAAGGAAATAGTTCTCATGAGGAGGCAGAGGAACCAGG
>NW_005362797.1:1036653-1050428 GCF_000412655.1 Myotis brandtii | reverse complement strand
CACATTGGTGTGCGCCGGATTGGCTTTCTGATTTACATAACCACTGAGGCTACACAGTCCAGAGCCTCGGATGCCCCTCTCCCCCGCCCTCACTCCGCAGTTAATATCCCTGGGTCCAGGGCTAAGAAGGCTTAGGAGAGATTTTTGGATGCGTTTCATTATTTCCAGGCCAGATTAGTCGGCTCGCCCAATGAGAGCCTAAAGGCCCACTTACAGCTCCCAGCCAGGGGCTCCCTAGTGGTGATCCCCGGGGCCTCTGGGCGATCCAGGGTGGGGTCCTGCGGAGTGGGCGGCCGCACCAAGTGGGCTGCGATTTCAGGGCAGAGGGACATTTGAGGGAGTGAAAGGAGATGCCTCTGTTCTGGGCACGCCCCGAGGGAGGGACGCTAATAGAACAGACATCTTCACTGGGAACCAAGTTAATTTTTGAAGCAAAGGCTAAAATAGGCTTCCCCTTCCTCCTTTCTCACTCTCTCCACCTCCCCCACCCCCCACCTAACCTGAAATCCTAACAGAAGCGATTGGCAGCAGGTCTGCTATGCAAAACAGAATGAACCTGCTTCACGCCAAGGACAGGTTCTGTGAAGAGCACGTGGCCATGTCTCAGATTGTTGGCTCAACTAAAAAAAGACCGCTGGCAGCAGAGCGTGTCTCCCAGGCAGTCTCTAGATCCCATGGCCCTTTAAATCTATCACCCCACAGGGAGGGAGCAGACATCCTTTTTAGGATACGTACTGAGGATTTTAATCTGTTTTCTATTTTTAACCTGTAGGAGAGACGATGAGACCCTGAAAACTGAAAGAAGCCATTATCTCTGCTAAAGTAATTTTAGCTCTGAGTGAGACAGAGTCCAATTTAGCTTTCTAGGTTGAGGATGGTTTTGTTTTGTTTTTTTAATTCCTGGCAAATTAGAGCAGGTGCTAATGAAAAGAGTTGGGAAGCTGGGGAAATGCATCCTGTGGGTGCCAGGAAATAGGGACAGCTAGGTCCACGGGGCTCCCTGAAACCACACATCACTCCTGCCGGCCATCAATCCATCTGAACGACTACGTATCTTCCCCGTCACTCCTCTCTTTAATCCATCCCGTTTCATTCTGTTTGCCTTTTTCCTCTATCCTTGGTTCTCATCACACCATTTCTCTGCTTAAAAACCACAGTGAACTCAGAAATAAATGCAAACTCTAAAGCAACGATGCACGAGGTCTTCCAGCTTTCTCCTGGCTCGCGCCCACCTTTCCAGGCCATCGCTGTTCTTTGCAGCCAGTGGCCATGGCCTAGTACTGCACTTGCTATGCAATCTCTTACGTTTGTCCGGCCAATGCTAACCAGCCACTATCTTTTGCATTTGACATGTGTTTGTTTACAGCTCTCCATGCTTTGCACATTCGGGCCATTCTCTTCGCCAGGAACAACCTTTCTCATTCCATCCACTTGGGAAATTGGTACTTATTCTTAAGTCTCTAACTCAAATGTCACCTCATTTCCATAGCCTCCCTCTCCCCACCCACACCCCCCAAGGCAGAATTATTTTGGGTTCCCATCTCTTTCATGCATTCTTCTGCTGTAGCAGTTCCTGCATTGTATTTTTATACAGCCTGACCTACTACAAAAAGATCATTGGGTTCCTAAGAAAATTTACTTTTTCAAAATTGATTTACCAAACCAATGGAATCAGTGAGAAATAAAGGAGGTTGAGGTCAGGGTGTTAGAGGCTTGCAAAACAGAGTTAGTTCTCCTGCAGGATTTTCAATAATAAAGCTGCGGTATCACTATTAGAGTATTTAATGGCAAGCTAAAATATCAAGTTGTTTGATCAAGAAAGTAAAAAGTGAACCAAAACATCTCATTTGCCTCATAAGCCACACACTCACGAGTCTTCCAAACCTCAGTCATCTTGGCCTTGACCTTGCACCTTTGCTGGCAGCACAATTCATCATACCCAGGAAACAAGAGCACAGAAGGAACAGGTGTACGAAGGAAGAGACACACATCTGTGCCTCCCAGCCCTTGGTTCTTAGTGCCTGTCATCCTGCTCATCAAGGACTAATCCCCAGTGACAAGCCTGTTGTTCCCAATGCCAATCCGGGTAATGCAAATTGTGTTTCTGAATTCACCGACCTTCTGGTCAATATCCAATTCAATTAGGAAAACTCACTCTGCAAGGAGAGACCTCTCTTTACTAATCTATTACCTTCCTTTTACTTGGGAGGACACCAAAAGCAAGGGTGGCGTCCTCGTCAACATTGTCACCCCATATTGCTGAGTTGATGGCAAACGTCCTGCCTTATTCCGATAATTAACTTTAGTCTTGTCTTTGACTGGAGCTTGCTCAGTGACCAGACTTCTTTTGAGCATGAGTTGGATGCGTTCCCATCCCTCCCCAGACTTCTATATACTGAATATAAGATTTTATTGTCATGAAAGAAGAGTGACTTTAATAGACAACTAGCTCTAGTATAAGTTTGGGAATTATTAGCATACAAGTTGTAATTAAAACTCCTCGATGGATAAATCAGTGAGGAAGAGCATAGGGAGAGATTTAAGAAAGAATAAAGTGGCCTTAGCCGGTTTGGCTCAGTGGATAGGGCGTCGGCCCGCGGACTGAAGGGTCCTGGGTTTGATTCTGGTCAAGGGCACGTACCTCAGTTGCAGGTTCCCTGGCCCTGGTTGGCATGCATGCAGGAGGCATTCAATCGATGTGTCTCTCTCACATTGCTGTTTCTCTCTGTCTCTCCCTCTCCCTTTGTCTCTCTCTCAAAAAAAAATCAATGGAAAAATATCCTTGGGTGAAGATTAACAACAACAACAACAACAACAAAAGTGGCTTTCCTCCATTTCCTTTAGATTTTTAGCCCAGTCTCTATCTCCTGCCACTCTTCCCCCATAATTACCCTTAATCAATCAATTAATTAGTCAATAAACTGAAAACATTTTTGAATGAATGGTTTCAAATCTGAGATCTTATCTGCATTTCTCTGTGTTCCAGTGTTTTCTTATTCAGCAATGGAGATTTAATGAAGATTAAATTGAATGCAATTTCAGCTCCAGCATCTTCTCCAAAGAGCCATTCTATGTGACCACGCCAGTCTCTTAGCAGCTGGGCCAGTCAATACTGTGGCCAACACACGGTTAGGTATTGTTTATATGCATCTGTGCCAACTCCCCAGCCCCAATGAAAAGCTCCTCAGGAGAATGAGCATAACTTGCTCATCTTGAAACCCAAGGCTTGTAGGAGTGGAGACTTTGAGCTGGCTTTGGCAACAAAGAGGAGCCTATTGGCTCATGATATAAAAACCCAGGGAAAGCAAGGCTGGGACTGGTCTTATGGGGCAGACACAACCAGCAACTCAAGTTCCCCTAGGGTCTTCTTCCCCTCCAAGTTCCGCTTCTCATGGGGTGTTGGCCTCATTCACTATCACTATCATAAATCATCTTGTTCATTTATTTGTTTATCATTTGCCTCCCTAATGCCCACCCCCATCCCCATGATGTAAAGTCCGTAGAGAAGAATTACTAGTACATCTGTGTTGTTCATTGCTACTTTCCCAGCACCACCCAGAAAAGTGCCTCTCTCTAAGTGGAGGTTTTGTAAAAAAGAACGTTTATGAATAAATGAATGATTTTTTCATAAAATAGACAAGGACTCTGTCTCCATTTGCCCATCCTAAGTCCAATGACTACTCGTATGTCCAAGAGTTTGAGGTACTATGATTGGAGCTCATCTTGAGTCATGCCCTTGTGTCTGGGCATTGGGAGGAGATATAGGATCAGAAATTGGACAGAGATAAACTATTAGCAGAGAGGAGAGCTCTGCCCAACATTGAAGGCAAAAGAGACCTAACAAGTAGGGACCTAAAAGAAACTTAATATAAGGTTGTCTTGGTCCTGCATTCACCTTGGAAAGGTGTGGGGATTGTGTCCTTGAGCCTCCTGGCTTTGTAATTATAGCTGTTTGGACATGCTCTGATCAACCTATTTAAGCCTTGAATACAGCGACAATATTCTCCAAACCCAAATTCAAATACACAGTCTGACAAATATGAGGACAACAAGATGGTTGCTGGTTGCTCCAGGTGTCCACTCCAAGTTAGCTGGGAAAACCTTCGCCATTTGAGTCTTGACCCTCACAAATGGCATTTACATGGAGAAGGGCTGGCATTGGCTCACCCACATCATTCCCAGCCTTGCCCGCCTCTGGTATCCAGCAGTGAGTCCAATTTCCCTCAACCATTTGGAAAAGTGGCAAATTATAGGGAACAAATGTCCCTTCCAGCAGCAGGAGAGACACTTGCCTAATGAATCAGCAGATGGCACGATGGGAGAAACCAAGGAGGAAGAACCTGGAGTTGGCTTGTCCTGATAAGCAATTGGTGCCAGAGCATCTTCCCCCTCTCTAAGCCTGCTGGGCCGGACCACATGGCTTTCCACACAAATGTAGGTCATTTAAAATGCTGTCAGCAAACTGCTGTTTATTGCCAAGACACTGGAAAACCTAGAGTGACTGGGAGAAATTACTTCCAAGCTGCTGCTTTTCACTTAAAACAGAGAATCCAGACTTTTAAAGCTGCATTCTATACCCAGAACCACGATTATTATTCCATGTTGCCTAAGTAGCCGTCACCTTTATGGATATGTTGGGGATTGGAAATGAAGGTAGGGGGGGAAGGAGGGAAGGAAAGATAGTGGGAGGCCCTATTTTTAAAGGCACTAATTATAATTTTGTAATGTACTCTTGAAGGTATTTAAAAACATACTCACTTATAGAACGAATAAAAATGTCATCACTTATACCAAGATTTGAATATTAATTTGGCCCTTAGTTTGGCTGAGAAAGAAAAATATCTGTTCTACTGATTAAACTTACCATTTTGCAAAAGTGCCTCTGTTTAATTCATGAAATTTAATCATGGCCATGCTGAGATTTATTGCTTCTCATTAATGCTTCCTTTGAAGATGAGTGGAAAGACCTAGGGTTGAGAGGAAAGAAAGATTCTTCCCAAAGTACTATAAGGCTTAATTTGGATTTTATTAAAGCTCATTAGTTCACTAATACAAAATTTATGACACTTTGGACAGAGAGTGGGCTGATATTTATCTTGGTTTAATCTATGAAAAAGTGATTTTTCTCTGCAGGTAAATGATATCAATAAGTCTTATGGGGATGTTCTATATCCTTGATAGAATATTCATTAGACGCTTTCTTTTATATACAAGTACTATCCTAATTTCAGTTTTTAAAAACATTGTCATTAAAGAAGATGGGTGAAGGCTACCACTCGATAATACTTTCATACTTTGGCTTATTGCTGTTGCTTATTTATTTATAACTCTACCTCCTGCCCAAAAGATTTTGATCCTGCCTACAACAAATGGCATAATTATACAGGTGAAATGAAATGTTTGTCTAATGACCACATCATACAAACATGTTGAGACAGATTTTCACTAAATTTGGAGGATATTTTTGGCATGGTGTGTCTTAAAAAAGAGTTTGATATTCATTTTTGAAGCATTCTGGGAAGTGCTGCAAAGAAAGATAGTGTAACAATTTTATTAGAAAAAAACAAAATAAGAGTGACTTCAACAAAATGAAAGTTTATTTCTGACTCACCTAAGAAAAACCTATAGCCAGGTAGGCCATGTTGCTAAGGGGACTTTCTAGGTGTCAGGGACCCAGGACCCATATATATAAATTTTTATTGATTTTAGGGAGGACGGGAGAGGGAGAGAGAGATAGAAACATCAATGATGAGAGAGAAACATTGATCAGCTGCCTCCTGCACGTCCCACTCTGGGGATTGAGCCCACAACCTGGGCATGTGCCCTGACTGGGAATCGAACCATGACCTCCTAGTTCATAAGTCAATGCTCAACCACTAAGCCACAACGGCTGGGCACAGGACCCATCTTTTTGTTCCATCATCCTAGTGCGGCTTCCATCCCTTGGGGTACCTCATGGTCCAAGGTGGCTCCTGGTGTGCCAGAGAAACCGCTCAGTCAACAGACAGGATGAAGAGAGGAAAGACAAAAGAGTCCCCCTCCAGTGGGTGGGCAGCACCCTTTAAGCAGCCTTTCTGGAAATCCCACAGTGAATTTATACTGACAGCTCATGGCCACATGGAAGGGAGCTTTTGTTAATATGGAAAAACTGGGAAGTGGATATGGGGTGGAATGAACCAGTCCCTGTCATAAATACTAGACTAATTAACTATCCTTCTGGAGCAGCTAAAATTGTGATATAATTCAAGGGGAGAACTAGAAAATTAGGAGCAAGAAAAGTAAAAAAAAAAATTATGTAGTTACTATGACTAAATAACAACTTTAACAACGAAATAACAACTAAAGTAACAACTAAATAACAACTTTGAGTTTTTAATACCCAGGACAAAAAGGAAATAATTATTTTTACTAAAAGAGTAATATATCAATTCCTCAATAGAGGCAAAACGTATTCCAGAATTGTCTTCTATTATGTTTCTCTCACTGGCACCGTATGTAAGCATAAGAGCCGCATGTTCTGAATTTTTACAATGACACTCGTTATTAAATATTCCATCCCATTGTTCTCTGTACACAGACTCACTCATGCATGTCCAATTTCTGTGCTGGAAAACACGGTCACCACGGGTATTGGAAACAGTGACAGGCATAATTGAATGTTCTTGATAAGTTTTGCCAGGAGTGTGACCAGTGATTCTGAGGGACTCAGTAGAAGGGATGAACCAGAAATGCCAGAGTGGTGTCCTCCATGTCAGGCCTTTGTTTGATAGGCTGAGCCTCAGCAATGCTGGGCAGGACCAGGAAGAGGGACTCAGCCTAACTGCGATGCATGGGAGGTGGAGGCAAGGTCCCACAGCAAGGAAAATCATCGGTACAAAGACCGAGAGTGCCTTCGCTGCCACCACGTGTACATTCTGTCCCTCGACTGAAGGTACTGGGGAAGCCACACTTCGGATCTGTCATGAAAAATCTCTGTCCCCTGGGTCAGAATTACTCAAAACCCCAACAATCAGTTCCTTTTATTTCATAGGCAGATCTACATGGAAATCCAAAGGTTGCTTTGAAGACAAGGAATTAGGAGATGTTAATTGATACCCTAAAGCAGCGGTTCTCAACCTGTGGGTCGAGACCCCTTTGGCGGTCTAACGACTCTTTCACAGGGGTTGCCTAAGATCATCCTGCATATCAGATATTTACATTATGATTCATAACAGTAACAACATTACAGTTATGAAGTAGCAACGAAAATAATTTTATGGTTGGGTCACAACATGAGGAACTGTATTTAAAGGGCCAGAAGGTTGAGAACCACTGCCCTAAACATTTAATGGCATCAAGACCACCTGTTACCACATACATGTGGTAGTTTTGTGGTAGAGATTGAAAATCCTGTGGCTAAGAGGCTTCTCTTCTAGACAGAGACTGAACCCCATGTCCAACATTGGCCCCTTTGCTCTTGTTTTTTTAAGGCCCTCATGGCTGCCCAAACCTACCTTGGGTGATAGCATTCTTCAATAATCTTACAGTTAATCAGTGTAGCTCATGTTCTTCGTACCTGAGAATATATTCTCTCTGTCAGGTGACCTTTCACTTCCTTGCTTTTCTTTATCAAGTGTTTCTCTTTCAAGCTCACTCTGAGAGGGCATTCAGATTCTTGTGGGGGCATTGTATTGACCAAGTACAGGTTTTCAAATGAGCTTCCATAAATGTTAAGAGCATAGAATAAGAGTCTAGTGATGACCATTTATTGAGGCCTATTGTGTCAGCCACTCATATGAGCAGTTTTACTTATAGCTTCTTATTAAATCATGCAGCAAATGTGGTGGGAAATATTACTGTTCTATCTTACTGAAATATGCAAAGTGTATGCAAAGTGTATTCATCTCCTAGGGCGCCAGGACAAATTACCACAAACCTGGTGTTTTAAAACAAAAGAAATGTATTCTCTCACAGTTCTGGAGGCCAGAAGTCCAAAATCAAGCTGTTGGCAGGGCTACAATCACTCCAAAGCTCTAGGGGAAAATTCACCCCTTGCCTCTTTCAGCTTCTGGTGTGGCTGCACCATTCCAATCTCTGCCTCCATCTTTGCATCACCTTCTCCTCTGTGTGTCTTCGCCCCTGTCTTCTAAGGACATGTGTCGTTGGGTTTAGAGTCCACCCAGGTAATCCAGAATGATCTAATCTCAAGATCCATAATTTAATTACATCTGCAAAGACCCATTTTCCAAATATGGTCACATTCACAGGTTCCGGGAGTTAGGAGATATGTCTTTGGAGGCCCATTATTCAAGCCACTACATAGAGGTTGGGTTTTGTTCCAGAACACTTAGAAACACGCATGGGGGTAGGGATGTGAAGGGTAGCACCTATTCTGTAGAGAATGAGCCTAGAGGCTGTGAACCTTAAAATAGGACATAGCCTCACATGAACCCAATTGCCAAGAGCCCCTGCCTCCAAAACCTGTAGCATTCTCTCACTGATAAGATATAGGAGAGAACAATATAAAGTGTATTTCTTGTTTCTATAACCCTCTGGTGCACAGACTCCCTACCAGGACTGCTTCCTCTTTGGAGGAACTAAGAAGGGACCAGCATGGAGAAGCACATCACAGGCGAGCTAAAAAAAGATAGAATAATGGGGTTGAGGCTAAAATCTTCTTCTAATTCATAAATCCCCTCATTACTTTGATCTCTAAATACCGGGTGATACTATCAGAGGCCACATCACAGTTAGAGTTAGGTGGGTCAGTAGCAGTGTTGCCCAACAGGTGCAACAGCTTCTGTAGAGCACGGGCTGTAGGCACCTCCACCATCTGCCAGGCTCCGTGGTGTGTCTTGGGGAGACAGGTAAATTCTTCCCTGTCTCTTATGGCCACGGTGCTAGGAGAAGACAAGCTGGTGATTTTAAAAAAATGCAAGAATTGGAAAAGTAGAAATTTGTATAATGGAATAACACAGAGGAGAGGACAATTCATTTCCAGCTGAGTCAGGACTCAGGGATGTTTTAACAGGAGGCACTGGGTTCTTCACTCAAGATTATACAGCAGCAGGCCAAGCAGCTGGAATGAGAGCCCTTTTGTATCCAACTCCCCAAAACATTCTTAATGTTCTTTCCACTCCATGACGACACCTGTGCAAGGGCACAATTAATGAGGTAGAAGTATGCCCCCCACCTTAGTGGTCTGACCCAGTCCAAATTAAAACTTATAATGCCTCAAGGGGCAGATATAGTATTTGTCTACATCTCCTTTTCTGAAAAACCACCTGTCTCAGATGGCTGCTGAAGATAGAAGAAGAACTAGAAAAATATCCTAGATTTCTCTCTCAGAAGATGTCCCACAGTGCTGGTGTGCTGCCCCCAGGATTGTGGGAACAGACGACCCAATGGTCATGCTCTGTATATTTTCTTTTAAAAGTATTTTAATTGCATGTTTTCTCTAAACACTTAACCTTTTAACATTTAGAAGTTTAAACTGACTTCTCTCCATTAATTTAATTAGTGAGATACATTTGCATACTCTTAAGGATAAAGTGCCGTGTCCGCTCCATCTCTTTGGTCCCCACAGGTCTAGCCCAGATCCCTGCACAATTCTACTGAATCCAATTGAGTTCTCCTTGTGCACTGTTGGCAGGAATGTAAAATGGGGCAGCTGCTGTGGAAACAGTATGGAGCTTAACCCATAGTCACAGACAATAAGGTGGTGATGGCCAGAGGGAAGGGAGAGCGGGAGCTGGGGGAAGGTGGGCAAAAGAGGGGAGGGATGGGGACATCTGTAATAGTGTCAACAATAAAAATAAAGTTAAAAATATAATTACCATATGACCCACCAATTCTACTTCTGGGTGTATACCCCCAAAGAATTGAAAGCAGGGTCGCAAAGAGTTATTTGCATACCCAGGACCTGTGCTGGCATCTGGTCTCAGACTTCCATCCTTCTTTGAGAAGTAAGGGTCTTCGTTGATAGGCCACCAGTCTATGATATTTTTGTTATAACAGCCTGAGCTGACTAAGATAAGGACTCAACCCAATCTTGGAAGACGAGGGCCTTTCTCTGAAGACCAAGCAAGTGTTCCCTAGACTGTGAGAAGGGAAATGGAGGGGAAGTGATGAGGGTACAAGCACTGGTAGGTTTCTAAAGTGGGGGCCCCTGCCGTCTGCTTCCTGCTGGAGCCTGCAAGACCCCAGAGAGGACATGGCTGGTTGGTGAGTCTAGGCAGGTACCAGACTGTGACCCTGTGTAGTGAGGAGGATCTCCAGACCCCAAGGATTTCTGCAGGCAGGAACAGGGCACCTCTGTGGCAGCCTGCAGGGATTGGTCACCTCTCAGTAAATTGCCATAGACTTTCTAATAAGAAAGAAACAGCAGTTGAATAGCGGCTTGTACTCAGAATGGGTATCTGTTTGCTTGGGAAGGGTTTGCTGAGCCCATAGAGTTGAATTCCGCAAAGTTAAACATGCATAGGACTCAGCTCCCCCGAGGCACCCAGAATTGGGAAGGGGGTGGATAAACACTCATATTTAGAGCGGATGGGCACGATGTGCAGGACCACTTGGCAAATCTTATCACAACCTTTACAAGCACGTAGACTGTTGGACCCTGTACCTCTCCTTCTATAAAGTTATTTTAAGATATAATTCATTTTGTACTCAAGACTAAATCAATGGAGGAGACCAAGATGGCGGCATAGGTAAACACCGCAGACTGCTGCCGCAAACAACCACTTCAAAAATACAACTAAAAGACGGAACGGACATCACCCAGAACCACAGGAAGGCTGGCTGAGGAGAGACTCTTCAACTAGAAGGAAAAATAACAGCACACCGAGGCTCAGAGGAGGCGCAGTGTGGAAAAAACTCAGGTGCGGAGGTGCGCGCGCAAAGCGGGCTGGTGGCTGAGAGCGCGGTTGTCGTTTTCGGTCAGGGGGGAGTCTCAGACTCTGAGCTCCAGATACGGGCGAATCGCTGGGGACTCGGACCCAAACGGGAGAAGCGGGAGTGTCTGGCATCAGTTGGAAGGCAGCTTTCCCTCCGAGGTTTGCAGCGGTTCCGGGGGTTCTGAGAAGCAGAGCCTCTGGGAACGGGACTGAGAGGGGCCATTACCGCTCCCTCCGCCCGCCCTGTTGAGCCCGCCCCGCCCAAGCCCTGCGCAGAGCCATTTGCCAGATCGCCTCAGGCAAAGGCTAGATTAGCACCTCCCCAGAGGACAGAAGTTTTCCGCGGCAGACACAGCTGATTCACACAGCCAGTCGGCCTGGTGGTCAAATCCCTCTAGTATTAACTACAACAATCAAGGCTCAACTAGAACAAGACTGCGCACAAAGACCACTAGGGGGTGCACCAAGAAAGCATAAAAAATGCGGAGACAAAAAAACATGACAGAAATGGAGGATATAGAGCTAAAAAACGCAATTTTGAGGGCTTGCAATAAACTTCTGGAGAGCCTCACGAAAACTAATGAGACCCTCGATGCTATGATAAAGAAACAACTAGAAATTAAGCATACACGGTCTGAAATAAAGAATATTACACCCAATAGCAGACCAGAGGAGCGCAAGAATCAAGCCAAAGATTTGAAATGCGAAGAAGCAAAAAACACCCAACCGGAAAAGCAAAATGAAAAAAGAATCCGAAAATACGAAGATAGTGTAAGGAGCCTCTGGGACAGCTTCAAGCGTACCAACATCAGAATAATAGGGGTGCCAGAAGATGAGAGACAGCAAGATATTGAAAACCTATTTGAAGAAATAATGGCAGAAAACTTCCCCCACCTGGTGAAAGAAATGGACTTACAGGTCCAAGAAGCGCAGAGAACCCCAAACAAAAGGAATCCAAAGAGGACCACACCAAGACACATCATAATTAAAATGCCAAGAGCAAAAGACAAAGAGAGAATCTTAAAAGCAGCAAGAGAAAGAAACTCAGTTACCTACAAGGGAATACCCATACGACTGTCAGCTGATTTCTCAACAGAAACTTGGCAGGCCAGAAGGGAATGGCAAAAAATATTCAAAGTGCTGAATACCAAGAACCTACAACCAAGAATACTTTATCCAGCAAAGCTATCATTCAGAATTGAAGGTCAGATAAAGAGCTTCACAGATAAGGAAAAGCTAAAGGAGTTCATCACCACTAAACCAGTATTATACGAAATGCTGAAAGGTATCCTTTAAGAAGAGGAAGAAGAAAAAGGTAAAGATACAAATTGTGAACAACAAACATGCATCTATCAACAAGTGAATCTAAGAACCAAGTGAATAAATAATCTGATGTACAGAATGAACTGGTGATTATAATGAATCAGGGACATAGAAAGGGAATGGACTGACTATTCTTGGGGGGGAAAGGGGAATGGGAGATGCGGGAAGAAACTGGACAAAAATCGTGCACCTATGGATGAGGACAGGGGGTGGGGAGTGAGGGCGGAGGGTGGGGCGGGAACTGGGAGGAGGGGAGTTATGGGGGAAAAAAAAAGAGGAACAAATGTAATCTGAACAATAAAGATTTAAAAAATAAATAAATAAATAAAATGGATAAGATGCAAAAAAAACAAAAAACAATAAAGATAGATTTTTTAAAAGATAAAGCATAATTTAGCTTATTTTGCAAGACTAACTTGTCCTTGGTCATTTCTTGCTTATGCCTCTGAAAATCATTAGTAACATGAACTGATTCCCAATGCAAACTGATGCAAGACGTCATAAGTCAGAGTTGCTAAGGAATTGATGTGCAATGAGATATGGGTGAGATCACTGTGAATGAGTGGGGGGAATTATGAGGTGGGAACTTAAAGACACAGCCATGTAATCCTTGGCTGTGTCCTTAAGTTCCCACCCCACAGAAACTGGAGCCATAAATGAGGCATCTGGGTGGGGTTCAGGCAAGATACAGGGCTGGAAGTAGCACCATCTTAAAGGCCCTGGCTCTGTGCAAAAGACAGAGAATGAACCTACATCTATATGTTTTTGCTTGAACTGAAAGGGGTCAGCATGTATATGAAATCCCCCAGACTCCACAATCTCATCAGCTTTTTGCATGAACCCAGCAGCTGCCAAGGCGCTGGGTGAGAGGGAGCTGCTGCATATTCATGGAAAGGCATGCTCTTAGGTCATTAAAAAGGAAATTGCAGAATGTCTTTGACATGAAAAAACTTCCAGGGTAGGTCGTTCAATGAAAAACTCGGGTTAAAAACATGCATAGTATAATGCCATTCATGTAAAAAATAAACATTACACTTAAAAAAAAAGTGGTGGGAATATGAATGACTTTTATTTCCTTCTTTGTATTTTTCATATGTCCTTATATGTCTACAATAAATATTTGTGGGGAAAATGATAATAAAAGTACATTTTTGGTTTAGAGAAAATACATCACCACACTTAGGACCCGAGAGAGAGGGAGGAGAGGATAGAGGGAGGATAGTTGAGGCAGGGGTATGGCGTGAGGAGCCCAGGGAGACAGGGATGGGCCACCCTGGGCAAGTGGCTTTCTCCCCAATCGTGGGCACTTCAGGTGTTCAGAAAGGGTTCGCTGATTGGTTCATTTTCCACTGCATTTGCTCACGGATCTGGGGTTGACTGGGCACAGCTGGGCAGCAATTATTTAGGATGTCTCATGCAATGACAGCCAGATGGCCACAGGGCTGGGGTCATCTCAAGGACTTCTTCATTCACTGCCTGGCACCTGGGCTGGAAGTTGGAACAGCTGAGGCTCCTTGGGCATCTCCTCTCCTCTTCCTCCTCCTCCTCCTCCTCCTCCTCCTCCTCCTCCTCCTCCTC
>NW_005362797.1:1009514-1036633 GCF_000412655.1 Myotis brandtii | reverse complement strand
CTCCTCCTCCTCCTCCTCTTCCTCCTCCTTCCTCTTTTCCTCCCTTCTTGTACAGGTACCTGGATTTTACCTGGCACTTGAGGGGTCTGAGAGATTTGTACAAGCTACATGGCCCTTTCTAGTCCAGCCTTGTAAGTGATACAGTGTCATTCTGAAATTCATAGAGGCCGTTATAATGGCCCACCCAGGTTCAGGAGAAGGGGACATAGATTCCATCTCTTGATGGGAAGAATGTTGAAAAATCTATGGTCGTGTTTCAAAACTAGCAACTCCCCGTGCCTACCACACTCCCATCTATCTATGCAATGGGGGTCAGGGAGGGGGGGGGGACAGACACAGACCTGTTCATCTTACAGCTGAAAGTTTGTGCCCTAATAGCAGCCTCACCCCATTCCTCCTACTCCCCAGCCCGTCTGTGGCTTCTTGGGCGCTCCAAGGACAGAGCTGAGTGGTTGCGATGGAAACCATCTGTCCCACAAAGCCGAAAATATTTCCAATCTGGCCCTTTCCAGGGAAAGTGTGCCAACCCCTCTCCTAGACTCCCAAGAGATTGATGTTGACTGGCGACTAAATGATTGGATAAATGGTCTCCAGTGCTCACACAGCTAAGCTGCCTGGTGCTAGGAGCTATTTTTGTATGTGAGATCCTGAGGGCAGGGATTGGGTTTTATTTTCCTTTTTTGGCTCCTGCACAGGGTCAGCAGGTCTTAAAAAAATGTTGATGCTGATTTGCTGCCTCAGACATCAGAGAGCAAAGATGTATGAGAAAGGTTCTGAGCGCTGGTGCCCCTTCGTGACTGCACCGGGGAGTCCTTTACCCTTGAGGTTGGGCCTGCAGATGCTCAGGAGTGTCCCCGCAGCGGAAGGGCCATCTCCCCACACACTGCGGCGGAGGACATGAGGCCGGCAGACCTGCTAAACGTATGGGGGAACGTGGCCAAGTTAGCAGTTGAACACAGAATTTGACTTTCAGGGAAAAACCAAACACGGACCCAAGGAGAAAGTGTGGACTTAGCTACTGACAGGGCTGCATCTAAACCTCGTCTGCGATCCTTGCTACTTCTGTGGCTTTAACACAAGCTGCAGAACCACTAAAAACCAAACACGGACCCAAGGAGAAAGTGTGGACTTCAGCTATTGACAGGGCTGCATTTAAACCTCGTCTGCGATCCTTGCTAGTTCTGTGGCTTTAACACAAGCTGCAGAACCACCGTTTTCTTGTCTGACCGTGGAGACAATAAGTCCCTCCCTGATAGGGCCATCCTAAGAACAAAGGAAGACAATACCTGTGCGTAAAAGGATGTTAAGAGTTTTCCCGCAGGTCAGGAATTGGAACCAATACTCAGTCAATTGGGCAGTCAATATTTATTAAATATCTGTTGTGCACCAGGCACTGTCCTACACTTGTGGGCTATATCGGGGAACAAAACAGAGAAAGACCCTCCCCTCAAGGTGCTTATATGTTGGCAGAAATATGCAATAAACAGAAAAAAAGAAACTAAAACAATAGGACAAAATAAAACATAAAACACATATAAATTACATGTATATTAGCAATAAGCATAAACAGAAAAATAACCTAAATGTCCACCAAGGGGTGAATGGATAAAGGAGATGTGGTGGACATGCCGTGGAATATTATTCAGCCCTGAGAAATAAGGAAAAACTGCCAGTTGTGACAATATGAATGGACCTTGAGGGTACTGAGCTGAGTGAAATAAGGCAGAGAAGGACAAATAGTGCATGGCATCGCTTATAAGTGGAATCTAAAGAAAAAAATCCAAAGTCATAGAAATGGAGAGTAGAAAAGTGGTTGCCACAGGCTGAGGTGGGGGGAGCAGGTTGAAGTTGGTAAAAGGGCACAAAGTTTCAGCTATGAGATGAGGAAGGTCTGAGGACCGAACGAAAACATGGTGACTATAGCGGATAACACTGCGTTGCATAATTGGAATTTGCTAAGAGAATAGGATTTCAATGTTTCCACACACACAAAAGGTGAGGTGATGGATGTGTTAATTCACCAGACAGGGGAAATCCTTTCAAAATGTGTATTTATATCAAATCACCACTTGTACACTTTAGATATAGTGTACTTTTATTTGTCAACTACACCCCAATAAAACTGAAATATACAGAAAAAGAAAAGAAAAAGCATAGGCCATGCTTTATATACAATGTTTATTTGTCAACTACACCCCAATAAAACTGAAATATAAAGAAAAAGCACAGGCCATTGCTTTACATACAATAAACTCATTAGAAATTTAAAAACAAACAGAAAATAAACATGAAACATAAAACACATAAATTACATAGTGTATTAGCAGCCAATAAATATGATGGAAAAAAGAAAGAAGTAGGGCAGGGCATGGGTGTCTGGGAGTGCCTCCGTTTGATGCAATTTGCAATATTAAGTAGAGTGATCATGGTGGGCCTGGTGGAGAAGGGGAGATTGGAGCAAACACTTGGGCAATCAGGACGATGTCTCTGGAATGAAGAAGTGCTTGGCCTGGGCAAGTCATGTACAGGCACGGAGCCTCCCTTTCTTTGTCTGTAGTTATAAAAACTGCTTCTCAGGATTGTGGTGAGTTTTATAGGAAATCAAATTCGTGCAAGCACAAAGCTTGGCAGATAATAGGAGCCCAATATAATAAATGCATATTCTAGGGAAGCAGTGGTGGTTTTGCTTTTTGGTGCAGGGTTGCTCATTAAATCAGAATGCATGAAAAATTAGGAGATCCCCAGTACCTCAGGGGGAAGCCTCTGAGGCACAGGCGTGTCTCACAGAAATATCCCCGTGGCCCCGTGAACCTGTATGATGTGCCAGACACTGGGGATGCCAGATTCCTTTACAAACGTTACCCAAATCTGAAGACTTGACTGATGTGTGTGTGTTGCTGTTGTGATGAGAAAGTGGGTTGGATGTGTTGCCTACTAAGAGCTTTTGGGTCACAATCACCCCCAATGCAGAGCTGGCTACATGATTTGTGGGGCTTATGCAAAATAAAAACGTGGGCCCCTCTTCAAAAAGCCGGGGGAAAGTACCATTAAAAGTACTAAAATATAAAGCACTTTTTCTTTCTTCCACAGTTCACTCTCTCAAGTTGTCACGGTGTCTTTTATTCACTGTTCTATATCGTGGTAGGGAAATACAAAAGAAGATTGGAGATTTTAGCATGAATTTTAATATTCATCTTGATACTGTGCAGTGTTAGTTTTAAAGGCAAATATAAGAGGATTTAACTCTCAAGGAAACAGAATCGCTACCTTGAAGGGCAGATATCTCTTCGTGTTCTTTGTGGCATTATTTGCAGTCTCTAAACATGGAAACAACCTAAGTGTCTACTGACGGATGGATAAAATAACTGTGGTATGTATATACAAGGGAATACTGTTCAGCCATCAAAAGGAAACCCTGCCATTTGCAACAACATGGATGGCACTGTGCTGTGGGTGAAGAAACACTTTATAGAGTGAGAGACAGAGTGGGAGGCGAGATACAGAGGGAAGATACAAAACACCACATATGTTTTGGGGGCCCAGGTGTGGGCATCTTTGATGGGAGGGGCCATATCCATCTTTCCATGCTCGCCTATTCCAACACCCCCGTGCGATCTCCCAACTTTGCTCTGGAGCTAATGCAGCCAGATAAAATTAGCTAAACCATTGCTCATAAAGTGACAGCAATCAATTAAACAGCTTGGTGTACCCCTGACTGATCTGAAAATTACACCCTGCCTCCTGCTTCAGTCTTCAGGAAATAGACCTGGCGAGAGGCAGCTGTGAGCTGTGAAGCCATTCATTAAAGTTAGGAAGAAAGCTCCCTACACTTTTGGCTTCACGGCTTCTCTGACAACATGAGAATATTTACTTGAACTGCAAACCATTTTCTTTTTCAGTAATTTTTAAAATAGTGTTTTTTAGAGTAATGCGTGCACATGGTGAAGCTTTCACACAGCACCAAGAGGAACACGGGCTATAAGAAGTCTCTCTCCTGCTCTGGACCACCCGTCAGTCTCTTCATCACTCTCTCTCTCGGACAAAAGAATAGCAATCACAGCAACAACAATAATAGCGAGCACCCAGTGGGGACTTGGTGTCCACATATGTCATCGCAGGGGATCTCATGACCCCAGAAGGCAGGTACCGGTGGTGGGTCTGCATCTCCACTTGGTGAAATGAGAACCTCTATTCTCCAGAATCTCCTCTCCTACACGGCCCCAGGTTAGAGCCAGCCAACTTGTGTGAGATTCAGATGGTGGGAGTGAACCCCAGCCATTATTATCTGGACAGCTTTGAGACCATGCCAAGTAGAGGGGCTGGGCAGGTTCCAGCTGCTCCTCGCGGTCCCCACTCTATGGCCACCTCTTCCTGCCAACTGCAGGTCCTGCTCACCCAGGTCCAGCACCAGCCCCTGGCTGAGGACCACAGTGGTGGCTACCCATTCCTTCCCTCTGTGGTCCCACTTAGGCAGCCGGACAAACCTGGCTTCTCCGATTTCCCTGCAAGCTCTAGCTTGTGCACTGGCCCCGATGCTTCAGGAAGGCTGGTGAGTGCCATTCCTTCTGGTCCAGCTCCTCCTTCTGACCCTTCAGTCTTCCTTTTCCCAGTTTCTCCCACAACTGTGTAAGGTTCCTATAGGCAATCCCTAAACCCTGTCCCTTGTGGAGGTTCTGCTTTCCTAGTTGAACACTGTTGTTATGGTCACCTACATTTTATTTATTTTTTCATTGATTTCACAGGGGAAGGGAGAGGGAGAGAGAGAGAGAGAACCATCAATGGGGAGAGAGAATCATTGATTGGCTGCCTCCTGCACACCCCACACTGGTGATTGAACCCAAAACCCCGCCATGTGCCCTGACAGGAAAGTGAACCATGACTTCCTGGTTCATAGGTCCACACTCAACCACTGAGCCATGCTGGCTGGGCTGTCACCTACATTTTATAAATCAGGAAATGGGGTACAGAGAGGTGACACAATTAGCTCAAGCTTTCGCTACTATGAAGTGGTAGGAGCGGAACTGGAACCCAGACAGCTCTGACTCCTGGCCCAGGGCACAGGGTCACTGGGAGAAGTGAATGAAATCACGTCTGTGAAAAGACGCAGCACACCGTAGCAGGGATGGAGGAAGGTCCCAGGCAAGAGAGGCCCATCTTATAGAGGCAGAACTCTATGTTCCAACCTGTTCCTTACACACTATATTCAAGGATGGGAGAGTGTCTCTTCCCAGAGCTTTTTTAGAATCAAAAGAAAATCTTCTTAAACTTTAATGGTTACAACTGGGTCACACACTCTTCCTTAGGCAAAGCACTGTTAAAAGGGACAGAATCAGACGATTGCCTTAATCTAACCAAAACGCACCCTTTGCATCTTCAGAGGGGCCTACAGCACAAAGCATGGGAAGGAGAAGGCCATTGCTCTTGGGTAGGCAGTCAGCAGGGTCGGCCACCACTCCTCACCCTCATGAGCTCCTTCTCTGGACTACGGATTCTACCCAAAGCCTCTCAGTCCTTCTAGACCCTGGGTCACCCACAGACTGTCATTCTCATGGCATTTTGGAATCTCAAGGGGAAAAGTCTCAATGCAAAGGTCTAAATGCAAATGGAAGCCCAACGCAACTAGAAAATCTTGTTGAAGCAGGGAGCTTCTAGGAGTGTCAGGTTACCAAAACTAATTCTCCTTGAGCAATCATACAGAAGATGGGCTTGCAAAAGGAGCCAAGTGCAAGCACAGACCTAATTCTTGGGCTCAGATGTTTTTAATGTGACTCAGGTGCTGTTGGTTTCTGGAAGCCTCTCCTGGCGATATTGTGGTGTCATTTCCTGGCACATCTCAGAGAAAGCCTTTTTTGTCTATAAAAACTGTTTTCATAAATATGACCCATCTCTTCAGCGGCAGGCCACTCGGAAGGTAATTGATTTATATGGGCTCTTCAGAGATGTGGTGCGGTTATTCAGGAAGATGAAAGGGAAGACAGAGCCCCATTCTTCTAAAAATGATACGTGTAGGCGAGCGCTGAGCGAAATTGCATTACAGCTCCCAACACTTGCAGCTTCTTCCTTCACAATGCCCCGGGAGGGGGCGAGGCCTTCCACATCAATTGCTATCACTGCCTGGTTGACCTGGACTTGAAAAGAAACAATTTTCTCCTGGAATAAAACACCATCTGATTGAGCAGAAACAATGAGCAACGTTTTACCACTAGGGAAATGTTTTTATTTGGGAGACTGGCAGCTATGTAATTCAGTTAAAACCCTTTGAGGTTTGTTCTAATGATATTAATGCCAGCAGGGGGGGAAAAAAAGATGATTAAAAGCTGGACTGGCCAGATAGTTAGCAATTAGTCAGCTTGGATGCAGAGTGACTCCAAGGGAGTAAATTACCAAAATCCATCCGGTGACTCAGAGTTTTATAGGTGGCCAGAGTGAATACCGATTCCATCCTCTGGCTTTTGTTAGCCATCTAACATGCTAATAAGGTGTAATTAGCAGCCCCAGTCTTGGCCTCACACTGATGTGCTGGCATTTGAAATTAGGAATTAGGAAACAGAAGGAAATGTCTTCCCACAGCATGATAGGCCCTTGGCCTTGCTTGAACCTTGGTTCTTCGTCACTTAACCCACTCCGTGTTCTAGAACAGTGACAATGGGAATAACTTATTACCGGGGGGCGGGAGGTGCACTGGTGGTGTTTTAAATGGATGGTATTTATTAACTGCCTGTGATATGCTATCAACTGTGTTAGCTCTTCTGGATACCATGACAAGTAAATTAAGATAAGCTCCCTTTGCCAAACCGGTTTGGCTCAGAGGATAGAGCGTCGGCCTGCGGACTGAAGGGTCCCAGGTTCGATCCCGGTCAAGGGCATGTACCTTGGTTGCGGGCACATCCCCAGTAGGAGGTGTGCAGGAGGCAGCTGGTCGATGTTTCTATCTCATCGATGTTTCTAACTCTCTGTTCCTCTCCCTTCCTCTCTGTAAAAAAATCAATAAAATATATTTTTTTAAAATTGCTTAAAAAAAAGATAAGCTCCCTCCTCCTATAGGTCTTATGGTATAGTGAGGAGATAAGCATTAGTTTAAACAATGCACAACTAAACGTAAAATTCCAACTACAATAAGACCTCTTCTTTGGAAGAGGAAAATGGTGTAGGAAAGCAAGTAGTAAGAGAATTAAACCCATCTGAGGAGGTCAGGGAAGGTTCCCTGAGGAAGAGGCATCAAGCTGAGATCTGAAGAAAAAGAGCTAATCATATAAAAGGGTAGAGGGAGAATGTTCTGGCAGTGGAGGAGGACATATAGAGAAAAGCCCAAAAGATATATGATGCTTATAGTAGTTAAGGTTGATGCTAAGTTGCTATGTCAAAGTACCCCCAAAATATAACTCAAATGAGAGCAATTTATTATTTTTCTCTGTAATAACCATCTAGGATGAATAGGCAGCTGTTCCATGAGATCATTCACAGACCCAAGTTCCTTCCATCTTGTTGCTTAGTCATCCCCCTATGAACCCAAGGTATTTTATTTAGCCACATAATCAAAGCTGGATCACCATGAAAAACCATATCAGCATTTCAGCCCAAATGAAAGGGGAAAACAGAAGCAAGCACCATTAGAGAGAACTTAATCATAGAGCTACTAGTAGATCCAGCTGCATGGGAGGCTGGGAAATGTGGCCTCCTGATGGCCATGAGCTCTGACAAACCTTATTTGGGAGTGGGAAATAGCTCTCCACTATAAGGGGGAAGGAAAGAATGGGCATTCTATATAATAAAAGCCTAATATGCAAATTGTCCCCTCAGGCAGTCGTTTGACCAGGGGTTCGACTGAGAGTTCAACTGCTCACTATGACGTGTGCTGACCACCAGGGGGCGGCATGGAACATGGCAGGCATCGGTGACACAGCGCTGGCAATGGGGGCGGCAGTGGAGGCACTGCTGGCCCCGATGGGACCAGATGAGAGCAGAATGGTGGCGGGATGGTGAGCGGGAGGTGCCAGGCCAAGGCGGGCCCCAATCGCCCTGCCGATTGCCCTGCAGATGGCGACCAGCGGCGATGGGCTGGGGGCAGGGTCACCACCTGGCTCCCAGGCGCTGAGGGAGCCAGGCAGGAGGTACAGCCCAGTCGATTGCCCTGCAGGTGGGATGGTGAAGCAGGTGAGGGGGCGGCACCAGGCCAAGGTGGGGTGCCAGGTGGGGCTGCGAGGCTGCGAAGCTGGGGGTGTGAGCTGGGGCTGTGAGCCTGGGGGTGCGAGCTGGGGCCCCGATCCCCACAGGCCACCCTGAGGGACCCCACCCGTGCACCAATTCGTGCACCGGGCCTCTAGTTGGGATATAATAGCCTCTGCCACAAAGCAAAAGCACTCTCAGCATGTAATTATATCATCATTGCCCTAGCTAGTTTGGCTCAATGGATAGAGCGTCGGTCTGCGGACTGAAGGGTCCCATGCTGGGTTGCGGGCTCGATCCCCAGTGGGGGGCGTGCAGGAGGCAGCCAATCAATGATTCTCTCTCATCATTGATATTTCTATCTCTCTCTCCCTCTCTCTTCTGCTCTAAAATCAATAAAATATATATTTTTTAAAATTATATCATCAGTGAACTAACAAATATAGATGAATGTCAGTTCTTGCCTTGGTTCATTTGCAAGGACTGTAACATAAAAATCAGTTCATAATTCTATGAGCTTCCTGGAAATGTCTTTGTTGCAGCTTCCTATCTGTGCAGATCATGAATGAAGCACTGATCTGGGGAAGAAACTCCCCCCCCCCCAATTCTACCATCTATGGAATGCTTACTGTGCTGGGGACTGTGTTATGTGCTTTGCACACTTTGTCTCAAATGAACCTTATAACAACCCACTCCACAGATGATGAGACTGAGGCAGAGAGAAATTAACATCACATTATCACATTAGGTCACATCACAGGCATATGATGGATTAGAACTCAGACGTGATTCTAAATTCCATGCTTTTAACAGGCACACTGTATGGCTGCTTCTAGAAATTATGACTCTGGTAGAAAGACTTTAAGAACTAATGCAATGTTATTAACCAATGTCACCCCCAAAACTTAATAATAAATAGAACTAATGCATAATGTATATCCAAAGGAAATGGTTATACACTACATCAAAAGAGATATTTGTAGCCCCATGTTCATGGCAACATTATTTACAATAGCCAAGACACAGGAACTACCTAAGTGTCCACTGATGAATGAATGGATAGAGAACGTGTGGCATATAATGCAATGGAATATTTTATTTAGCCATAAAAAAGAAGAAAATCCTGCTATTTGTGACATGTATGGATCTTGAGGGCATTATGCTAAGTGAAGTAAGGCAGGCAGAAGAAAATAAATATTGCATGATCTCACGTATATGAGGACTCTAAAAATATTGAAATCATAGAAACAGAGAACAGATTGGCAGTTTTAGAGGCAGGGGACAGAGATTAGGAAAATAGGCGAAGGTGAACAAAAGGTAGAAACTTTCAGTTATGAGATTAATAAGTTCTGAGAATGTAATGTACGCATGGTGACTGTGGTTAATATTATATTTCATATTTGAGTGTTGCCAAGGGAGTAAATGTTAAAAGATCTCATCACAAGAAAAAATTGTAACTATGTGAGGTGATGGATGTGCACTAAATTTACTGTGGCAATTATTCCGCTTGTATATACATCAAATCATGCCATGTGCCCTACACTAATGGATTGTTATACATCAATTACATCTCAATAAAACTGGGGGTGGGGCGCAAATTGAGGTATGACTTGGCAGAGCACAATGCATATATAACTGGTTAGATACTTTCTTTTTTATGTCCTTAGGAACATTCTGGAATATTAAATACCTTGTTTTTGTTTCTTTCCTTCCTTCTCCATTCATGACGAAGCCTTCCATTTTATTTCCCGTTAGCGTTTACCATGAATAAAGTTGCCATTAGCATACTAATCTTTTGGTGGGTATAGTGCTCATTTCTGTTGGGTGTACACCCAGGAGTGGAATTTCTGGGTCATAGGACGTACATATGTTTAGGTTTCCTGGGTCCTGTCCAGAATTTCCCAAGTTGGTTGCTCCAATTTCCACTCCTAGCAGGAACAGAAGTCACAGTTGTCCCACCTTCTCACGCACATTGGATGTTGCTAGTCCTAAAAGTTGGCCACTTAAAAGTGTAGTGGTGTCGCTCTGTGATTTGAATTTGTACTTCTGTGATGACTAATGATGTCAAGCACCTCTTCACATTTTATTGGCCATGTCGATATTCTTTTTATTGTAAAGTGCCTGATCACGTCTTTTGCCCATTTTGTCTGTTTCTTACTGATGCTGGGGAGTTCTTAATTCAATCTGGATACGAGTCTTTTATTGGATGGATCTATCTTCCATTCAGTGCCTTGCCTTTTTTACTCTTTCAATGTGTTTTGTTTGTTTTGCCAAAGTTTTAAATTTTAAATTCGATTCATTTTTCCATCTTTAAAAAATGTTAGTGCTTTCTTGTGCAGCTTGATAAATGAAGAAATCGTTCTCCATTCATGACTAAGCCTTCCATTTTATCATCTAAGGGACTCGTTTACAATGGACATAGGATACAGATTTTTCAAAGAGTGAAACTCTCAGAACAGATTACTTCTAATTTACTGAAGGGAATTCTGCTTTTTTGTTTTGTTTTGTTTTTTGAGCTCTTCGAAGTTCTCAACTTTACTCATTCAACAAACATTTCCTGATCACCTACTCTCGGCCCAGTGCCAGGATATACGAAGATGAATATGGCCCAGACCGTTCCCTCCAGAGGCTCTCAGTTTCAAGGTGGAGACAAACACACAGCTGAGTGTTGCAGTAGCAGGACTGGCATGACGCAAAAGGAAGGGCATTAAAGACTGTGTGGGGAGCAGGGTGGGTGTTGAGGGCAGGAAAAGCTTCACAGACAGGATGATATCTAGGAGGAGTCTTGAAGGTGAGAAAGACTCAAGTAACAGACAAGGGCAAGGAAGGCCTAGCAGGCAGATGGAAACACAGAAATGTCATACCTATGGACACCTGATTTATAACAAAAGCCCTCTGGCGATCCAGTAGAGAAGAGATGGTCTCCATCACTGTTGCTGGATCAATGGGATATTCAAATGGGGAGAAAACGAACTTTGATCTCTACCTCCCACCATACACAGAACTTAATTTGTGATAGATCATAGAACTAAATGTGAAAGTAAAATCAATAAAGCATGTAGAAACACAGTAGGAACATATCTCATGACCTTGAGATAAGCAACGATTTCTTCATTAAAAATGAAGCATACTGAACAAAACAAAACAAAAAAGCAGAATTCCCTTCAGTAAATTGGAAGTAATCTGTTCTGAGAGGTTCACTCTTTGAAAAATCAGTATGCTATGTCCATTGTAAACTAGTCCCTTAGATGATAAAATGGAAGGCTTAGTCATGAATGGAGAACGATTTCTTCATTTATCAAGCTGCACAAGAAAGCACTAACATTTTTTAAAGATGGAAAAATGAATCGAATTTAAAATTTAAAACTTTGGCAAAACAAACAAAACACATTGAAAGAGTAAAAAAGGCAAGGCACTGAATGGAAGATAGATCCATCCAATAAAAGACTCGTATCCAGATTGAATTAAGAACTCCCCAGCATCAGTAAGAAACAGACAAAATGGGCAAAAGACGTGATCAGGCACTTTACAATAAAAAGAGTATCGACATGGCCAATAAAATGTGAAGAGGTGCTCGACATCATTAGTCATCACAGAAGTACAAATTCAAATCACAGAGCGACACCACTGCACTTTTAAGTGGCCAACTTTTAGGACTAGCAACATCCAATGTGCGTGAGAAGGTGGGACAACTGTGACTTCTGTTCCTGCTAGGAGTGGAAATTGGAGCAACCAACTTGGGAAATTCTGGACAGGACCCAGGAAACCTAAACATATGTACGTCCTATGACCCAGAAATTCCACTCCTGGGTGTACACCCAACAGAAATGAGCACTATACCCACCAAAAGATTAGTATGCTAATGGCAACTTTATTCATGGTAAACGCTAACGGGAAACAACCCAAATGTCAAGCAACAGAAGAATGAATAAACAAATTGCGGTGCAGTCATAGAATGAAATAGGACTCGGCAATCAAAAAGCATAAACTACCGACACCAGTATACAATGTTGAAAGAGAAATTTAAGACACAAAAGAATATATGCCGTATGATTGCATTTCTATCAAGGTCAAAAACACGCCAAACTAACCTATGATGATAGAGGTCAGAATAGTGATTATCCTTAGGAGGACCGTCAAGGGGATAGAGAGAACCTTCGGAAATGGAAAAGCCCTCTGTCTCAATCTGGATGGGCACACATGTATGTGTACACGTGTGGAAATATTTATCAAGTTGCACAATTCACATGTGTGCACGTTACCTGAAGTTATTCCTCAATTTAAAAAGCATTCTTAAGTGCAGGGGTGTGACACTGCCTGACAGGTTGGGGGTTGCCAGTGCTCTAGACCTACTAGAGTGTGTGGTGTTGAGGGTAGAATGAGAGGAGATTCGTTCATTTCAAAAGTCCTAGGTGTGAAGCTTACTATGAGGCACGTCATAGTCTCCACTCAGGATCACTGCCCTCATGGCGACTGCGTTTTCATGCAGGAGACAACACTAAGGAAAAAAAGCAACAAATAACGTCATTTCAGGTCTGATGAAAAATCCACTGTAGCAAGGTAAAAGGATAAGAGTGAAAAGAGTTGCTATTTTCATAAAGAGAGGTCCGGGAAGGCCTCTCTGGCCTTTGGCCCTTAACCTGAGGGGCTGAAGTAGTGAGCCAGGCATATGGCTATCCGGGGAAAAGAGTACTCCAGGTCCGGGAAGGGCAGAGGCCAGAACCAGAATGGCTGGAGGAGAGAGAGAGAGGCAGAGAGAGGACAGTAAGAAATGACAGAGAAACAGCAAGGGGCTCATTGAAAAGGCTCTCCTGCATTCATGTAAGGCAAGGACTGGGACTTCATTCTGCTGGCATGGGACGCCATGAGGGTGAGTGGAGCAGGGGTCTCAGCAAGGGAGGAGTGACATGATCCAATTGGGTTTCTTCGAAGCATGTGGAAGCAGGAAGACATGTTAGTACATGACTGGAAAGATCAGGAGGTCAGAAAAGACCTTCTAGGGAACCAACTGAAGCCAGGATGGGACTTGCTCAGATTCATTTTCTAGAAACGTCACTGGTGGCTATGGAGAGTGACCTCGAGGTGAAGAGTGGGGTGGGAGCAGATCATTGTCAAGGAAGCCAGGCGAGTGACCATTGGAATACTTCAACATCTTCAGGATCGACATTCTAAGCATCTGTAGGTAGTTATTCTAGATGCTGAACAGAATGTCCAATGCATGCCAGAGAGCTTTCTCCATAGAAATCTCATGACAGCCTCCTCCTCAATTTTTACCCTAAATAGATTCCCTCCCTTTTCTTTAAACAAAATGGCAACCAGGGCAGAGAACAGCAGAACCGTGAGAGTTCACCTGCTATTTTTGGTTTAGCCCAGTTTCCCTGTTAATAGTCACCGCTGTGTGGCCAAGAGGAGCTGGTTTATGGGCACAAAAATGAAGCCCAGCTGTGAGGGAGGCTTAGGAAAGAAGGGTCATTATCATAGCATCTCATTTGAATTTCGTTGTAGCATGTCCAAACAACTGAGGAAAATTGGGAGATTAAATTCATTGGGAGCCACGTGGGAGTTTCTTATTTGCAAAGAGAATCTATGTTCTGCTGAAACTGCTCGTTGGAAACATCCCAGAGGCCTGGGGACACAAGGCCATTTTCAAATACTACCGTTGGCAAAAAGACCCTCTTAGGGTTTAGGCTCGGGAATACAGGGTCACCATTCACAGGAATGTAGTAGGAATGCTTCTTTTATGCTTTATTTGGGGCCAGGGGATAGGTTTAACTATTGAACAATTATAAGTGAACTAGAATATTGCTGTCACAGTTCACAGCTGTAGAAATAATAAGAAAACCAGCCTCTTTCCTTTGAGAAGCGGGGAGCAGTAGGGTGGTTATAAGGAAACAACAGGGAATTTCGAGTTGGACAGGTCTAGGTTCAAATCCAAGCTTCACCACTTATCAGCTGAATGACATTTGGAATTTTTTAAAAACCTCTCAGTACAGTTTTCTTTCTGTAAAATAAGGATAAAATGCTTATATTTCAGAGTTGCTGCAAATATTAAACTAAAAAGCGCCCATAGGCCCAGCCAGCGTGGCTACGTGGTTGAGCATTAACCTATGAACCAGGAGGTCATGATTCGTTTCCCGGTCAGGCCATATGCCCAGGTTGTTGGCTCAATCCCTGGGGTGGAGCGTGCAGGAGGCAGCCAATCAATGTTTCTCTCTCATCATTGATACTTCTATCTCTCTCTCCCTTCCTCTCTGAAATCAATAAAAATATATATATATTTTTAAATGCCCATAAAAAATCAGACACATAGTAGGTGCTCAATAAAGAAAAGATATTTAAATAATATGTTACCATTTACATAATGCCTTCATATATGTAATTAATAAAAAAGTATATTGGAAACATCAAGTAAACTGGCCATCTTGAATGTTTGACCTGGTGCTTCAAGGGCCCATTATTACAGGACCCCCCTCTGTGCTAGACTTCAGACCAACCCAGGAGGAATTCCCAGGCACCCCAAGTCCCCAAAGGTCTTCAAAAGAAATAATGAGTTCCCAGGAGCTATCATTGGCATTTCAAGAAAAGGCCAACAGTTTTCTCTGTATAAACCTGCACAGACATCTCAAAGGTCAAGTGCAGGTGCTTTTGTCTGGAATTAAGTCTGCCCAGGTGTTAACTCACGTTGAGCAGGAGCTCAGGTTCTTTGCCGTCTATGTCTCTGGTGATTAAAAATGGGCAAAATAAGTTATGCATTTTTACTCAAATTGTCTTAGTATGTATGTTCAGGTGACTATAACAAAATACCACAACTGGGTGGCTTATAAACAACAAACATTTATTTACCACAGTTCTGGGGGCTGGAAGCCCAAGACCATGGTGCTGGAAGATTCAGTGTCTGGCAAGGCCTCTTCCTAAACAGCTCTCTTTTCTCTGTCCTCTCACCTAAAGTAAGGGGCAAGGGAGCTCTCAGAGCCTTTTTTTTTAAATAAGGGCGCTAATAATATTCACCTCCCAAAGGCCCCGCCTCCTAATACCATCACCCATGGAACACAGGATTTCAACAATTTGGGGGGATACAAACATTCAGACCACAGCACAGATGACATTTTTCTTATGAAAACAAGAGGTTAGCTGGGGCCTCCCTGCTCTTCTGAGAGCTGAGAAAACTTGGCTCAATTCTCTTCATTCTTTAGTTTGAGAAAGTCCAAAGCCTTTGTGGACGTGTCTGCATAGCTCTGGGGCTTTTGTTCCCATGGTGACCTCACCACCCCCCTACTTCCCACCCCTCCACCCCACCCACTCCTGGGCTGCCTTCTCTTTGACTCCACTTCAATCTGTGGCTGTGTTGCCACACACACACACACACACACACACACACACACACACACACAATGTATTTCGTGGGTTTAGTTGACTTCACTGAAATTTGAGGTTCCTAAGGATGGAGTTCACAGGCAAGGACCCTCCTCCTACTGACTTCACACTAACATCCCCTTTCTTCTCCGACCCTGTATTCCCTCTGGCCCTTTGCGATTTCCTGCCTGGTCTCAGCCAAGCAGTCTAGCCAACATCTTTTGTAGCTACAGCATTTGTTCCTCTTCCCTCCACAAAACATAGCTCTCTCTTTCTGATGAATAGCAATGAATAAAAAATTTCCCACTTCATTAAACTTCATATACATTTCTTTGAGAAATATCATCAAGAAAAGGAGTCTATGCTAACAAAAGTACCGGAACCATTCACTGAGAGAAGTGGTTCTCAAAGTCTGGCCCCTACACCAGGAGCAAGGGCATCACCAGAACTTGTTAGAAATGCTACCTCTTGGGCCCCACGCCAAACGCTCAGAAGCAGAAACTCTGGGGAGAGAGATCCAACAAATTATTTATTTCAGAGAGGAAGGGAGAAGGAGAGAGAGATAGAAACATCAATGATGAGAGAGAATCATTGACCGTCTGCCTCCTGCATGCCCCCTATTGGGGATCAAGCCCACAACCCGGGCATGTGCTCTGATTGGGAATCAAACCATAACCTCCTGGTTCTTAGGTGGATGCTCAACCACAGAGCCACGCCTGACAGGCCAGCAAGTCCTCCAGGCAATTCGCATGTGTACTTATGTTTGAGAAGCATTGATCTAGAAAAAGGACTTTGGCTACAACTTGATGGGTGTTCCACACCCAAGTGCCCATAGGGACCAGGCAATTATATAAAGAGGATAAGCAGAAGGATAGACTTGTGGTGGTGAAATTGAGGGAACTGTGCTGATTTTTGCCACATGAAAAAAAAATTCAGGATAGCTGGTTGTCTAAGTGTTTAAGAGAAAAACAGAAATGTGAATTTTAGGTGCAATCTACAGATGTTTCAACATTAGCAACCAAGTCGTTTTGTCCCTCTCGGTTATTTCAAAGGCTTGCAGATGCTGCCTACATCATCGCCCCATTTAAATGGAGAATCACAGGTTTCCTGGTTCTGCTACTCTCTGCAATTTTTAAAGCACAATTAGGAATGGAGAAGAAAAAAGAAGTGTAGACTTTCATTTAACATGGATTTTATGCCACACATTAAAATGGGTTTTTAAGTTAATAGAGGCCTGTAGAATAGAGAACCTATAAAAAGGCAGTGAAATGGCAGTTGGACTAATGTGAGATATTGTTTCTGGGCAGCCTTTTATTCCCATCTGTATTTTCTCAGAAAGTCACCAGGGAATCCGTTTTATTCCCTGCATCGTGTTTAAAGCTGGGCCTATAGAATATAAGCTGTGCTCTGCCGTTGCCATGGCGACCATTATCTTCTCCCTAATTCCTTTTCTTTTTCCAAAAATAAGGTGCCCTTTCTCAAAGTATCTATTTCTGGTTTATTTAATTTAAATCTCACTTTCTGCAGTGACTCCGTCTCCCTTTGACCTAAATGTTACTTTTGTTTTGCTCAAGAAGAGACAGTGATAACACACATTCTGGACCTGCCAGCCACCTCCAGGTGTTCAATTAGAGGACTAATGAGAGCTCCAGACACGGGGGCTATAGAACAACCCCAGTGATGTCATAGATGGGGGTCACAGTCACATTCCTAAAGCACAGATACCACTTGGAACAGGGTTTCTCCAGCCCATTATTTCATCTGCTGTTTCCAAAGAGCTGTATTCCCAGGACATAAAAGAACAGTCAGAAGACAAAGAGATGGGCTGAGGGCCCAAAGCCCAGTAGCCTGATGAGGGATGGAGCCTTGGGCTCTCACTCCTTTGATCCATCACTAGATGGTCCCCTTTCCCTGGTCCCTGGTCCCTGTCACAGGCTTCCCATTGCCTGCAGAGCGTCGTGATGATCCACTTCTGAGGTGTTAGAAGAGGTGGAGAGAAAGGAAGTGCTGAGCATTAGCCCAAACTCTGCAGCCTTTGCACATCAAAGACCAGGCCTTGATCAAGACATCCACTAAAAGCGACCGCTTGGACTTCTGAACCCATAGGAAATCAATCTATAGTCTGTCCTTTCTGGGGCCATCAGCCGTGCTGTGATGCTACAAAGACACTACAAAGATTGGGTCTTGTCAGGAGATAGAATGAAAAAACCTGCCAAGATGACATAAGACAAAAAGGTGTGGTCCCTGCCTTCTAAGTTAATATAGGCTCTGGAGTAAAGAGCCTATTCCTGAAGTAGGCCACAGTCATGTGTCCAAGTGAATGACATCCATAAAGTAAAATCACACAGGCATCCCTGGCTCTCAGGAGAATGTGTACTTGGAGATGTTTCCACGTGTGGGCCAGACTCCACACTCCTCCCTCTCCACCCCTAGCCATGGCCAGCCTGTTCCTTGACAATCAAGCTTCTCTGTTAAGTCATGATGATGAAAAGGTGTTTTCCTTCCTTCCAAGCTAAGAATGAGAAGCATGACTTTGGCTCATAGAAACCACAAAGAGCTGTGTTTGGGAGACTATGTCTACAGGGACGGGGGGTGGTAAAATGTGTTCAGAAACCACAAAGAGCTGTGTTTGGGAGACTATGTCTACCGGGGAGGGCGGGGCAGGAGGGTAAAGTGTGTTCGTTATAGATAATACAGGATTAGGTGAAATCATTATTTTTTTTTCTTTTCCTCTTGCAATTTCAAGGGCTAGTTCTGTCCAACATTCTTTTCTACTATAATCTTGTTTATTTGGATGGTGACCCTTTGGCACTGCTAATATGAAACCTGAGCTTTGTGATATCTTTACTGACTGTCACTTGCCAGGACCCAAACTGTGTACCATGGCTGGTGGCCAGGCTGGATGTGATGGGTCAGCCACTTGGGGCTGAAAATGATGATCAAGAATTGGCCTTCTGGACTAGGCTGCAGCCGTGAAGTCCAGGACAGCAACTGGGGTCCTAGATCATATCTTCAGATGGACAAGTTACTCATAGCAGAGAGCACTGAACTAGGGTTAGAGGCAATGGGCGGGCCATTGGGAAAGAAACCCATGGGTGGGGACTGCACTGTTGGAAGGTAGGGAACCAGCACAGGAAGAAGGAAGGTGCCTTGCTCTGACCACTTCCCCATGAGTCTCATGGTCTGATCCCTATAGGTTCAATCACATACTCATCAGCCTGACCTTGTTTGGGTTAATGCTTGACCCAAAAGAATGGAAAGCAGGGACTCAAACAGGTATTTGTACACCCATGTTCATAGCAACATTCATTGCGATTGTCAACAGGTAAAACAACCCAAGTGTCCATTGATAGATGAATGCATAAACAAAATGTCTCAGTCCATACAATGGAATATTATCCAGTCTTACAAAGGAAGGACATTCTGACACATACTACAACATGGATGAACCTCGAAGACATGCTACTAAGTGAAATAAGCCAGTCATGAAAAGACAAGTGCTGTATGGTTCCACTTACATGAGGTACTTAGAGTAAGACAGAAAGTAGAATGGTGGCTTCGAGGGGCTGGGGCAGTGGAGTGTGGAGAGTTATTATTTAATGGGTGCAGTTTCCATTTTGTAAGATTAAAAGAGCTCTGGAGACTGGTTCCACAACCACATGAATGTACATGGACACTACTGAGCTGTGCACTTAGAAATGGTGAAGATGGTACATTTTATGTGTATTTTACCACCATAAAAACAAACACACAGTCTTAGCACTGTGTGGCCTTACACTTGTCATTTAAGCTCTCTGTGCTTCAGTTTCTTCAACTTTAAAATGAGGGTGATGATAATCGCACCCACCTCATAGGTTTGTTGTAAGGATTAAATGAATCTTTATTCACAGAGTGAGTACTTAGGGAGGGCTTGGCACATAGAAAGCGCTCTATAAGTATTTGTTAAATGAAGCCCAGAAAGGATTTCAACTCCACATCTATTCCCTGGCTTCTCCATTTGGTCTTCTCTTCCCTGTTCCTTCTATCATCTTCATTCCCTCCCTGAGTGGCAAGAGTACTTACTGCCCACCCATGCCCTGACCACAAACAGAAGTCTTTTAGACCAGATTCCTGGCTGCTAATAAAACTGACTTTCCGACCTCATTTTCTAGTTAGTTGCCTAATTTAGCGGCCTTGTCAACTTGCATTACCTGGAAATAATGCAAAACCACTTCAAAGCCACTTGGAAGCGTGCCCCGCAGCCCAGAGCTCCGAATCGTCCAACAATTGTTGCAACAATTGTAAATTATTCCCCGGCATGAGACTTCTCCCTGGCCAATTTGCTCATGATCACTGGGCAAGGGCACTTTTGGAGGTAACTGCCTAGAAACAGATGGTCCCAAATGTGCCGTTTTCTACCCACAGATGAAAGTTGAGTGAAATGAAATGTTTCATCATCATGACTTGGGTTCTTCTGTTGTTGCTGCAGCCCTTGTTCATTTATTCTCTTTCTCCTACTTCTGTGCTTAGTTTTAATCTAATAAATCCCTGTTCCAGTTTCAGATAAAATAATTCAAATGAATCAATGCAACCTACACTCACATTTTTTTAAAAGAACATCACAAGCCCCCTAGGAGCCCCGTCATGACTCCTCATAGTCACTCCTCCCGCATCTCCTAAGCGTGACCTGACATCTAAGTTTGACTGTTTTGATACTTTACACATGCATGGCAGCTTACAGAATGTATGGTTCCGTGTCTGTTTCCACTGGACATTAGGTTTGCAAGATTCGCCCACTTTGTTGCTGCATGAAAGTGTAGCTAGCTCACAGTCACCGTTTACTCATGCGTCCCATTGGACAGAGTTTTAGAGTTTCCAGCTCGGAGCTGTTTGAATAATGCTGCAAGGAGCCTTCTAGTCCTTTGGTAAATGTGTACAACCTGTTTTGTTCGGTACCGCTGTTTTATCTCCCCTCTTTTCTAACCAGCCTCCCTCGCCTTGTCACAGTGAGGCAGGGGAACCCAGGGTAGAGGGTAGGAAAGGGAAGGAAAGGGAATCCTGGCTGCCTGACTTTCTACCCCACCTACTGTTACAGAAAAATCGGAGAAGAACCAAGCAATGCTTAGAGAGATGGAATTACATTTATTACGCGCGGGCCCAGAGGAAAATGTCTCTCAAATTCTGGGTGAAATCACACACAAAGTTTCCTGTATTTATAACCTTATTTTCCTTATTATTTAAGCAAGCAAGCATTTACAGAAGCCAGAAATAGCAGGGTTAAAATGTCAAACAGCAGTTTTTATATAACATGGATGCTTCACTACCTTTGTCCCCAACCATCTTCCTCCACCCTCTCTCTCATACCTGGGCCCTGTCCTACTTCAAACAGCAGTTTTTATATAAGATGGATGCTTTACTACCTTTGTCCCCAACCATCTTCCTCCACCCCCTCTCTCATACCTGGGCCCGGTCCTAGCCCAGACGGTGGCTGTCCTCCTACCATGTGCTTCCCTGTGACATCCCCCTGGGAGCTCCAGCTCCTGCGCTGAGATGCTGCCATGCCCTCCTTCACCCGCCTGCAGGTCAGAGTTCCTGGGGCCTCAGGTGAGCCCTCTGAATGTGGCCTCCTAACCTTGACTGACAGCTCCGGCTGTCCCGGGCTTCATCAGATGCCATGACTCCCCCGCTCTGCCAAACTTCCTTCAGTCCCTGCGAGCTGTGTCTTCTGGGCTTGTGGCCCCGGGACATTTGTCTTAACCACATTTAGTAGTTATAAGTATGGGATTTGAGGGCAGGAAACCTAGATTTGAACTTTGGTTCTGTGATCTAGTTGTGTGACTCTGACAAGTGATGTAATCTCTCTGTGTCTCAATTTCCTCATCTGCAGTAATAGTGGTAATGGACACTGACCTCATCATAGGGTTCTGAGTTAAATGAGATAATGCACGTATTCTTCTGGCAGTCATGATTGCATGTGCTCTGTGTTATGCATGCCACTTTTTGCCTTCTAAAGAGAAATCGCTGTGTTGTTTTTTTAATCTACCAAGTCAACCAGTTCGTATCAGAAAAATTACTTTGGAGAATGCTGTCTAGAAGTAATCACAAAAGCCTGATTCCTTTGCCCCTTTTTGAATACACTGTAAAGGCAGAGGGGTTTGGAAATATTCACAATATACTGTTACATTAAAAAGAGGCGGGATAATAAATTCTACATACACGTCTCCTTTTACATTTTAGAAAAATCACAGAAATAGAGAAAGACTGCGAAGAAAGATATTAAAAGGATAACATATTTCCCTCTGGATGTTGGGGTTCTGGGTGATTTGTATGGTACCCCTTATATTTCTCTAGAGCCTCTGATCTATATAGACAAACATACACAAATACATGTGTATGCATACACTTGTATACATACAATTATAATCAGAATTTTAAAATATGCCTATATTGGGAAAAGGAAAGAAAACAAATTAATGGGCTGGTTATCTCCGGGGATGGTTTAATATTAGCTTCCTGCCTCTCACTTGCTTTTTTCTGTGCAGAACCACCTTGGGTTACTGCCATGCGATGGGGCAAGGAGGGATTTGTTTGGCACCCAGGTGATCCACTTGAGCACTCCTTGCTACTTGCACCATGTTGACAGTAAGTGCACGGGTGAGGCAAGCCCAGCCTTAGAAGGTCATGGTGACCAGAGGCACAAGTCCCTCAGGGATGCCAGTCTGGGTTACATCACCAGGTAAGCCACTGAGGGCCGCAGAGTGGTGGCTGAGGGTGAAAGGAAACTGGGAGGGATGGTAAAGAGATTATGATGAGTATCTATGGTGATTCTAAGACCAGCTACTGCAGCAGGGGCTCTAGTTCACCTCACTACCTTTCCTCTTCTAAGTTTCATCCTGGAACATGGCCCACTGGACTGTGGAAAGAGCTGCTTCTGGAAATATTTGAAGAAAGGCGGATCCCACTGCACATGCGTGGACTATGGTGGTCACTATGATGCATCAAAGAGGTCCCCTTTCAGGGAGGGCTCATTGCCCAGCTTCGGGGAGTACTGTTTGTGAAAGTCTTCAGCTGTGAGCCCTTCGGGGCAGAGAAGTGACAGAACCAAATGTGTGACTTAGAGAGACTTCTCTGACAGCTGTTAAAGGGAATGATCTAGATCCATACACATCCACATGGAGGGATATCCCACATAAATCTTGAGCATAAATATTATGATGCAGAGAAATATATAGAAAATGTAACCATTTGTGTAAGCCTTGGAACAGATAACAAACATAAAACACATATTGCTTGTGTATACATATATATCAAGACATACAAGAAGAACACAATAGCTACATTTGCATTCATTTTGTAAACTGTCACATACATAAATATTTTGAATTAGTCAGCTTGTGCCGTGTAACAAATAACCCCAGTATCTTAGTGGATTACAATGACAAATATGTATATTTTACTCACATTACATGAAGGCTGCAGGTTGGCCATGGCCCTGCTCAACTCTGACAGGTTTTGTTCAACTATGGTGGGTTTATGTTCTGCCTCGAGGAAGAGCAATAGAATGAGGAGGCAACAAATTATTGTGAAAAAATAAGAAAATCTACCATGCTTTATAAACCACACCAAACTCATGATGTTGATTGCCTCTGGAGGAGCAGGAAGGGGGATGAGAAAAGGAGTTAGTGAATAAAGGGGATGTTATCTAGAACTGTAATATAATTGTATGAAAGACAATGCAAATATGACAATGCTGGATGATAAAAATATGGATGATAGAAATATAGATGATTGTTTAATTATCCTTGCTACTTAGTTTCCTATTTTTGCAGAAATGATCAATTGATAAGGGATTGAGATTAAAGATGGAATTGGAAGTGAGTAGTTAGGAGGCAGAATTACAGGTAAAATGATAAAGACCTGAACTATGACCCTAAGAATACAAATGATAGAATAGAGTTATTCAAAAGCTAGAGTTGCCCAGACTTGATGATCAATTTAATGTGAAGGGTGTGAGAGAGAGATGAGTGAAGGATGCCTAGAGAGATCAATTCAAAGTGACTGCAGGGCTCCCAGTTCATAGGCCTGGGTGAAGGAGTAACCATTCTCCATGACAGAGAACAGAGGGGGAGCCGGTCATGGGGTGGGTGGGCCAGGAGGAGGTGATGTCTGTTATTTCAAGCTTTGATTGATAACTCTGAATCTTATTATTATTATTTTACTTTTTTTCCTGTTCATTTGTTTACTTTTTGTTCTTTCTCACTACTGGTTTGCAATTCAGGAATATATACATACAGCTTTAGATATTATTTTTTGTAACAAGGCCCTTCACCTAAGGGTTTGGATTTTACAAAGACAGGGCCAATGAAGTCATGTAAGTTGATCAGATAATGGGTTGCTCTGAATAAGAAAGTGAACACAGTGAAAACTCAATGACTGACCAGCACATACTTACTGCAGACTTTTGTTTTGTTTTGTTTATCCTCACCCAAAGATATTTTTCCATTGATTTTTTTTTTTAGGAGAGTAGAAGGGAGAGGGAGAGACACAGAAAGAGAAACTTTGATGTGATTGCCTCCCACACATGCCCCAACCAGGGCTGGGGATGGAGCCTGCAACCAAGGTACCTGCCCTTAACCAGAATCGAACCAGGGACCTTCCGTCGCTCTATTCACTGAGCCAGACCAGCTAGGGCAAGATTTTTTTAACTTTGCTTGGGAGATTCAGTTGCCATCATTAAATACATTTATGTATTTATTTAATATGAACTTGGAGTTTTCTATAGAGAGATACCTCCATGGCAGATTGCTAGACAGCAAAACAAGTCTTATAATTTACAGTCTTGGTCCTCATGACCTTTTCTTGATTTGGGATTCATACTTGAAACCACTATTCATTTCTGTCTGTCATTTTACCTCACCTTCAGCCATTCATCCATAGACATACACACTCTTGGGACTTCCCAAAAGTAATTTTTAACCAAGCCAATCAATATTTAATCTCCAAATTGTTAAAAATCTCTCCAACTTTCCACATGATGAAATAACAAGCAAACGAAAACAGGTAGCTGCAGGTTGCTTTATGTATAGAAATAGATCCTGAGCAATAAAAGGACCACTTTTTCTGGATAAAAGCCAGCCTGACATTACATCTGGCCTTGTCTTAATTCCTGCTCACTCAGCTGCACTTGAGGAAGAGACAGGAAGCCAATAGCTACAGTTCTATCCCATTCCACAATCCATCTCTGCTATCACTTACATCCCTAGCTCATGTTTCCAGCAGTGAAGTGCTGTAATCTTATTCCATTTAAAGGCAGTACTGCAAGAAAGGGTGGTACTGACATTGCTTGGAACAAGCCTGCTGCCTTCCATCCCAACAGTATGAACAGAGAATGAAACAGAAGAAATGCTGGGCTTGGAGACTCAGTCTCTTCTGTTTCTGGTTATGAGCAAATCACATAACCTTTCAGAGGCTCAATGACGTCATCTGTAAATGGGAAGAATGATAACCACAATGAAAATGTTTTGTGAAGCTCAAGCCAAATAAAGTATGAAAGTGCTAATGTTTGTTAGTGTCTCAGAGCTTCTGAGACATTGATGTGTATACAAAACATGGCAGCAAAATACAGATTTTGATTCTGTAGGTCAAGGGTGGAGCCTAAGGTTCTGAATTTCTCCCAAGCTCCCAGGTAATGCCAAGCTGTTGGTCCGTAGACCATAATTTGAGTGACAAGCTGTTGGTTGTGTTGTCCATTATGGTAGCCACTGGCCACATATGACCATTTAGACGTGGATTAATTTAAATTAAATTGATTTTAAAATCCAGTTTGTTAATTGCAGTAGCCACATTTCAAGTGCTCAACAGCCACCTGTGGCTAGTGGCTACCATATTGAATAGCACATCCATAGAACATTTCCCTCCTTGAAGAAAGTTCTGTTGGGCTGTGCTGTGTTAGAGATAGATGTTGGAAAGCCACCAGCAACACTCAAACAGTATGTACTGAGCACCTTCCATGGGCCAGACAATTTCCTAGGCACTAGGGATATAGCAATGAACAAAATAGACAAAATTCTTGCTCTCATGGAGCTTACTTTCTAGTAATTATGAATTTGAAAAAAATAAGAGATCAACATTAGTTGGACATGGATATGGCTGCTCCCCCATAGGATCACAACTTGACGCTATGACAGCCTTGCAGCAGAACGCAAATGGCAAAATGCCACAACCACTTCGGGGACTCAAAAGCAGTTCTGGGTATGGGAGCCCTTGGGCAAGTTTCACTGCAGCTCTATTTTCTCTTTCTCTTAGAAAAAGTATGTCAGGGACTGTGGCTAGAGCCAGCTCTACAGGACTGCAGTGGGCAATGCCTCAGAAGAGACCTCCACCCCTATTGTTTTTCACTTCCCCTTTCTGTTTTCCTGAAGGTTGACCTTGACATTCAGTGAAGTCTCTTTTGCTTTGGACCAAAGTTCTAGAAGAAGAGATGGAGAGAGAGTAGAGAGGCTATGATTTACCCCATGGTTTCAATAGGGCCCCAGGCTCACCCACTCACACCAGCACTGGATGTTGGGTTCTGCCCTAACCCCCCTGCACCCTACGGCTTCAATGGAGGGGCCACAAAGGTGGAGGCTAATCCTGAGGAGTACGGGCTGCCACTGGCTGGAGTCACAGGGAGAGAAGGAAAAGAAGCACCTCTGAGAGGCGTAGCATCCGTGGAGGCAGTTCCCATCCCCTTGGCCCTCAATTCACTCTCCTGCTTCTTTATCCCATTTGGATCAATTGTGGGCTCTTTCTCCCCTAATTATCTATATCTATAAAAGGATAATATGCTAAGTGTCTGACCCCCAGGTAATGACCTCACGTAGCAACATCTGGCTTCCTCTCCCTATCAACTAGCCTCCTTTCAGTTTCTTCAGCCCAGGAACACGACTTGCTTTATAGCCAGGTGCAAACATTTCACACTGTAACCAAATGCCTGTGAAGCATTTTCCCATGCCTCATCTGATTTGATCCTCACAGAAGTCCTGGAGTAGGTAGATAGGAGACTCAGTGGAATCCTATTTTCTTTTCATTAGCCTAAAAATGGAGATTTAGAAAGCTTAGAAACTTGACCTGACTGAAAAGAAGTAAGAAATGGTGGACCTTGAAAATGACTTCAGGTTTTCTCACTGCACAGAATATAGTCAATACTGCTGCAGTTAAATATTTCACCGTTTGTTCTCCCTGCGTGATCTACAATAATAATGTGCTTTGTGTTTATATTTACTGCTGTGTGGCTGACAATTATCTGAAAGAGAAGTTGGGGTGCTTCACTGGGCTGGAAAAAGTTTAGCTAAATCAGAAAGCAGGTCTAATTAAGCAAATTTATTATCCTATCTAATAAAAGAGAAACATGGTAATTAGCCGTACATCCGCTACCCTTCCCATTGGCTAATCAGGGCGATATGCAAATTAACTGCCAGCCAAGATGGCGGCCAGCAGCCATGCACTGAAGCAAACAGGGAGGCTCGCTTGCTCCAGTGACTGTGGACTCCAACATTCCCCGCCTAACTTGCTGGCCTCTCAGTTGCAACTCTAAGCAACTATGTACTATGTTGCAAATAAGAAGGTAAACAAAACCCCAG
>NW_005362797.1:1001016-1007499 GCF_000412655.1 Myotis brandtii | reverse complement strand
CAGACTGCGAGAGGGCACAGGCCAGGCTGAGGGACCCTCCCGAGTGCACAAATTTTTGTGCACCGGGCCTCTAGTATATCTATAAAAGGCTAAGTTGACTCGCACATGTGTGATACATATAAATCTCTTGCTGGTGCCAATCACATGCATGTGCTTCCATCTTTCATTGTTGATTGTAAATTTGGTTGACACCTCTATTATAGAGAAAGGGTAAATAACGATACTAAAATATTTCATCTAATTAATTTCCTTTCAATGTACATAAATCCATGCACCAGGCCACTAATAGTCTATGAAGGCCAATTTTTCAATGAGGTGGTACCTAAATTGAGCCTGCACTTTATTTACATTACAGTTTGATTTTTAATAGCTTACTTAACTAAGACAGCCAACTCAGGTGAATCACCCTGCTTGTAAGAAGGTATTTAGAGTAGGAGGTGGGCGGAGGGGAGGAGTTAAAGGTAAACACAGATGTAGCATGTCACCCAGAAACTTCACGTTGGACATACTGAGTTTCAAAATATGGAGCAAGAATCCCAGATGTACCCCATGTCTGGTGGGAGGGGTGTCAGGAGTGTCCCCTCTGCAGAAGGGATCCCCATCTCTTGAAAAAGAATTCATTCTGTAGGAATTAAAGAAGCCTGGATCATAGGCCTGGTCTAAAACCTGACCCCATTGACAGAGGGAGGATGCCTTACATGTTGTCATTCCCTGACTCAGCCTCACTGGCACCACAAACCATTGGCCCTGCGTCTCCTCCACTGTCCCTCGCCACTCCATAGCCAGGCTCGGACCCAACAGTGTATCATCATCGTCACTCCCTTGCCTTTGTCATTCTCTTTCTCCGTTGGACTCTCCTTGCAAAACCCCAGCCTTCTCCCTATTCTGCTTCTGCAACGGAACCACTGAATGTGGCTGGAGAAAGGCTTAATGCCATGCTGGCTGTTCGCACATTCAATTCCTCGTGGGTCCCCAAAGGGACTCTGACTGCTGGTTGGCAATTCTATCTTGCACTAACCAGAATGGTCACTTCACACTTTCTCCTCTTTCCTCAAACCTCCATTATCTCCCCCCTTCTCCTCACTCCCAGCTGGGGGTGCCCTTTATTTCCCTGAAACAGTAGGAGCAATCAGAAGAGAAAGTCACATGCTCCCACTGACACATCTTTCCTGGGCCCTAATGCTCTGTCTTCCCTCCTGTTACTATGGATAAAGCTGTCAAACCTTTTCCCAGAACACTTCCTCTCCGACCTCCTGCAATGGTCCCTCTCTGTCCTGCATCACCAGGCTTCCCCCTTTCTCCTGGATCATTCCCATCAGTGCGCAAATATGATGGAATACAAACAAAGCAAAATGTAGAAATGAAAACCTCCCTTGACCTCATATTTCTAATCCAAACACTGCCCATTTCTCTCTCCCCTTCACAGAAACATTCCTTGAAAGGGATTATCTTCTCTCACTGACTCTACTGCCTCTCCCTCCTGGTCTTTCTTGATCCCACTCAAGTCAGATTTTCATCCCTGTCACTCCAGTGAAGGAATTCTAAGTGTGGTGGTCAATTGTGAGTTCTCCTACTCCACCAGAAGACTCACTTTGCACTGTCAAGCACCTTCCCTCCTGAAACACGCTCCACTAGGCCTCCAGCACACCTGTCCTCTTGGCCTCCTTCTTATCCATCGGCCTCTCTCAGCCTCCTTTGCTGCACTTGGTGATTTTCCCAATCCCCAAAGTTTGGAGGGTCCAGTCATCAGATCCCTTTTCTTCTCTATGACATTTACTTCCTAGGTCAGTGGCCGGCAAACTGCGGCTCGGCAAACCGCGGCTCACGAGCCACATGTGTCTCTTTGGCCCCTTCAGTGTGGCTCTTCCACAAATTCCACAAAATACCGACTTCTGCGCATGGGCCACGAAGTTTCAATCGCACTGTACGTGCGCGCCCGCACGTGGTATTTTGTGGAAGAGCCACACTGAAGGGGCCAAAGAGCCGCATGTGGCTCGAGAGCCTCGGTTTGCCGACCACGGGCCTAGGTAATCTCATCCAATGTAATGGCTTTACATACCACCTATTCACTGATGACTCCCAAATAGCCTAAACCCCAACTCTTGTATCCAACTGTCTCCTCAACATCTCCACTTGGATGACTAATGGAAATGTCAAGCTTAATTTCAACTCTTGGTTTCTCTCCTTCATCAAATGTCTCAGTTACTCGAACCAAAAAGCCATAGAAGCATGTGCCACTCCTTTCTATGTCTCACACTCTACATCTAACCCATCAGCAAATCCCTGGCAGCTCCCCTTCCAAAATCTACCCAGGATGTGCTCACTCCTCTCTGGCTCCTCTTCTGCACCCCAATCCAAGCCTTCACCATCTCTCACCTGGATCCTGTGATCCACTCCACCCTTAGCTCCTGACAGCAAGAATGAGACATTAAAAGTCATGCCATTCCTCCTATCAGAGCCCTCAGATCACTTTCTGCCTCTCTCAGATAGAATCTAAAGCCTTTATCATGACCTTCAAGGCCCTGCAGGATCTGGCCCCTGGGGCCTCTGTGCCCTCACCTTGTTTCCTTCTTCCCCTCCCGCTTAAGGTCAACTCAGGCTGCCATGACAAAATACCATGGGCTGTGCAGCTTAAACAACAAAAATCTATTTTCTCTCAGTTCTGGAGGCTAGAAGTCCAAGATCAAGTTCTTGGCAGGTTTGGTTTCTTACAGACAGCCATCTTCTCTCTGGGTCTTCACGTGGTTGTCTGTTTGTGTGTGTGCATGTCTATGTCCAAATTACAAGTCATATTGTACTAGAGCCCACCTTCAATGCTAGCTCTGTATTTTCTTCTAAACCAGCGGTTCTCAACCTGTGGGTCGCGAACAATGAAAATACATCCTGCATATCAGATATTTACATTATGATTCATAACAGTAGCAAAATTACAGTTATGAAGTAGCAACGAAAATAATTTTATGGTTGGGGGTCACCACAACATGAGGAACTGTATTAAAGGGTCACGGCATTAGGAAGGATGAGTAATCTTGGTCCACTTATCTTTCTATGCCTCAGTTTCCTTTCCTGTAACATAAAGCAACTGGCCTGAAATCAATTACTGTAACTCACATTAAGCAATGTATTTTACATAACTACCCTGTACTAACATCTTCATGTATTTAAAAAAAACCACCTAAAATTATAGTTTCATGAAATGGCTTCTGAGAACCATAATATACTCTGATTTTTTTCTATTCATTATATATATTAAATGTTGTTGGTAATTAATATGAACTAAAGGTGTGCATTCCCCCAAAATTCATATATTGAAATACTAACCCCCAATGTGATGGTATTTGGAAGTGGGGGTCTCTGGGAGATGATTAGGTCACGTGGATGAAGCCCTGTGAATGGATTAGTGCCTTTGTAAAAGAGACCTCAGAGAGCTCTCTTGGTTCCTCTCTTTCTACCATGTGAGAATACAGCGAAAAGTTGGCATCTGCAACCCAGGACCCAACCGGGCTAGGACCCTGATCTTGGACTTCCAGCCTCTAGGATTGTGAGAAATTTCTGTTGTCTTAGTTGCCCAGTCTCTGCTTTTGTTCGAGCAGCCTGGACAGTGGTCTACTGCATTAATTTCACAACCCAAGTACTTGGGCAAGTAACATCAGCTTCCCGAGTTTCAGTTTCACCATCTATAAAATGTGAGAAGTAATACTTCCTTTATAGGGTTATTGATTAAGTAAGGATTCACTGAAACTCCGGGTTTAACCCAGGGTTGATGCTAGCTTTATATCAAAACCCAACTAGCGGAACTAGATCATACCTAATACCGTGATTACATTAAAATATATATAAAGAACAGGATGTGAAAACAGTCCCAGGGTGTGTGTGGCAGGGGAGGTGGACGTTGGGGGGGACCTGCATTTTTTATAATACAAGAATACCAGCTCTGCTAAGTAGTTCAAAACCTCCCCTTCAGTTGCCAGAAACTCAATGTAGAAACACTCCCATAGCATTATACATGCTTGGGGGGTCTGAGGGTGAATGGAAACAGCTTATTTTGGAAAAGGATGCAATACCATCAAGCAGTGTGTCAGTTTAAATGTAAGTGAGAGAGTAGCCTTAGTTTACATGCCTATTCAGCGTCCCACTGGGGTACTTTTCAGTCAAAATGTCTTTATAAATTTCCAGTTGCCAAATACCTACCTTCCATTTTAAAGCAATGTTATTTCAATAGTTTTTGCTCTCCAAGAGGTTGTGAGCAAATTGGATTTTTGTAAATCAGCTATCATGCTCCCACTGGCTTAAATTATAACTTGCAGAGGTTTTGTTTTTAATTCCTGATTCGTTTTCCACCCTAAGGCTTAATTGAAAGTGTCCCTGCTTCCTCCACCCTGCCTGCCTCAGTCAGAGCTCTTAGTTGAGAAAAATAGAATGCATTCTAGCAATTTACACAGAAATGGAATTTATTAAAGGCTATGAGGTCACTTACAGAAATTCCTGGAGGGCTCGAGTCAGGATAAGAGTAAATGAACATGCAAGCCAAGCTGCAGGGCAGCTCCAGCAAAGACAGTTACTGTCACTGGGTACAGACACTGTGGCTCCCGCCGCTGACCCCAGGTTCTGGATGTCAGAACTCTCCCTTCTCTGCTATTGAAAGCTGAATGTCTTGCTTCTCCATTGTCTGGAAATTGGATTCTAGGAAATAGCTCTTTCCTTTTCACTTTCTTACAAATTAGAGTGGCACATACGTACATCTGATCAGAGAAGTCAAGATCACTTGTCTGCACTCTAGCTGCAAGGGAAGCTGGGAAAGAAAGTCTGGCTTTTACCTTGGTCATTGGGGGGGGTAGGTAGGGGAGGAAATTTTGTCTTGGGAAATTCCCCCCAAAATACTGGATGATCATAAAAATGACCATTATTTACTATGCACCGTCTTTACACAATCCCTCTCAGTGTAAGCAAAAATCTTCAAAGTGAAAAGAGAGACAGTAATTACCGACCATGAAGCCAGACGTGTTTGGTGCTTTATGGAAGTTGACATGTGTAGAAAAAGTAATTCCATATATAAAACCTACTTTTGAAGGAGTTTATAATTTAGTTGAAAAATAGATAACCAGATAACTAAGGATGGTAAGTGACAGTGGTGGAGACCTTTGACATTCAAGAGGACAATATCAGGAGACCTTTGGAGTCCCAAATTTGCAAATATAGATAATATGTTCATTGAGAACTACATGTTTCCTGTGCATATCCTCATTGCCTTTTCAATTATATTTTCTCTTTAAAGAAACAGAGTTGGTTTCATTTTCTAAAAATACATGAAATACTAATAACCTGATGTCCACAAAGCAAGTTGAGATGAGAATGCTGAGTGGGCCAGCTAGGTGTACTCAGTAGTAGAATCACTCAGGATCAAATTATTGTGCTTAAAGAATTAGTGAAAGAAGGTCAGGGAAGATTCAATAGAGGAAGCAAAATAATCAAAACTCTTTTCTATAGATTATTTAAAAATTATATGATCTAGCCCTTATCAATTCTCTGACCTCATCTATATTATTCTTCCCTTTATTTTCTATACTTCAGCCACTCTGGGCTTCTCTTTGTTCTTCTAGTATACCATTTTTTCCTGCCTACGCCTTAGCACTTGCTGTTCCCTCTATATGGAATAACCTTCCTCCCTGATCTTTGCATGACTAGTTGCTCCTCTCATTTGGGTCTCAGATCAAATGGCACATTCTCTGAGGGAACACCAGGGTAAGTGGCCACTCCCTCTCTCTGCTTTCTAGCACATATTGTTTTATTTCTTTAAAAGTACTTCATTTATTCATTTCCAATTAACTGTTGGTCTTCTCCTTCTTGAACATAATATCCATGAGCAGGGATCTTATCTGACCAGCTCTCTGCATCCAAGACAGTGTGTGGCATCATTAGCTACTCAGTGGTTATGGAAAATTAATGAGTTAAACATTCAAAGAATATTTAAGGACAGGCATTCTAGTTGAAAGAGTAGAAGAGCATATGTAATTGGCACTGAGGCATAAAACATCTTGACACTCTGTGGAGGTTAAATGTAGGCAGGCACAGGTCGGGAAAGCCACCTGTGCCATACTTCTGAGAGGAAACTTACTCCTTCAGAGAGTGAGGAGTAATTGAAAGGGTCTAACCAAAGGGGAAAGGAAATATACTAGACTAGTGGCCCAGTGCATGAAATTTGTGCACGGGGAAGGGGGGTGTCCCTCTGCCTGGCTTACACCCTCTCCAATCTGGGATCCCTCGGGGGATGTCTGACTGCTGGTTTAGGCCTGATCCCATACCGACAGTCGGACATGCCTCTCATAATCTGGGTCCACTGGCTCCTAACCACTCACCTGCCTGCCTCCCTGATCACCCCTAACTACTCTGCCTGCCAGCCTGCTCGCCCCCAACTGCCCTCCCCTGCTGCCAGCCTTCTCACCCCCACCTGCCCCCCCTTGCCGGCATGCTCACCCCCAACTG
>NW_005362797.1:930922-1000974 GCF_000412655.1 Myotis brandtii | reverse complement strand
CCCTAACCACCTCTGCCTCAGCCCTGCCACCATGGCTTTGTCCGGTAGGTCTCCTGGAAGGTCTCCTGGTCTAATTAGCATATTACCCTTTTATTACTATAGATGGGAGCATGATGTAGGTAGACTAACCTGGGGAGCTAAAGATGATGATAGTAGGAGTGCTTAACATCAGGGTGAAGACCTGGCATTGAATCTGCTAGCTACAGGCACTTTTTAAAAGCCAGGTCATTAGATGGGTTTGGCAAACACTGTGTAAGATGAACTGGAGTATAAAGAAACTAGAGCCAGGGAGACTAATTAGGAGTTTTAAATATCCCAGATGTCACCAGGGTCTAAACAAAGACAGCATAATTAGCAATGACAAATGAGGGGCCAAGAGACATTGTAAAGAATCAAAAGGATTTCCCCCAGATTGACTATTGGGGGGGGGGGGGGGGGGTCAAAGAAATTGGTCAGTTTCCGCTGAGAGCCTTCTTCCAGATTGCAGACTGCTAACTTCTGGTTGTACCATCACAGGGCAGAAAGAGGATGGGAGAGCCCTGTGAGGCCTCCTTTATCCAATTCATCAAGGCTCCACCCTCACCCCCTAATCTTCTCTCAAAGACACCCTCCCAATACCATTACATTGGAGTTAGGTTTTGAACCTATGAACTGGGGGGACACAGACATTCTGTCCATTGCACTGGCCTTGACCTTCCCTTCCTCCCCTGGCTCCCACCTGTCCTTGGAGCCTAGTTCTTTAGCCATCTCACCCTTTCTGTGGTCTCATTCCCATCCTTCTGGCCAGACTTGATTTCTATTGTGCTCAACCAACAATCCTATTGGCTAAATAAACTAAAGAGACTTACAAAACAAGATTAAAAACAAAGATATTGGACTACTACTTGAAGCAGTGGAAATAAAGAGATAAACTTTCTTTCAAGTGTAGAGGAGCTTCAACCACACTTCCAATGGCTCCCCAGCAGAAATCTCTGTATTCGGAAGGAATGTGAAAAGAAAACAGCTGGAATGATAGTAAGATGCCAGCCCACCCCCAGCCCATCCTGCTCCAATAATCCCAATATGCCTGTGGTTTAAACCAGAGCAACACTCTCCAAATCATTGTGTAGAGTGGATATGGACATATGCCCAGGAAATCGCTGAGATTTAATTCAAAAGTCTTCGGAGGCCCCCGGAGATCAAGGTTGGGCTGTTACATAGCAGTTACAGGAGACAAATTGCTACAGAACACAGAGCAAAAACAATTTAAGGTCTTCATTGGTGCAGTCGGCCATGGAACATGTCCTTCAGGATTTAATAAATTTAGATTATCCAAATCAAATGGCGAGGACATTTGCAAAATCAAGTTACTAGATAGCACTTTTAAATGACTCATGTTACCAGGAAGCTCTATAGACCTAACGGTGACCTGCATTATCCCTGAAGGGTGTTCCGCCGGTCGGGAGGCTAAGCTCCTGGAAAACCGATCACACATTAAATATAAAATTTCGGTTTGTGGTGGCACCTCTGGGTGCGGGGGATGGTGGGGTAGAGGGAAGAAATTGCGTGAACATAATAAAAAAGCAGGTGGAGGTGGAAGAGGGCTATAACCTTTTGCCCTAGAATCTGACCACTTCTCCTCACCTCCTGGTCTCGGTTTCTGCAATGTTTCTCTAACTTGTCTCCTTATTTTCACTCTTATCCCTTACGGTCTATTCTCATCACAGCAGCCAGAATGATCCTTTTAGAACTTAAGGCCGATTATGCTCCTAATCCAAACTCTCCAATGATTCCTTGCCTCACTCAGATCAAAGCGGTCCTTGCAAGGCTTCCACTCAGACACACAGACACACACACCCTCCCGCCCCCACACACCTCTCCTGTGTACTCTCCCCCTCCTTCAACTCCAGCCATACTGGTCTGCATGCTGCTCTTTGCACAAGTCCTAGCGTGTTCTCACTTAGGGCCTTTGCTTGAGCTCTCCCCTCAGCAGGAACGCTCTCCCCCAAGACGCACACTTAGCTTACTCCCTTGACCTTGCCCAAGTCTGTGCTCAGATGTCACCTTCTCCATAAGACCCACCCCATCCTCTCTATTTAAAATTGCTGCTCCCCCTCCACTTCCCTGACCCCTCTTCTCATGTTGTATTTTCCCCTAGCATCTGTCTTTTCCTAGCACACTATATACAGAGTGGGGCAAAAGAGGTTTACAATTGTGAGAACATGAAACACTGAGTTCATTCTTACACACTATTTATTAATTATTGTATTATTTCTCTATGTTTGCTTACCTCTTGTTACATTTATTGACTATTGTCTGTCTCCCTGCTAGAACATAAGCCCCATAATCTCAAGGATATTTGTGTATTTTTTCACTACCATATCCCCACAGCCTAGAAGAGGACTTAGCATTTAGTAGATGCTCAGTAAGTTTCAAGTTTCTAAAATTCTAAGCCCCTGAGCAATACAAAGGTTTGGGTGCAGACAAAAATGTATGGAAGGAACTTGAAAGGCAGGATTCCTCCCTACCCGCAAACTATAAAAATACTTGAGGGGATTGAAGGATGATGATGAAAGCAGAGTCTGGTGGGTTCTGGAGAGTGAAATCTATGCCTTACCTCACAGACAGAGCCTCGGGGAGCCTCAGGACCCCCGAGAGAGGCTGCCTGCCTGCCGTACCCATGTAAAGAGGACCCACCCCTAGAGATAACACCCCGAGAGGGAACAGAGCAACGGAGAGAAGGGCAGGACCAAACACGGCCACATGGACAGAAAGGAGAGAAGTCTCAGTGTGGGCCCAGATATCCCCTCCCCACACTTGGCAGTATGTGGCCAACCCTCCCCCCAAAACCTTCACACAACCCCGGGGGAAGTGGAGTGATTCCTAAAAACTGTTTAATTCTTCCCACAACCCCACTGAGATAAAGGTAGAAATTATAACTAAGTTATGTAAAAATGAAATTCTACTTCCTGTATGCCAAAGTTCCAACCTGCCTCCTTTTATTTTATGTCAAAACAACCACTAACATTTTAAGAAACAGAATGAATTTTAAAGACATTTTGGTCAGGTGCTAGGCAGAGATGAACTTGGTCTCCAGGAGTCTGGGACAGGCACTTTGTATCCTCGGCTGACCTTGTGTTCGCTTCTGTAGGGAAATTAGAGGAGCCTCAGGCGACTGCACACAGCTAGTGATTGCCATGGCAACCAAAGGCCCAATCACCCAAGCTTTATTCCAAACTGCCTTATCAGGAGTGAACTGCAGACAGTCTCAGAAAATGAAAGATGAAAAATTCATATTCTCTCTCCTTCTCCTCCTTTCTCTTGTTTTGAAAGTGGCCCATCCTTTCTCTCCCTAAAATTATTCTGGATGCCTTTTCTTTCTTTCTCTGATTTGTGGTCTGATTCATGGATCCTCCTGCTTGATGATTGAGGGTTTGGATAGAATTAGCACAGAGCGGTTCCCTCGGGGGTCACCCCCCATGTCACACATTGGCAAGGCTGGCAGAATGGCGGTGTGTCCCAGAAGAGGCCACCCTGGGGCAGGCACATCTCTGGTCTGTTGAAGGGGATCCACGACCCTGTCAGTCTACTGTTGGGAGGGGACCTACACCAAGATAGAAAAGTTGTCATGTCAGGCTGTTTGTGGACTTAGAGCTGTGTTAATAAATAAATGATGGCTTCCTAACCTGATCTTTGTCAGGGTTTTTTTGTTGTTGTTGTTGTTGTTGCTGTTGTTTTTTCTCTGATCTATCACTTAAAGTAGAAGACAGTAAACATAAAATTATGTGGCATACAGTTCAGGTGATGGGTTCTCTGGTTGCTATGGCGATTATTCTGCTAGAGGTCAATATTTCCTCTAAACACACTTGTACCACCTAATTCCCTCCCAAAGGCCTTACCTCCAAATACCACCACGTCGGAGATTAGGTCTTCAACAAATGAATTGGAGGAGGGGGGGGGGGCGGGGAGCACAAACATTCAGTCCACAATGAAGGCCTTGCAGAACGGGCATTGGATGTGGCTCCCAACAGCTGTTTCCCCTGACTAGGGGGGAGGTAGGACCAGGCATTTCAGCATCCTGGGCAAGTTCCTCCTCTGAGACACTAAAGGGAAGGACTGAACACTGTGCTTAAAAATGTGGCTTAAAAATGCTGTGACTCCACCATCAGCTACTGCCTGGCTCCCGTGGGCGCTCCCAAACGGTGGCCCAATGAATGAATGAATATATGGGTTGGGTGCCTATGAAGAGAAAGAAATCCCCTGGCCTCTATGTGCTTCCTAGACCCTTTATCAAAGACACACTTTTGAAATGAAAGAAATCATCCAGGTGAGAAGCACAGCTATAGGCATCAAATTGTTTGAGTGGAAGATATTTCAATGTTTTTCCTTTTAGCAATTGTTTTTCACATAAGCCCAAAGGCAATACCATTTCCTGAATATCTGGTAAGGCTTATTGTTTCTTTTCTCTTGACCTTTCTACAGCGCCTACTGTGACCTGTGACTCTGGCTAGCAGCGGTTCTCAACCTGTGGGTCACGACCCCTTTGGTGGTCGAACGACCCTCTCACAAGGGGCGCCTAAGACCATCCTGCCTATCAGATATTTACATTACGATTCATAACAGTAGCAACATTTCAGTTATGAAGTAGCAACGAAAATAATTTTATGGTTGGGTCACAACATGAGGAACTGTATTTAAAGGGCCAGAAGGTTGAGAACCACTGGGCTAAGGAATCATCTTAGGTTAGTAGAGTTGAGTGTCATCTTCCCTGTACTTCATGATGATCTTGTCTGACACTCTGAGCATCATACAAACCCTGACATTTTTAACTCTGAGCCCCATGCCTAGTTATCTTATATCAACACTCCATGCTTTAGTTCACCCAGCTTGAAGCAATGCTATGTTATTTTCAGGTGCTTCCCCACATTTTTGGAGAAAATAACCATAAGGAATATGCCTAGATGTGGTATTTGAGTTATACTGATGGAGAGACACACAAGCTAACACAGTGCCTGGTACAGAGCCTGCCTTCTGTGAGGGTTTGTTGAGTGAATAAACAACTGCCGTCTAAATATTCTTCCCAAGACAAACCTTTCCCTCTGCCTGCTAACGTCCCTTCGCTTGCCAGTCACCCTGCCCTAGATTCTCGAGTCCATGTGTTCACCACAGACAAAGGCGTGGGCCCCGATTCTACACGAATTCTGCCATGAACATCACGGCCCTTATTCCTCCCCGCAGGCTGTTACTCCCAGGTGCACTTCAACACAAACAAGGTCCCTGGCTGGCAGTGTAGTCTTCCTCTGAGTCAGAGCTCTTTAACAAGAATACAAAACAGACGGGGAGGAGGAGGTTCATTTTTCCGGGCCCTGCAGGGTGTGCAGGCGGGGTTTTTTCTGATTGGCAGGCAACGTCAGACCCTTTTTTATAAGAACATCTGCCTTGTCATGGCCCACTTTGCCTACAGCAGCATTCTACCCTACACAGCCGACCAAGACTTTTACTCCCAAGATTACCTTAAAATCTTCTTTCAGGGAGTGCTGGTCCCAGTCAAGGGGACGGAAAGCGACAGACTTCATTCAGAAAATTAGTTCATTATCATTCATACTGTGGCAGTGGGTTGAATAGTGTCCTCCAAATAATCATGTCCACCTAGAACAGTGATGGCGAACCTTTTGAGCTCGGCATGTCAGCATTTTGAAAAACCCTAACGTAACTCTGGTGCCATGTCACATATAGAAATTTTTTGATCTTTGCAACCATAGTAAAACAAAGATTTATATTTTTGATATTTATTTTATATATTTAAATGCCATTTAACAAAGAAAAATCAACCAAAAAAATGAGTTCGCGTGTCACCTCTGACACACATATCATAGGTTTGCCATCACTGACCTAGAACCTCAGAATATGACCTTATTTGGAAATCGGGTCTTTGTGGGTGTAATCAATTAAAATGAGGTCATATTATTTGAGAGTGAGGTCATATCGTATTAGCCCAATGAATGGTGTTCTTAGAAGAAGACAAACACACCGGGAAGGAGGCCATATGACGACGAAGACAGAGACTGGAGGGATGCAGCTACAGGTCAAGGGATGCCAAGGATTGCCAGCCACCTAGGGAGAGAAAGGCCTTGAGAGGGAGCATAGCCCTGATGAGAGCTTGATTCTGGACCTTTCAACACTGCAGGACCCACCCTACCCCCGATTATATTAAGGTATGACAATATTGACTGGATTTTATACCATGATGTCATCGGTCATCAAAGGCTTAGATCATTATTAGGGGAAGGGGAAGAGAAGAGATCAAGCTCACACAGGCTCAATAGTAAAGCACTGAGCTAGATGTTTGATGTGTATACATCCAGAATTTTATGTAATACCCAAATCAAAACTCTGTGAGATGGTCTGTTAGTTAGGATGTTTTCAGGAATCTGACAAATTCAATAGATTAGAAAGGCAGTGAGGACACAGACAAATTGAATAATAAAATAAACAAAGTTGTTTGTACACTGGAGAGAAAGAGAAATCTGATATCTCATATAGAGAATATACATTTTATGTCCACAGAACACATACCAATCATTGTAAGGTAAGTCCCTCTGAGATTCTATAACTAGATGTCACTAGTCTCAAGAAGGACGGTGAAGAAAGAAATTGGTGACCACATAGGGAAATCTAAACAAGTGATAAAAGTAACAGAGGAGTATATTGAGAGATATAGAGACGAGGTGAGATTAAAGTTCTGGACATATAACATGTAAGATTGGAGGGTTTTGATTATGCAGGAAAAGGGTGGAAATATCAAATTAAATACAGACTTAAATTGTGTATGCCTCTTAATGTGAAGAATAACTACCAAAAGGACACAGGAAGAGGTTGTAACACTTCCAAATCAGTAGAGAGAAGCTAAGGGGAATGTTCTCTGAGTCTTCTCCAAGTCACCCGACTCCTCTGTACCCTTCAGCCCTAGTGCACATCACCAGGAAAGAACCTGGTTAGGGCTGCCCAGCCAAGGAATTTGCTACCCCTGGTTCCACTTGGCAGGAGGTGGGGGGAGGAAGGGGAGGAAGATGTTTAAACAGTGTCTGTGGTTAGGGAGCGGATACTTCCAAGAGAGATGATGTCTATTCCAAGTGGTACACTGATGCAGCTAATCTGAGACCGCATAGCTGTATAGATTATCTCTATATTCAAAACAAATACTAGAAGATTTTTTATTTCCCAAATGGTATCTATATAACAACTTTCAGGATCAAATTAACTTGCAATTTTAAAAAAAGCATATGATGTCCTCCACCATATATACACCTACACCCACCCACCCCCACACACACAGATACACAAAGTACACACCCCACAGAACCCCTAAGGTGCAATCTGTATGGCACCATGTGGGCAGAAATGGATGTGTGAGCAACACCAGCACAAAAAGTGTCTCCAAACACTTATTCTTCCCTCCCACAACCTCTCCAATACCATTGTGTTGAGTTTACAGCTTTGAAAATGTAATTACCACTTCTACTCATGGGAGAGTAGGTCCTGAGAATTTTAACAGGACATACTAGAAACAGATTGGGACCTCAATGAGCGGTGGATAAAATAAGCACAGCCACCATCTCTTGTCTCCTAGGAACCTAGAGACCAACCTGGGCTTAGGTCAACCTTTCCGTGAATCCCACTGTCATTGTCACATCCCTCCATCGGATTTAAAAATTAAACCGCGCCGAGTACAGCTCCAAGCAAGACCATAGTGAGAGCCCAGAAAAGCTATTTGAATAAACAAGATCTAGAATGTTCCCGTGTCGCTTCCCCAGCCACGCTCATGCCTTTGGGATTTCAGGAGCAGCCTCCCTGCCAAGGCGGCTGCTGTCATGATATGAGCTAGGGGTGCTGAGACGCTCCTCTTGTCCCCAGATATCTGCCTTGTACGTCTGCCATGATGCCTGCAAACCCATGTGAAATGACACGTATTTTATTAGAAGGAAGAAACATAAAACTGTCCACATTGGACAATGACTTGGTGGGATCTTGAGGGAAGAAGACCCAGAACCGGCAACTTTTGGAGAAGGGACCCCAAGGTCCAGGCAGGAGATGCCGCTGAGCCAGGCGGGGGAAGGCCTCTGAGCCTGAGCCCGGGGAAAGATGAGGGAGGAGGGGAGAGGAAGGCGCTAAACAAGGCAAACTTCACCCACTTAATTCTCCCACCTGGAGCTGAGGAATGGAAGGAGAGATGTGGACATTGCTGGGGAAACCACAGGACTTATACAGACCTTCGTCCCAGAACAGCTGCTTTTTGTAAAGATGTGAGGAATATACTACTTTTCTATGAAAACAATACAGACTTTAGGGGAGGGGAGGAGGGTACGAAGGGCTGGGGGGTACTAGATGGTGATGACGGAGACTTGACTTGGGGTGGTGAACACACAGTACAGTGTACAGATGATGTGTTGTTGTAGAATTGTGCACCTGAAACCTGTATAATTCTGTTAATCAGTGCCACCCCAGTAAATTCAATAAAAATAAGACAACAAATACAGATTTGCTTTGAGGTTCATTGCAAGATCCACATGGCTATTTTAAAAGGAGGAAAACCAGGAGACTTCACCATCAAATGTCGCGCTTACAGTGGACCTCTTGAACCGGACTCAGATTTTTTTGGCTCACTCCCCTCACCAGCCCTGGCTAGTGACGTCACTGTGCGCCTGGGAAAGCTGCTTGCTCATGAACCTCATGGATAAGAAGTGAAGAATCCGACCCAGGGACGCCCCTTCTTCCAGCCTCTGGCCACTCTCCTGTGTCTTATCCAGTCACCACCTTAAGCATCTTTGGGACCAGCCAACACACGGTTTGTTTGTTTTCTGCCTTAACTCCTTATTGCTGAACATCATGAGCTCCTAAATTCATCAGAATTATGCCCCCGACGTGGAGGCTCTGGTCAACCCCCTGGCCAACCTGCCTCTGTGGGCCTCCCACACCTACCTCTCTCTCTCGGCTTCTATTTCGACCTGGACGATGTGGCTCTGGAAGGGGGCGGGCACTGCTTCCACGAGTTGGTGGAGAAGAGCGAGGGCACTGAGCATCTCTTAAAGTTGCAAAACAAGTGCGGTGGCCACATTCTCTTCCCAAGATGAGTGGGCAAAACAGGATGCCATGGAAGCCGCCCTGGCCTTGGAGAGGAACCCGAACCAGGCCCCTTTGGAGCTGCATGCTCTGGGTTCTACCCGCACAGACACTCAGTTCTGTGACTTCCTGCAGAACCACTTCCGGGGCGAGGAGGTGAAACTCATCAAGAAGATGGGCTACACCGGACACCTCCGCAGGCTGGCCGGGCTGGGGGAGTATCTCCTCGAAAGGCTCACCCTCAAGCACGACTAGGAGCTTTTGGAGCCCAGAGGCATTTCAGAGGCCCCTGTGCATTCCCCAGGTGCCTGGCTTTCATCTGAGCCTCTTCTCTCTGAAACCCTCTCCCATGCATTGGACCAAATGAAACAATAGAGCTTTTTCAGCAAAAAAAGAAGGAGGAGGAGGAGGAGGAGGAGGAGGAGGAGGAGGAGGAGAAGCAGCAGCAGCCCTGTTCTGAGAAGTCAGTATTAAGAACATGTGTTCTTTCCTATCAAAGTTCTTCAGAATTTGTTTTCTGTTTAAAATCCTATCATGAGCTATGCAACCAAAATAGATCCTCTGGCCTGGCCGGTGTGGCTCAGCATTTGAGTGTCAACCCAGGAACCAAGAGGTGGCCAGTTCGATTCCTGGTCAGGGCACATGCTCACAAGTTGCGGCTCAATCCCCAGTGTGGGGCGTGCAGGAAGCAGCCGATCAATGATTCTTTCTCATCATTGATGTTTCTATCTCTCTTTCCCTCCCTCTTCCTCTCTGAAGTCAATAAAAATATATTTTTAAAAAATAAACCCTCTGTACACTTGTAAGTTTAGATAGGTCAGAATTCAGGATTCAGGGCACGTAACACAGCCGGTTCAGGTCAGAGCCGGTGGGGATCTTCTGCTTCCTTTGGAACCAGAACATCCTCCACGTTACCCAGTGAAATGTACCTGGGACAGGCTTGGTACTGCTTGAAGTGACTGTGTTTCCAATCACACTTCTCCCTCACCTGGAAAGTTTAAGACATTTAGTTTGGCCTTTCATTTAGTCTCTGTATCATTGACAGGCTGCCTGGTCGGGTAAGTGGAGATGTACTGCTGTCATGGGGAACAGAAGATGTGTTTACCTCCCCAATCTGTCTCTCACCAGCTGTGTGGCTGTGATGGATCCTGTTATCGCCCTGAATTTTGCTTTTCTCGTCTGTAAGGTGGGGATACAGATTGCTAGACTGCTGGGCCCACAGGGCTGCTGAGAGAATGAATCAGAGGAGATCAGGGAAGCACCTTGTGACCAGTACAAGTCATGGAACTAACTGTCAGGACCCTTCTGATGGGGCACATAGCATCATTTGTGAACCACTTGTTCTCTGTGGCATTTCAGTGTTTATCTAACCTGTGAGTAGCAACCACCTCATCTACTTTTGCTAGTTTATCTGTTCTTACGTACCTGGAAAAAGATAGCACACCAAGATGCAGATTTTACTACCTGGGTAACCTTGTGCAGGTGATGTAATCTTTCTGAGGTCATCACCAGAACAGTGGGAATCCTAATAGTTAACTTGTGGGGTTTCAAAGATTACAAGCAGTAGGCGCTTGATACATCATAATTACTTATTATTACACTGTTCTCACTCCCCACCTCTTGTTCTTCAGTTTTTCATAAGGGCCTCAAAAGATGGCCTGGATCCTTCACTTTAAAGCCCTCTGTCTTGAGGAACCTGGGACACTTCCCACTGGCACTGTACTGTTCACCTCCACTCAAGCTGTAAAGGTAGCCGCTTTAGCACAGTGGTTCTCCACCTTCTGGCCCTTTGAATACAGTTCCTCATGTTATGACCCAACCATAAAATTATTTTTGTTGCTACTTCATAACTGTAATGTTGCTACTGTTATGAATCGTAATGTAAATATCTGATAGGCAGGATGGTCTTAGGCGACCCCTGTGAAAGGGTCGTTCGACCGCCAAAGGGGTCACGACCCACAGGTTGAGCAGATATGGGCTATTTAGGTTACCTATTGCTTTTGAGGGAGCTTCAATAGTTGGTGCCTTTTGAGGACTTCAGAGGTGAAAGTGCTCTTAGAAACCATCTAGCAAAGTGGTTCTCATCACAGCTTCCCCTTAGACATGAATTCCAATGCAACAAATCTTAACGTGGAGAAAACTGTGTAAGTATTCATGTTCTTCTTTCCCCCAAATTCCTGTGAAATAGAGAAATATTACATAATGAGTAGCCCTGCATTTGTAAAAAGACAACAATCTTGTTAAGAAAACTATTTGTTGCAAACCATAATTAACGAGGCACCATCTGTGACATCCAGTGTTCTTTGCATGAGCTGTGACAATCCAGGCACATTTTCGGCTTTTTTTAGCGCAGATGGGAAAGAGAAAAGGGTGTAACCAAGCAGAAGCGTGGCCTGAACTATCTGATCGGATGCATATGCTATGCTGTTGAGAAATTATTATTTATTATCTAGTGTAAATACACTCATTTTCCTAGAAAACTTTACTTGCAAACTATATTCAACTTTATATTCTCCCACTGACCCTAAACATTGCCTTCAGAATGATTCTTACAAAATACCTGCTTCCTCTTCCGTCCTCAGGGAAAGCTTAAACTCCTGAACTTGGGATTCAAAACCTACATTTCAGTCCTTCCTGAGCCTCCAGATTTAGCTGTCATGGCCAGCCCTCTCTAGCTGCTGTTGTCCAGTGCCCATCCCGCCAAATTCATACTCTAAAGGCCCCCAAATATGTTGACCCAGGAGCCTTGCCTGGAATGCCTCTCCATAGCCCATCTCTCCTCGCAGGTTGTCAAAATCACACTGCTCTTCCAAGGTAAGACACTTCACCCGGTAATTTCTCTCATCCGCTCTCAATGCTTTTTCTTTAAACATCTGTCGCGCTCCTACACTTTTATAGCACTTAAACAGTGTCTGTAAAAATAGCATGGCGCTTCAGTTACCTGGGATATTTGTATTTGCTTAAATCAAGTCTATAAACCTGTAGTTTATACTCTACATACAGTGAAACTGACTTTTTTGTAAGAATGTAGGATTCTATGAGATTTTTGTTTAAAAAAAGTGTCATTGAAGTATAATTGACATACAATAAACTGAATATATTTCAAGTGTAAAATGGGATAAGATTGGCATATGTATACACTGATGCGGCCACTACCATAACTGAGATAACGAACATATCCGTCACCCCAAAGTTTCCCCATGCACCTTTGTGAGTCTTCCCTCCCACTCCTCTCTGAGGCCTCCTGTTCCCAGGCAACCACTGGTCTGCTTTCTGTCAATACAGATTAGTTTGCATTTTCTAGAAATTTATGTAAATGGAATAATACCGCATGTACTTTTTGTTTGGCTACTTTCATTCAGCGTGATTCTTTTAATATTCACTCATGTTGTGCATATGTCAATAGTTCATTCCTTTTTGTTGTTTTGTATGTATGGAAATGCTGCAGCTTATGTAGTAGTATTCCTTCACCTATTGATATGGATATCTGGATTGTTTCCACTTGGGAGCTATTACAAATAAAGTTGCTATACATATTCAGGCCCAAGTCTTTTTATGAATGTATGCTTTTATTTCTCTTGGGTACATACACAGGAATGGCATGGCTGGATCAAATGGGAGGTGTAGAGTTTAATGTTTTAAGAAACTGCAAACCATCTTCCAATGTGGTTGTACCAATTTACATTCCCACCACCAGTATGGTATATAGTTCTACTTGCTCCACGTGCTAACCAACAGTTGATATGGTATATCTTTTTAAATGTAGCCATTCTAACTTGATTTTAATTTGCATTTCCTTAATGACTAATTTTGTTGAGAATCTTTTCATGTGCTTATTTGCCATCGATATAGCTTCTTTAGTGAAGTGTCAAAATTTGTTATTTGCCCATTTTTATTTTTCCTTATTGAGTTTTGGGAGTTCTTTATATATTCTGAATGTAAATTCTTTATCAGATATAAGATTTGCAAGTATTTTCTCCCAGCCTATGGTTTGTCTTTCCATTCTCCTAACAAGGTCTTTCAAGTTGTAAAAGTTTTGAATTTTCATGAAGTCCAATTGTTTAATCTTTCTTTCTTTTCTTTTTAGTATGCTTTTGGTGCTACATCTAAAAAAAAAACATGTAACCCAAACTGACAAAGAATTTCTCTTATGTTTTCTTCTAAAAGTTTGTACTTACAAGTTATACATTGAGGTCTGTCATACATTTAAGTTAACTTTTGTATACAGTGCAAGGTCTGATCAGATTTGGAGAGGCTGCTGATGAATACTTTTACTTTGAATTTAAAATGGCTCTGAAATATTCAAGTGACAATTTCAGTTGGAAATCAATATCTGGAGTCAAAAGATGGGACCCAAAACACAGACTGGGGACCCTTAGCCTGTGTGTGGTAGTTGAAGGTTGTTTGAGAGAATGAGCATACTGAGGAATAAGAGAAAAAGTGAGAATTTAAAAGGGTGGAAAATGGAACCCTAACAACAAAATTTAAAGAACAAGCAAAAGAAAAGGAATTAAGCTATTGGGCAATTTGGAGTCTTTCATGAGATTGAGGGGTGCTCTGAAAAGTGGGAGAACCCAGAAAAGTGATGGCACTAAAGAAGTCAAAGGAGAAGAAAACTTCAAGAGAGTGAACCATGCAAATGCTGAGAAAGGTCAAGTGAGAGAAAGACTAAAAATGAACCACTGAGACATCCCATGTTCATGAACACACTTAATATTAAGATGGCAAAATTCCCCCAATAGATCTACACATTCAATAGAATCTGCTAATGGGTATGAGGCTTCTTTGGGGATGGTGAAATGGTTTTAAATTAATTATAGTGATGGCTGCTCAGCTGCGAATATATTAAGAATCACTGAATGGTACTAAAGAGAATGGTATGGTATATAAATAATATATTTTAAAAGGGGGTATTTTTTTAAAAAGCACCGCTGGATTTGCTCAATGGGAGTTATTAGTGACCTTAATGAGAGCAGTTTCCATAATGATGGGAGTACTAGAAAGGGGGAAGCTTTAGAAGGCCTGTTAGTCAGAGAGAGGGAGGGAGAGAGAGAATCTCATAGAGCAGGTGTGGGTCAGGTGTTTGGGGGGGGGGGGAGCAGTGACAGTGTGAAGTTCTAGAGCCCACTGAACTTGAGTTTCAAACACTGGGTGAGGGTCTATCTTGTCTCTGATTTAAAAAGGGAAAAAATTGCCCTAGCTGGTTTGGCTCAGTGAATAGAGTGTTAGCCTGGGGACTGAAGGGTCTCAGGTTCGATTCCGTCCAAGGGCACATGCCCAGGTTGCTGGTTTGATCCCCAGTAGGGGGCGTGCAGGTCTCCCTTTCTCTTCCTCTCTGAAATCAATAAAAATATATTGTTTAAAAAAAGGGGAAAAGTTTCTTCCTAAAATCTGTCTAGGTGTGGCCTTTTCTTCCCTAAGATAATGTGGTTGCTTTCTCCAGGAGTTTCCATCATTGACATCTTACCAACCAATTACTCCTGATTAGTCAGGATTCAGGTAAGGGAAAGGATCACACTGCAAAGAATGTTATAGTCCCGTGATTATAAATTAATCTTTATTTAATCTTTATTCTTTAATCTCAAGAATATGGCTTTAATATCAAGGAAGCAAAATGCCAGCATCTCTGAAAAATGTTGTATTTGCCAGCCAAAAAATAGGACTAATGCCATCTACATGGAAGAATATAAAACTGCAGTTATTTTCAAATTACTAAATAAATCTCCCCCACACCCCACTTATATCTGAGCCTAGATAACCATTTTGGAACTCTAGAACATATCCAAGGACCATTCCAATTAACCTATTTCCTAGAATTTATAACCATTTAGTTATGGCCTTTTACCTGAACTCAATTTCTGGGTTCATTATAGTCCAAGGTTTGAGTCCACAGTATTTCTAAAATCTTTGTGTGTGTTTTTTCTGAATGCTTAAACTCAGTCCCAACTGAAATCTCTTGATAAGAAATCCTTCATGTTAATAAAGAATTGGTGGTGGAAACTACATTAAAAGGATAGTGACGTGTCATCTTTATCAATTTTCCTATCTCTGAGCCATACATTATATCCTGATGGGTGCTCTGATCCTGGGATCGGAAATGTAACAACAATTAGTACCAGAGGGGACTGGTTCAGATGTGATACATTTGCAAAGGAAGAACTTCTAACCTCAGCAATTATTCAGTGTGGGCAGCCTTCTTGCCATATCTCATTATCATCAGTCGGAAGCTCAATGATGTTAATTTTGGTTGAACAGTTTGCATATGGATTGAATACCTTTTTAGCCATGACTGAAGACAATTGTTAACCTTCCTTCTACAGGAATGTTGGCACAGAAGCCAGAAATGACGCAGTTCAGAAATAATTTTGTTACAGAGATGTATATAGCTCCTGACGCAGTGTTATGTCACCATTCTGCCCTCAGCCACCCTGACTCACCCTTTGCATTGGTGTTCACATTGAATTAACATAAAGCCAGGACAAAAATATCTCTATGTCACCTTAGGACAGTGGTTCTCAACCTTCCTAATGCCACGACCCTTTAATACAGTTCCTCATGTTGTGGTGACCCCCAATTTCATTGTTACAAATTGAACATAATTAAAGCATAGTGATTAATCACAAAAACAATATGTAATTATATATGTGTTTTCCGATGGTCTTAGGCGACCCCTGTGAAAGGGTCATTTGACCCCCAAAGGGGTCGAGACCCACAGGTTGAGAACCGCTGCCTTAGGAATACTGACTCATTTACTTTTTGTTGTGTGACTATTCCCTTATTATTCACTTTTACTAATGCATATAACATTCATTTTAAATGATCGTAGCTTTATTTACAAGAGAAACACTGTGAAGTGATTTAACAGAGTGGGTAGGAGCAGACACTCGGGGGCCACCATGCCTGTATTTACATCTCAGCTCTGCCACTGGTAACTGTTTAACCTTGGGCAAGTGGCCTGACTTCTCTGTGCCTCATTTTTCTCACAAGTAAAATGGGAATAGCAGCACCTCACAGGACTGCAGTGGGAATCAGATGAATTAATCACATCAAGTGCTTAGAACAGTGCTGAGCGCACACACATCCTTAGTGTTAGCCACTGTGATTAGCTCTTATCTTACATTAACTGAGAAAACGGTTCACATTATAAAATGTCAATCTAAATACTAAGTGCAGTACTAGGGCTGGAGGAAATTCCTATGAGCTAAAGCAGCACTTGCATGCCCTGCAGAAGGAAAGGTTAAAGCCTAAAGCTCAGGGTCAGGACCGTGGGTCTGTCATGGCTGTACCACCGGTCACTGGGCAACTCCAGACCCTAGGACATACCTTCCTTTATCTGCACCTCGAAGACACTCTCCACGTATTCTCGGAGGTTACTTCCAGCCTCTGACAATCTAGAATGCCTTAAATTCACATGGTTTTGTTCTGTCAGCTAAGTTGTACTATTTACACAAATCTGAAGAGAAACGAATAGGCATCTGTAAAATAGTGTTCATGAAGTTAAGAAGTGAAAAATAACATGGACAGATTCCAAAGTCCAAAATGCAGATTTGAGTGTCCCTGTCCCCTTGACACACGACCTTGAACAAACACCTTAAGGAGAGTTCCTCTAATACAGTTCGGGGCCTGTCCAGGATTTACAACACACAGAACTGGGACCTGGCCTGACCTTCCCGGGGCTGAGCACAGGTGGACTCCTGGCCTGTGACCCCATTCCTAATCCTGAGGTTCTGACACTAACAATGTGATAGCCCAAAATAGCTTCTCAGGAACAAAACCGACTTGGTGGTGCATCATTTCAAATAAAATTAAAATGATGACTTGATTTCTAAGATTACGGACTTCTGAAAGACGTTTTTATCTGAGCTCCCTGAAATAAAATCTCATGAAAAATAACAGAATGATGGTGTTTTACACACTGATTTATTTTAAAGCATAATACATAGGAAAATGTAGAGTCTCTCACAACGTATCTGATAAATACTTTAAATATATCTCTAATTAGAGTAAATATACACATTTTTAGCCATAAAAGTGCAAGTTTCAGACCTCTTTAGCTACATGATAGCTAATGGCAAGCTTAAGAACAGTAAAAATGTGCATTTATAAAACTTTGAGGAAATTCATGAAAATGGTTTATAAACATTATAAATAAACATCAACTATATAATGTGGGAGAAGGCTTCATGATCTACTTACAAATGCTGAAATCCTGTCTTTTGTAATATTACAAAGTTATTATAAAAGTTTTAATTTACATTCTTGTTTAAACTCCCTCATGTCATCCTCACTAATATCAAGCACAGGTTTGTATCACATATGTAAATAAACACACCTCTTTTTCCCTCATACAATGCCCCATCATAAAAATACACTTGGTCTAAGGAGCAATCAGAGCATAGCAAAGTGCTGCTTTAACTGTTTAATTAAGTGCTGGGTGTCCACATGATCCGGAAATGCGGCCTCAGACTTCCGAGCAGCAACATAGCTTCTCTGTAGATCTCCAATCTGCAAGAAAGACCAGAATAAGACCACAGAATAAAACTCCCAACAAATGAGCAAGGGAGTCAAAACAAGACATACTATCTGCACACTGTCCAAACTCAAATGGTTCCCAAGGGTAAACTGCTTGATTATGCTATTTGGAATTTAGAATTCTTTCACCTAGATAACAATTCTGACTTGAAAAAATATGAGAAAAAGAAAATAACCAATTATATAAATAATTTCCTTGCTGTAAATGCCAATTACTGAATCCTTCCCAAACCCAGCAGCTCCTTAATGAGTATATTTTTAATGACTAAATGTCATATCTTAAAACGTAAAATAATTCTTCTGCAATCCATAATGGTATTAAGTTTAGGCAATATTCGGTGATAACGTTCTTTAAAGTTTATTACACGGTCCCTTAAAGGAAGACATATGTGTATATAATAATTGTGTTTAAAAAATCATTTCTTTCCGGAAGTTATGGTTAGAATGCCCTTATTTATCTGTATGATTTTTTTAAAAACCAAATTGCTATAGAAAGAGAATACCTTATCAGAGATTGTTGCAAAATTAAAATGCGGCTCATACATGTGGGGTGCTAAAGATGACGCAGTTTGCAACAGCGCTCTTGCCTGTGTAAAGAAAAGAAAAGAAAAACCAAAGGTATCTGAGCAGATGTCAGCACTATATTTGTGGGGTTTTTTTGGTAAAGAATCCTTTACCCAAGATAGGACCTTTAATAAACATGATGTGATAAATACAGATGACATTCCTCATGTAATACAACTTACTAATATACTAACTATGTATATTTTCCAAAACTAGATTAATACTAAAATGTTTCAAAATATGGTGAAAATAAGGGAACTGAAAACTTAAGTAGATTTAGTTATTTGAGAACCGCTGTTCCTGTAAAGTTTATATTTCAATATGACAACTCAAAATATAATCCTCTCAATGCTAAAAAAAAAAAAAAAGTCTTGTTAATCCAGTGTGTGTTGCTGTTGACTGGTTTAGTGGGCTCTTAATGATCTGTTCTCTAATACAACAAACACAACCAAATGCCACAGCAAATTTCAAAGCTCCACGCTCTGTGCTGGGTGGCAGTGAGCATGCCTTTCCTATTCTGCTGCCAGTGCCTGAGGGTCTCCTTGACACCAAGTGTGAGACGGCCCTTCTAAGGAGGGGATGAAGCTGAGACCTCAGTGACAAAAAGAAAAGTCACTGCAGGATCTGCAAGAACTTTCCGAAGGTCCTAAAGTAAGGACAGTCCCTGCGTGTCTGCAGAGCAGCAGGCAGCTAACGTGTCCAGAAGTCAGTACGAAAGGTGTACAGCAGTCCTCCCTCATCCACGGGGAAACGCTCCAAGACCCCAGCGAATGCCTGAAACCAGGGATGGTACCAAACCCTGTACATTCTATGTTTTTCTTACACATACACACCGATGATAAAGTTTAATTTGTAAATTAGGCACAATAAGAGGTTAACAACAATAGTAAAATAGAACAATTATGACAATATACGTGATATAAATGTTCTCTCTCTCTCTCTCTCTCTCTCTCTCCCCCCCCCCCCCTTCCTCTCTCTCTCATAACCAATCTGATAACTGAGACAGCTACTAAGTGGCTGATGTGCAGCGCGGATGCACTGGACAGAGGGATGATTCCCGTCCTGGACAGGATGGAGAGGGTTCGCACTCAGGATAATGCTCTATTTAAAACTCCTAAGTTGTTATTCCTGGAATTTCCCATGTAACATTTTAGGACCATGGCTGAGCGTGAGTAACTGAAACCGAAGAAAGCGAAACCATGGGAAAGGGGGGACTGCGGCAGCGGCAAAAGGTGTCGTCTGAGAGGGAGCCAGAGGCCACAAGCCACGGGGCCTCCTAGGCCAAGGGTTGAAGTCCAGGTTTTACTTCAAGTGAAAAGAGAAAGCCTCTGCAGGATGCTAAGCGAAGTAGTAATAAAATAGTCTTGTTTGTTTCTTCAAAATCCCCGAGGCTGTCCTGAGGAGGATGTCTTAGAGGGCACACTTACTTGCTGACTTGGAAACAAAAAGACCAGCAAGGAGACTCTTGCATTGGTCCAGGCAGGAGGTGAGAGCAGGTGGGAGAGGGTGGTAGGGGGAGGAAGGTGGCCGGGTTCAGGACGGGACTTGGAGGTAGGCCTGACAAGGGCTTGTCGACCACGCTGGGGACATGGGGTGGCAGGAGAGGCAGTCCGAACAGGAGGTTTCCAGGTACCTCCTAGGATTCTGGCTTAAGCAGCTCCCTGGTGGGTGGGGATTGTGAATGGTGCAACATTTCCCTACAACAGGGAAGACTGGGGGGTGCAGGTCTGTCCTGATAAACCAGGTGCTCTGTTTCGGAGACAAGTGACTCATGCCAGGTCACATCACTAACGCGTGACAGGCTAGGATTCAAACCCAGGCTCCCTGTTAAGTTACAGCCTGTGGAGACAGCAGCCTGTCCACTGTGCACGCAGGGCGCTGACCTGTTCCACGTGGCCCTTCCGCATCTCCAGCACGGCCAGGTTGTTGTAGGCCTCGGCGTGGTGGTTGTTGTTGACCAGAGCCAGCCTGAGGCACTGGTGGGCCAGATTCGTGTCTCCTACTCCCTGCAAAAGAAACACACATTTCCGCACACGCCGATCCACACGCTTCCTCCTGCCACCTCCTCCTGTCCGGGCAGCAAGTGCCAATCATGGGAGTCAAGTGGGGAATTGTATGTGAGAGGATTTATCCCGGGAATACAAAATGAGTATGGTGACCCTTAGAAACCTCTACATTGCTACCTAAGACTGTTGCCAAGCCTGGATTCACAATTCCTGAAAATGCCTTCAGACTGACTTGCACTACCTTTTCTATGACAGAAGTGATGTGAGAGGAACAACATACCACAGCTATATGTCCCAGGTTGTACCAGACATCAGCTGCCTCTTCTTCGTTTTCAGCCAGAGAAAGGGCACGTTCGAATGAGGTCAGCGTCATGTCGTACTGCTGGGCATAGAAGCAGCAGAGCCCCAGGTTGTTGAAGAGCTGGCAGTTATAAACGCCCATCTGCAGGAGGCGCCTTTTTGAGAAGAGAAGACATATTTGGGTGTCAGACCAACTTTACAAATGTTCAGACACATGTATTTTTTACAAAGTTAGAAATGAATTTATTTTATAATTTTAACACCCCCAAATAGAAATAGAAAGTATTGCAGTTGATGAAAAAAATGTTAAAGCAAATACAAAAGCATGCCTTTTTTAATAGTACCAGTTATGGGAAAGGTGTCCAGAGGCAAGGTCAGACACAACTTATGTAAGTTTTTTCCCTCCAAAAAGCTTGGTCAGAGAATCAAAATAAGACATAAATAGTCACGAAAAGTAAAACCCACACATTTTGCTTCAAAACGCTTTCGTACCCGTAGCTAAGCTCCTAAACCTCCTGATCTAATTTGAGGATGTTTAGCATTTACTTCCACGTTTTCAGCTGAGTGGGTCCTGTTTTTGGTGATAAGTATTTTGTGGTTTAGCTGCATCTACCGACCTCCAATGGGCTCCCACCAAGGAAGACAGACCGCTACAGCTCAAGAAGCCCATTTGCTTCTACGCATCATTAATCCCACAGGACAAAGGACAAGAGTTCAGATAAGCAAATGAAATCCAGCCCAGCTGCCCTGAGGAACCCATGACCCGCTTGGGGGCAGGGGAACAGTCAGCTGCGTGACTCAAGACAGCATTGACATGATCACTTATATGTATCTGGGAAGAACTCTTGTCAGGTGCCAGCTACCTCCTTGTATTACCTAAGGGCTGAAGAGGAAATCAAAATTTAAAAATTAATCCAGAAACAAGCTGTAGGATAAAATAAGTCTGTACTCAAAAGAGAACCAGAGAACAGAATTCATTTAGACTGAAAAATTTGTTGGACAAAAGTTGACAATACTTCACAAAACACGGGATGCTGTTTCAGGTCCCCATTGGGGCTCAGAACCTGGGGCCTGCTTCTCTTTGCAAATATCACCCCCATCTCAGCTTCAAGGTCATTATAGTACACACTAGAGGCCCGGTGCATAAAATTCATCGGGGGGGGGGGGGTCCCTCAGCCCGGCCTGCACCCTCTCCAATCTGGGACCCCCTCAGGGAATGTCCAACTGCCGGTTGGGATCGGGCCTAAACCGGCAGTCGGATATCCCTCTAGCAATCTGGGACTGCTGGCTCCTAACCGCTTATGTGCCTGCCTCCTTGATCAGCCCTAACCACTCTGCCTGCCTGCCTGCCTGATGCCCCTAACTGCTCCCCTGCCTGCCTGATCACCCCTAATCACTCTGCCTGCCTGCCTGCTGCCCCAACTGCTCCCCTGCCTGCCTGATCACCCCTAACCACTCTGCCTGCCTGCCTGATCACCCTAATCGCCTCTGCCTGCCTGCCTGATCGGCCCTAACTGCCCTCCCCTGCCATCCTGTTCACCCATAACTTCCCTCCCCTGCCGGCCTGGTCACCCCTAACTGCCCTCCCCTGCCAGCCTGATCGCCCCTAATGGCCTCTGCCTCTGCCTCAGCCCCCGCCACCGTGGCTTTGTCTGGAAGTACGTCCGAAAGGATGTCCAGAAGATGTCCCATCTAATTAGCGTGTTACCTTTTTATTAGTACAGATTAGTATAGATAATGGCATTAATGAAGGCAGAGATGGTGAGAGGGAGGTGCTTCCAGCAGCCATTAAACTGTTACTGGTCAATGACAAAATGGCTAATTCGAACAATGCCATAGGGTTAAACACTCAAGTGATTATTGGGGTGTGTTTCTACAAGGTGCCAAATATCTGTGCATTTCCAAATTTTTAGAGGTCACTTTTAATGCTCATAAAACACCTGGGTGTTTGAGTTTCTAGTCTCATACAGACATGGCTTATACACTATTTCTTTACATTTGCATTCCCTCTTTATTTCTGTCTCGCCAATATTCCACAGGAAAGGAGTGTCACGAACTGAAGGCAAAGCTCACCTGTAGAAGCGGAGGGCGACTTCTGGTTGATCGGAATAAAAGTGGTTGCTCCCAATGCATGCAATGGCCTCCATGTGAGTGTTGTCCTGTTTCAAAACTTCTTTGTAGTATTCGGAGGCCGATGAGATATTGTTCATTTCCTATTCTCCAGCAAGACAGAAGAGCAATAATTGACTGATATTGCCAAGATGTTACTTTCTGACTGGTTTACATTTTCTCATTCAGTAAGTATTTATTAAGAACCTACCAGACTGTTCTAGGCCCTGGGAACACAATATAAACCAAAATGATAAAGTTACTATCCTCAAGGAGACTGCATCTGGTAGGGAAGACCAACAAATGAACACACATGTGATGTGATGTTGGGCAAGGACCGGGATGGAGAGAAAGACAGAGCAGGGTGAGGAGACGGAGGCTGCTGCTTCAGAAGGGGCCGCGGAGGGGTGCCGTGTGCACAGGCCTGGGTGAAGTGAGGGCTGAGACCTGAGCACATCTGCTGTACATACAAAACATCTCCACCGGCACGTGCAGTGTAGGCTGCGATGCTAGGACAAACTTCACTAGTGAACGCTAAAGCCATTGTCACATAAGAGAAAAAGGACACGCTGGAAATCTTTGTGCAGTAAACTGTGCACCCAGGGAAACGAACTGTAAATCCAAAGGGAACGCTGCATCCGACCAGCTCACGTCTGTGCTTAGTCCTGATCACCCTACGGGGCATGGCACTGTCCCCACGAGGACGCTTTCCTCTCGACATCTTCCTTCCTCTGAGTGCGAAGTGAAACTCTCCCTTCCTCACAAAGCCCTCCCCTGTGCACCCATAACAGGATATGTTCCTCCAACTCCTGGCCAACGCGAAGCAGGGCAAGGAAGAAGGTAGCTCGTTAAAGGATCTGTGCCCTATCGCAGCCATGGCAACAGTGACTACCACAGAGGCGTGGAGGGAACTCTGATCAGCAACCACAGGCTAGAGGTGCCAATGTTCTCTCGGTTTCTCTGCCAGCACTTCCTGCCTAAGGAAGACCGGCAGAAGGACTGGGATGTGAGAAGACAGAGCATGAAGGTGCAAGAGCATCGGACAGTCAACCCTATATATGAATGCCACTGGGTTCACAGCCCAATTTATTACCCTTCCTTCCCAAGCTTCTTGGTCAAAATTCTGTTCAATGTGGAGTCACACACGTAAAGATACAGAGATAAGAATTTTTATTGAGTGATCAAAGTTCTCTATTTACACTAGAGGCCCGGTGCACAAAATTCATGCATGGGGGAGTGGGGTGTAGATCCCTCAGCCCAGCCTGCACCCTCTCGCAATCCGGGATCCCTCAGAGGATGTCTGACTGCTGGTTTAGGCCTGACCCCGCAGGCCTGCTGGCTCCTAACTGCTCACCTGCCTGCCTGCCTGATCGCCCCTAACCACTCGCCTGCCTGCCTGATCACCCCTAACCACTCTGCCTGCCTGCATGACTGCCCCTAACTGCTCACCTGCCTGCCTGATCGCCCCTAACCACCTCTGCCTCAGCCCCCTGAGACTTCATCTGGAAGGACGTCCAGAATGATGTCTGGAAGTTCGTTTGGCTGTCCGGTCTAATTAGCATATTATGCTTTTATTATTATAGATGTTTATCAAAACTATATTTCAAAAAGAAAAACAACCTTCCCAGACAATTCAAAAATACTACTGTTTTTCTTTTTTAAAGTGATGCATGTTCATTACAGAAAATCTGGAAAATATTGAAATTGTAAAACCAAAAATGAAAATCATTCATATACTACTACCCAGATATAGAAACTATTACTATTTTTCCACTCTTTTTCTAATAAAATAATTTTTAAAATATCATAACTAGCATTTCAAGGCATTTAAAAGAGAACAGAGATGCTTCTATTAAATACTATATTGGAAGTCCTAAACAATAAGATATTTTTTAGTTTGATAAAATAATTGAAATAAGAAATGAAACCATTTGTAGCTGATGATTATTTTATTACTTAGAAATTTTAAGAGAACCTGTGGATAAGGAATTAAAATTTAAAGAGTATTTAGCCAGGTTGCTAGTATCAAATCTACTTTTAAAAATTAATGCATTCCTACTAACCAGAAATAATCAAACAGAAAATACAATCGAAAAGAGGATTCCATTCATAGTTATATGCAGGAATTCATCTGTGCAGAAAAAGTTAACATAGCAGGTCTGAAACTGTTATTCCTAGAAAGATCGGTTTACAAAGTTGACCCCTGGGTGGCATCTCAGAACTTTGCTAGTTCCCTAGACTGATATAAAACTTTCCCAAATGATAAGAATGGCTCACCTCACCTACACTGTACAAACAATATCGTTTTTGCTGAACACGTGTTTGACTTTTGGGAGTCTGGGATTTGGGTACGTGATAGGCAGAGGGTGCCTATATGACCCACCCCTTGAAATAACCTTGTATACCAAGTCTCCAATGTGCTTCCATGATAGACACCGCTTGGCACACGTGGTCATAGCCTGTGGCTGAAAGAACAGGTGTGTCCTGTGTGAGTCCACGGGGGGTAGGGGGGTGGGGGGGGACTCTTGGAAGCTCGTGCCTGCTGTCCTCTGAACTCTGCCCCAGGTGCCTCTTCCCTTTGCTTCAGATCTTTCTAATAAATCACCCAACTTCAGGGTGGTTTTGGAGATCCCCCAACAAAACATTTTTATGAGATAATTACAAAATATGTTGCAAAAAAAAGAGAGATCAAAATAAAAGGAGACATATTGAGAGTGGGAGGAGAGGCAGCCCACCCCACCCCCTCATTCTTGTATTCAACTCAAGTCCAATCACTATCCCTGCACAGTTATTTTTAATGGTTCTTGACAAGTCAGTCCTAAAATCAATATGGGAGAGCAAAGGGCCAAGAATAACTAACTGTGAAGAAGAACAGGTACAGGGAGTTATTGTAAAGCTAAAGTAATTAGGCAGTAGGGAGGATACCTCAATGGGGCTTTTCATGGAATTTGTCAACATGATGCTAAAATTTATAAAAAATAAGCCAAGTCCAAAATAGCCAAAACATTCCTGATAATGATGAATAAAGTGCCCTACGAAATAGCAAGTTTTATAAAACCACAGTAATTAAGATGGTATAATATTGGCATAAGGTTAGACAAACAGACCAATAGGACAGAACAGAAGGCCCCAAATCATGTCTACCATATATAGAAAAAAAATTATACTTGACATTATAGGCCTTAGGAAAAGGTCCATAAATGTACAATAAATGTACTGGGACCACTAGCAATCTATAGAAACTAACTTAAATCCCTATTTCATACTATTCTCTATACATTTATGTATGTTTGAAATACTGCTTAAGAAAAAGTCAGCTTTACTAAATGCATACACTAAAATCTCTTACTCTGTTGGTAAACTACAGGCCAGCAGTCCTAGTTTTATAAATTGTTCTCCTTGCTAGGCCCCCACAGGACAATGGGCTTACTTAAGAAGCATATAACCTCAATTTTACATCAACTTTTTGAATACTATGAACCTCACCTCATAGATCCTGGCAATTCCACAAAGTAGGGTTACTTCTCCTGGAAACTTATCTAAGCCTTGTTTGAAAAGGTTTAAAGCAGTCACAGGTTGATCCAATGAGGTGTAAACCTAAAACCAAGACACAGTTCAGTAAAAGTACTGGTTCTTAAAATAATATAGTATTTGTTATGACAAATGGTTACATAATTGCTTAGTAACAAATTATCTCCTAGAGATTACAGTAAAAATTGTGTAGGATTTCCAATAATGATGTTATCATTTTATCTCCACATGCTGTATATGAAGCATTCATTCATTTATTCCTTCAACAAATGCTTATTGTGAGCTTATTATTGTCACAAAGACGGAGCAGTGAGTAGACAAAGATCAGCGGAAACTCTTTTTAGGATAGAAGACATGAATATGTCTACAGGTTGGCCAAAAGAATCAATTATGAGACTGAAGTTGAAGACACTGGAGAAAGAAGGGAACAGGCACTGAGAAAGAGCAGCAGGGGAGACCTTGTGGAGACGGTGGTTTTGGAAAAGGACCCTCAGAAATAGAGGGGAAACAAATTTGTGAGGAGTGTGGTCAGGACGTTGAGAGAGTTGGCACTTGATGGCTTTCATTTAATTAGCAATCAGGATATTAGCATGAATAACCCACATAGAGAATTTAAAAGGAATCTCTAAATTAGAGAATTATTTTATGTATAGAAACATAAGATTATGGCTTTTTTCCTTCATGAGCATGGGTCCTCTATTTCTTCCTCCACAGCTAGTTTGTGCTTTGAAGAGGCCCAAATAGATACACAGGAAACTGTTTACAGTGTTTATTACCAAAATATAAGACTAGCGAGAAAGTATGGGTGAAAAATTTTTCAACTTTACCTTATATATTTTTTGACTTCTTTTTAAAATATAATAAATTATATAATTTAATATGCTAAGTAATATAAAATATTGACTAATTATTTTTAAATTAACCATCTAGGATTGTAAGAAATAATTCTGTTCCTAAAATCTGCTGATCCCTATTACTTAACAATCATTCCTTCATATATTAAAAAAATAAGTAAATTTTACCTGTATACTGTCATGCAGACAATGGATTTAAACAAATTAATTTATGGAAAAATAAGTCAAACCATATAGTTAACATAGTTAAAATTAAAAGTACATTTTTTAACCATGTGGCAAGTGGTTATCAACAAGAAAGTAGTCAAATAGTATGACCTGAATTTTAATTTCAAGCTGTCAGAAAAGTTTAAGTCTACTGTAATTCTTAGTAACTTCTTTAAGAGTTGAAGTTTAATATATAAGGTGCAGTAGATTTAGGTACCAGACAGTTCAATCGTGTTTGGAACCACTGTACACGCACTAAGATTAGCACACTAAGTTCATAACACAGCTTTCATTTGTTTTCTTTCAATATGCTAACGTTTAATACCTATTTACGACGTAGTAGCACTTCCATGTATATCTCATCCTCTTTTCAACCTCCTTCACCACACTTTTCAATTGAAAAAACACTTAGAGGTACGGCACGATGACATCATAGCCACCAATTCATCAAATGTTTCATTTAAAGTAGCCTTGGTGAGGGTCAAGAAGTAACTTTACCCCAATACTGAAAATTCTAGGTGTGCCCTCACTTCGGCTGTGGCTGTGGGTGGCACGATGAGGCAGGGAGTAGGCTCCGGAATCACAAAGTCCTGGGCCTGAATACTAGCTCTCAACAGCCAGGTGACCCTGAAATCTCACTGACCCTCCCCGATCTCCTTTTCCTTAAGAGCAGAAAGGAAATATTGAAACCTACCTTGTGGAGTTGCTCTAGGGGTTAAATTAAATGTGTATGGAACAGACCTGATACAATTCCTTACACTGAGTAGGTGGTCCATACAGGGAAAATATTGTTTTTGTTATTACGGCAGAGCCAAGAAGTAAAGGACCTATATAAGAACAACCCCTGTTTTGCACAGTCTGCTTAGGTGGGAGACAGTGTGTTGTAAATAAAAAGGTGGGGGGGGGCCCTCTATGGAGCCTGCACCCATAGGAGTGGTAAGCCCGTGATATTTTCTTGTGCTCTAATGGGCAATCTTTCAAATCTTTTTTATGGCCATCAATTTCTCCCAAAATGGTTCTTCTCTATATGGTCTCACACTTTCCCTTGCTAAAAAGAAAAATAAGTTAAGTCTGAACATATTAGCTTGCCAAAATATTCCTGAAGAACCTAGCAACTCTCCCCATGTGCTGGCCAGAATTTACACAGTTCTGAGGAGGCAGATTCCACTCAGATTAGGAATACTTACCTTTGCCAAGTAGAGAAATGTATCTACCATTTCCTGCTGCTTCAGAGCTGATTTAAATTGCTTTTCTGCTTCACGATACATTCCTAACCTAAGAAAAGCCATTAAAAAATTAGGCATGCATCTTAAAAATAAATACTCTAATATGCATTCATATCCTAAGGTTTTGGATAGAGACAAATTACATCTATAAGAGTAAGCACGTAAAAAGAAGGTAATGCCCCCCCACATACATTAACATTAACATGTAGTTTGTATAGTTTAGTAAAACATTGTCTAGTTCCCATATTCACTGTCTATCTAACCCTCAAATGCTGTGTAGTCTGCTGCAGTCTAGTCACAGCAGGACCAAGAGCTGCTGGTGAGCCAGGTCATACGGGTTCACCGCCCAGAGAGCTTATGATCAGCGGGACATATGGCAAGTGACCTGGATAAATGCTTAGAGTCTCTATTTTACTGGAAGAGCTAAAGGATGCCCTTTCTTAGAAAACATCATTTGCTCTGAGACAAAAATCCAAATTTTAAAACCATTTTTAAACAATGTTGATGTAAGTAGTAAATGCCACTTGAGTTGATAGCTATACCATTTTGTCATTCTAGAAACATTTTCTTTTCCTCTTTTGGTGTCTGGTGTCGACTGTCCTAGCCTACCACTGTGAGATTTGTTCCTTGTTTAACTGTAACTGTCCTGGTGTCAGCACCCACCCCTTCTGCCCGGGGAACATTTCGTTACCACTAACTCAATCATTACAGCATACTCAGCCTGTCTTTAATAGGTTTGTTGGGCTTTCTTATAACTACTCCCCCCATACCCCGAGCCTTCTAGGAGCTACTTAGGCACTTTAATATTGCTTTTATTTTGTGAAATAAAGTCAGGACTACACACAGTATGTTCCACTGTGCTGCTTTCACTTAAAGGCTAGAAAAGATAGCTTTGATCTCTTTCCTAACCTAAGCCTCAAGCATTGGTGTGGCTATACCCTAATAGCTATTAGAAGACACAGGATTAAAGGGGTTAAAAGTGACCCCCCCCCCAAAAAAAAAACTGGCCTAAAGTTAGAGAATATATGATACAACAGAAGCCCCCACCTCTTCAGAGATCTCACAACTTTTACAAGGAGTAGTTATTAAAATTTTACCAAAGACGCTAAAAGTTCTGGCAAACAGCATACTTATATACATAACTTGAACTAAACGTGCAAGTCTGAAACATGTGGCTGAAGTTCATCACTGACTTCCATGAACACCTCATTATCCACAAGAGTCTGTATATTTTTATCTAGTAAGTTGTCTCTTTCCAAAAATGATTGAAAAGGGATTACAGCAAAAAGACACATATAAACAAAAATAAGAAAACAGAAATAGCTTTTTAAAAAAAAAAAAAAGCAAGGAGATGGAAGCATAAAACAATTTTTTAAAAAAAAGCAATCAGAGACATTGAGATACCCAGAAACCAAAGAAAAAGAAGTCTTTTATTACTGCATCCTTAAGAGCTCATTTCTTCCAGTACTATCAAAAGGAATGTACCACCTGGGTTCTTGTGCAAAGGAAATGGCGTGGGCCATGTACACAGCAAGTGTAATGAAAACATCAGTCAGATTCATGAACACAGGCCAATATCAGAGTCAGAGTCCAGAGATAATCCCCACCAACTGCCAACGTTTTCTCAGCAATTTAATTCAATAATCATCAAGCACTGACTGCATGCACATTTCATGATGGTAAGGAGACGCAAAGGTGAAGGTAACAACCATGTCCCAAAGGCACCAATAAAGACTGAAATAAAACACGCTCACAGGTAAACTTAGTTAGTATCATGGCAATGAGAACAAAAGGTGCTTGGAGAGCTCAGAGGAGGAGCGAACCAATGTAGTTTCAGGGAGGAAGCAACAGACAAGATTTTGACCGATAGGGTGAAGTAAGGGTGAGGGGACATTTCAGACAGAAGCAAATTACCAGAATAAGCACACAGGCAGGAGAGTGCAGAGCATGGTGCGGAGATGCCAAGTTGTCCTGGCTTAGCTGAAAAGGACGACACAATAAGGAATAGGAGAGGCGGGCAAACGTGCAGCCTGAGACAAGACCTTGGATACCACCCCTAAAACCCAGACTTCATTCTAAAGGTAACGAAAGTTAGCCAGAGAAGCCAACAAGAGCTGTGCTTTCACAACATTACATGGACAGTTGGAAAGACTGATGGAGGCCAAAAAAAATACACACACACACACACACACACACACTGAGTGGCCAGATTATTATGACCACCCCATCAGTACAATGAAGTGAATTAGTTATGCAAATAATAATAAAACCTTGAGAGTATTTGCTTAGGAAGTTTTCAATATTCAGTATTTTTGCAAGTGTCAATGAAGTACTGATGGGGTGGTCATAATAATCTGGCTGGTCATAATAATCTGGCCACTCAGTGAGTGTGTGTGTGTGTGTGTGTGTGTGTGTGTGTGTGTGTGTGTATACAGACAATTCAGGTAAGAAGCTAATGTAATAATTCAAGCAAATGCACTAAATGCCAGAATGAGGGCAGGGGTGGGACTGGATAGTAAGGGAGCAACTGTGAAAGCTACTGCAGAGAAAGGACCAGAAGAACTAACTGGTCAGGAGTAAAAAGACGGAAGTCAGTTTGGGGCTACATGGCCTGGTAATCCATCCATCCTTGGCCTCCCCAGTTGAAATTAGGAGATTTCTCTAGGTTCCCACTGCACCTGCGCCTGCTTCTATCACAGTGGGATCCGGGCTTACTGTTGTTTACTGTCCTCTCTCCCCACTGGCCTGTAAGAAACTATCATTTAAAGGAAGAAACTATCTAACGGGAGAGTAAATGAATGAGTGAATGTTACAGCCATAATAAAGATAAGAACCTATTAAGGAACAGAGAACGATAATATGAAAAAGTACACTCATTTAAATGCCATCCTAAATGGATGGCAGAAGGAATCTGAGTTGTGCTTATCTTTAATTATTAAAGATTTCTAAAGGTCTTGCTCAGAAGCTCAAGATTTCAAGTTTGTCTTCAGGAAATATATTCCTAAGTTTAATGTTACAATGATCTAAAATTACCTTTTAACAGAAAATACTTCCTCAGTCTAACAACAGGAAAAAATACTTTAGAGTTCTATGTGAACTATCTAAACAGAAAGCAGTTTTAAAAGAAAAAGTAGCCCTTGGGTTCCATTTATGTAGTTCCTTTTCCTCACAGTATCTGCCTGAAAACTAAAGAATTGAAGGATGGTCACAGTAACCAGTTTACCTTGTTTCATTTTGTTTTTTAAAAAAATATATATAGATATAGATATAGATATAGATATAGATATAGATATAGATATTATATATATATATCTATATATCTATATATATAGATAGATAGATAGATAGATAGATAGATATACACACACACACATTAGAGGCCTAGTACACGAAATTCGTGCACTGGGGTGGGGGGGTGGGGCGGGATGGTCCCTCAGCCCGGCCTGCACCCTTTTGCAGTCCGGGAGCCCTCAGGGGATGTCCAACTGACGGCTTAGGCCCGCTCCCCACCACGGGGAGCGGGTCTAAGCCGTCAGTCGGACATCCTTAGTGCTGCCGCAGAGGCGGGAGAGGCTCCCGCCACCACCACTGCACTCGCCAGCAGTGAGCCTGACTTCAGGGCTTCTGGCTGAGTGGTGCTCCCCCTGTGGGAGCACACTGACCACCAGGGGGCAGCTCCTGCTTTGAGCATCTGCCCCCTGGTGGTCAGTGCGCATCATAGCGACCAGTTGTTCCGCTGTTTGGTCGATTTGCATATTAGCCTTTTATTATATAGGATGTTTATTTCAGGGAGGAAAGGAGAGGGAAAGAGAGATAAAAACATCAATGATGAGAGAGAATCATCAATCAGCTGCCTCCTGCATGCCCCACACCAGGGATCGAGCCGCAACCCAGGCATGTGCTCTGACCAGGAATAGAATGGGTGACCTCTTGGTTCATAGGTTCATGCTCAACCACTGAGCCATCCTTGCTGGGCTAAAATTATATTATTCTAAAGGTGTCAGTTCTTTGTGCCACCCTGTGATTGCTCAGTAAGTGCTTTCTCAAGTAAGCCAAAGATATTTCTTCATGAGAAAAATCTATCTATCATCCCCAACCCCCAAAATTAGCAGGTTTGAGACTCTAAAATATGTTGCCACTTCTAAGCCCTTCCCAAATAATCCAAATTTTACCTGTAGTAACATTTTCCAATCTGCACTTTCCACCACCAGTCTTTGTACTGAGAATGCTCTGTGGAAAGGGCAGCCAGATCCAAGGCCTTGGAAAACAAGTCATTTTAGGTTAGGATTTTTCTCTTCTAACAATAAACAGAAACAATAAATAATGAAATCAACCATATAATTTGCATCAATCAAAGCATGCATTAGAAATCAGACAGCAACTCAAGTTGCTCATGTTTCCAGATGGCCCCAGGAATTTTCCCCAAATAATCAGTTCCAGACCAGAGGGCTGACAGCAGATGACAAGTAAACACTGCTTAAAGGGAAGCAGATGTACAACATATTTGAATACAATTTTAATATACAAGGCACAAAAGTGGTATTTCAAAAATCCATACGTTTCCACCCTCTCCCCACCATTTATTGACTGTCTAATGATCCAAAATGCCTCCCAATTCAGTGTCAGTGAGGCCTTCAGGGTGTTAGCCCAGTCCAACTGCAGACTCTACTTTAATAGAGACACCGAGAAACAGAAAAAGATAAAGGAAGCAGGTAGAAAGGGGTTTGGAAAACAGGATCATGGAGAAGCTGGGGTACTGGGGTAATGACCATCTTCAAAAACCTCCATTCCATTATTCTGACATCACTTCACATTCCAATAACTCCAAAGGTCAGACTTCCCTTTGCTGCAGACTGAAAAAAATCCTCCTAGTTGCTTTCATATTTTACATGTGTTTCTCCCATCTCTCTTGTGTATTCTAGCTTGTTCCTTCTCGTGTTTATTCAAGATTTGGCAAAGAATGACTAAACAGGAATGAGAATTTTATGTAGAGGAAGTGGAAACCATTTGGATAAGAGAAAAGCAAATCAATCTTTACACAGATTTGAAGCTCATAGAAATTTGAAGCTCATGCAAAGATTTGGTGAATAAAAACTCAGGTTATTAGTTAAAAGAGAATTCTGATTTTTTTAAAGTAATACTTATTATTCTTTCTCTCAAGGTTGAAAAACTTTTATTCTTTAAACAGTGTTAGTGTAATGATGGCCAACACTTCAGTTAAAGGAACTTGGGTTTTCAGTTCTGTTATCTCAGAATATATCCCTTATTATTGTCCATTTCTTAATATTAACCTTTTTCTGAAATAAATGTCAGAAATATTCCTTGGCTCTCCTACTGCAAAACTAAGAACATTTCTTTGTGTTTCCCATCTTCTCTTGCTCCAGGGGAAACTTTTAAATATGCAAACTATTTTTTTTTAAAGTGGTGTCCCCATGCTGGGGTTCTAATAGACTTGAAAAATCAACACCTCTACTTGAAAGCCATAGATATTCAAAAACAAGACACATATAACTTTCATATGCTTATTTTTCTTTTTTCCCCAAGTCAGAAATAAAAATGGAAGCAAAAAAATGATGGGAAAAGTGTAACTTCAATTAGCATTATCCCTGGAAATACTAGAAAAACATGTTTTCAATCAGCTAAATTCAGGGGTGTACTGTAAATATCTGCATATATTAATTTTAACAATCTTTATAAGATCTCTTCCAGCAAATAGATCAGATTCACTCTCATGTTTAATCTAATGACTTCTGTTTTCAGAAAAATGTCCTTCTAACTTTTTTACATTTTCTAACTTTCCAAGACAGGATTCGGTGCTTATTCCAGGCGACTGATTTACTCTCACATACGGCCCTGAAACAAGTCCTCCTAAGTAGGATCTCCATGTTTGTGCTCACCCAATTAAGGAAATTAATATGAATTATTGATATAGACTAAAATAATAAAGATATACATTTAAATTATCATTCTTCATATGAAGACGGAGGCTGCACTAGACAAAACCATTGGTGACCATTTCAAAAGGGCCCCAAGTCCCCTGAGGACAGGCACCCCTTCTTACACATCTCTCTTGCTGTGCTAAGAGGCCCTGAAGAATTATTTAACTAATTCTATTCTTTATTTCTAATTTATGTTGAAAATAACTTAAGCACCAAACAAATTACAGTAATAAGATTCATATTAACAATTTTAAATTTTAAAGTGGTGACAGAAAATCTATAGTATTTCTTTAAAGTCCCAATTATTTATTTATTTTTAATTACAGTTTATATTCAATATTTTTTTGTCTTAGTTTCAAGTTTATAGCATAGTGGTTAGACAATCACATATACTTTACAAAGTGCTCCTCCCATATTTCTAGTACCCACCTGGCACCATATATAGTTATTGCAATATCACTGACTATATTCCCTATGCTGCACTTTACATCCCCATGACTATTTTGTAATACCAATTTGTACTTCTCAAATCCTTCCAACTTTTTCACCCAGTCCCCTAAACCCCCTCCCCTCTGGCAATCATCAGTCTAATGTTCCAATTTTTAAAAATAAATGACTATATATATTTAAGGATCTTTGAATAATTTAACCACTACAGAATCTCAATATCAAAGGCTTAGAAGATCATAAATAAAAGCCATAAATGTACAGAAGTCCATATGCAGAGTCTTCAGCAGAGCTACACATCCTAATGGTTGTTGAAATGTCCAACTGAGCACCCCAATTGATTTCCTAATAATGCCCCAACCACTAATGTTAAAAAAAAAAAAAAGCCAAAGCCGGTTTGGCTCAGTGGATAGAGCGTCGGCCTGCGGACTGGAAGGTCCCAGGTTCAATTCTGGTCAAGGGCATGTACCTGGGTTGCGGGCACATCCCCAGTGGGGGATGTGCAGGAGGCAGCTGATCGATGTTTCTCTCTCATCGATGTTTCTAACTCTCTATCTCTCTCCCTTCCTCTCTGTAAAAAATCAATAAAATATATTAAAAAATAAAAAAATAAAAAAGAGTCATCCTTTCACTATTGTTACAGTTGTGACAACTTCAGGATGATGAAATTAAAGAGCATTTGGAAATAAAGATTCCTGAATCACCAACTTTATTTTGTCAATGCTGTCAAATTGCCCCAAAAAGGAAGGGGAGGTAGGGGAGATGTTAAGAACTCCAAGGCAGAAAAACAGTTTCCATAGGACAACTTTACTTTTCCTTAACACTGAAATACCACTTCATAATATTCTCTAAAGTTATCTACAGTATTCTCCATATCTGTCTATAGACAAATACAGAATCACCAACCCACATGCCATTCTAGATTTGTTAATATTGGCTTCCCCGACAAATGGAAAAAGTATTAAGAATTCAAAGACAGAAATACAGTTTTCCATAGAAGATCAACTTGATTTTTCTTGACATTTAAATACCATTTTACAGTATTTATCTAATATTCTCTAAATTTGTGTGAAATAATTTATTTACAAAGAAATCTGGAGGCCACCCAAGTAACCAGTATAAAAGCACCTCTGATTTCTTCAGCATGTTGAAAAACAGAATTCCCTTTTTTCCCCAGCTAAGTTGCAAAACATTCATTAAAAAAAAAAAAAAAAGAATGCTTCTGGTTCATTATTTAAATTCTTCTTCCATTCAGAAAATAACATTTGAGGGAAAATCTAAAATGACATTTTAGCCCTAGCTGGCTCGGCTCAGTGGGTAGAGCATCCGCCTGTGGACTGAAGGGTCCCAGGTTCAATTCCAGGCAAGGGCACATGCCCGGGTTGCGGGCTCGATCCCCAGTTGGGGGTGTGCAGGAAGCAGCCGATCAATGATTCTCTCTCATCATTGTTGTTTCTCTCTCTCACTCTCCCTCCCTCTCTGAAAGCAATAAAAATATATTTTAAAAAATAATAAAATAAAATGACATTTTAATGGAACAAACTGATTCAGAACAGAATTATAATGTGGCAAGCCCATACCAGTGGAAAATAGATACAGGGATTCTGTCTTTCTCAGTACTCCTAGCACACATCATAGTATCAATGCATAGGCACTCAATAATTACTGGTTCAAAGAATAGCCCAATCAAGTAACAAATCATAAGTAAACTAGTGAATAAAAGGGGAAACAGAGGAACCAACAATTTGTGGTTTTACTAAATAAAAACAAAACAAATTGCTTAATTGCACATTCTATAAAGTAGTGTATATGTATTGGGAGTTACCAGATGAAAACTCCATCCAGTGGGTTTGAAAATATTAGTAGTTCTCCAATCTTTAATAATTCTATCTGTTTATAAGGTAAGAAAGGTAGGAAACAGAACATTTCAGAATTTAAATCCCCAAAGTCAGAAAACTTAAAATAAAAGAAAAAAGCATGAATTCAAAACTTACAGTCTTCACATCATTTTCATGATGAAAGATATACTCAAACAAAGCCTACGAAGAAAAAAATGCCAAAAATACATTAGATTTTATTTTAACAAAAGCACTCTATTATTATATCAAAACTCAGACAGTTTTGACAACAGCTGGATTGAACCAGAATAAGAAGGTACTCTAAAGTGCCTGGGATTTATAAATAATGTGTCAATCTATCATTTGTCACAATTACCCATTTCAAAATATGGCTATTTACAACTAACTCCTGTCTTTTACAGAGTACAAACTGGAAAGCTCAAATAACTGAACATTTTTTTCATATTGTACATACTATTTTATTAGAAAGAGATAAATGGGGGGAAAGACACTAAGACTGCCAAAAAAAACCAGATTCACCCCATTTTGGCACACTTAACATATATTACACAGTGATTATGATATTAATAATAACACTTTAGACATCGGAAAACCTAGACATTTCTTCTGAAACAGAGTAGAGTTTAAGGGTAAAGTGTGGGGGGGGGAGGGCGGGGGGAGTCTGCTTATTATTCAGATGACTCTAATGGGCAACCAGGGCTGGGAGCCATTATTTTGATCCTTCACCCAACTCATGTGGATAAATAAGCATTTACTGGATTATCTGTTGGTAGGACTACATCTGTCCATAATAACATTATTTGCACTTGCAAAGAGGCTGGGACCCCTGGAAGATATCAAGGTTATTAACAGAGAAGACTTGGAAACAACAAAAAAAATCAGGACAATGTCTTTCTTTAAAAATATATACGTAACCTTCCATTTGTTCTATTATGCAGAAAAACAAAAAAGTTCAGAGTGCAGTTGGTGTTACCACTGCCATGAAAAAGATGGCACAACACCTGAGACAGTGCCAGGGAGTCGAGTCACACAGACACCCCAAGCAATATGCCAACATTAGAAATGAGTTGTGAGGAGTCAAGCAAGTTGGGGACCAAAGACTGAAGAACCTGGCATGTTGTACTAGAAATGTACAAAATCTAGTTCAGTCTAAATCTAGTAACACAGACAGGTCTGTCCTGGAAGCATCACAAGTTAACTGTGGGAAATGCCTCCACTGACTGAACTTCGTGGTTAGGAAACAGCACTGGTGTCGACTAGCCATCCAGCCACCTCAAGTAAATGGCCTGAAAAGGCAGGGAACCAGCTATTCCATCCGGGCTGCTCTTAACACTCCACTCTCACAACAAAAAGAGAAATGAGAAAAGCTTCGTGATTCTGCTATGAAGCTGGCGGGACTGCAAATAAGCACTTAGGAAAATATCATCAGCACTATGCTAATCTGAGTCCCTTTCTACCTACTAGCATTTCTCTTCCTGGTTTAAACTCCAAGTCTGTATAGCTCGTATCCATTTCGGTTTCCTAGCGTGTTTGATATTTAGCAAATATGTTAAATGCCATTAGAATTGAGATTAGGAATGAGCTCAGGACTCATGTACAGAATTCACAGAGATTACAGTTAAAACCTGAGCTAGGCTTAAACCAGTTTCCAGAAGATAAGTGCTTCTAGCTCTGAATTATTCCACGCTCACCTCCAAGTATTTTTATACTGGAAAGGTCATGGGCTTTCTCCCTCTCCCTCCCTCCTTACCTCCCTCCCTCTCGCTCCCTCTTTAATGTAAAGGAGCATTTAATCTTTGAGTAGTTAGAATTACTAATGTACTTGGCTTGCCACTGTCTGGCTTGAGTAATCCTTATTGAGACGCCTGATTAAATACTAATTAGAAGGAGTACATTTTTTTAATCTTCTTTTTGACAGTCCTAAAATCCTCAAGGATAGAAAATCATTTTTCTGAGAATTGGCCAAGCTGCAAAAGAAAAAAAAAATACACACACATAGAGATGACCTCCTTAGCTTCACTCCCTGAAGATGCTGCTGCGTATCTGCTTTCCTTGCTCTAAGTTACTGTTCTTTATAAGGAAAAAAAAGAATTTCCTAGAATAACAGTACACTGTATATGCTTTATTTCTGACTGACTTTCCTTAACTCCAGACTAAGAGGAATTTTACATATATAGTAATTAAACATACCCATTTCAATAAAAACATGGCCTTTCCTTCACAAATTTGTATCCAGTTCCTACAATGTTATTACGATAATACTTCTAATATAACTTCCTAACATAATTTGAAGTACATACCTTTGCCAATTTAGGTTTCTGGGCATATTTTGTTAAATTCAGTCTAGACAGATTTATAAAAGGGCCATCCGGACTTGTAAGCATGGAAGCCTATGGAGAAAATGATAAAACAAGAAATAGAAAACCTTCTCTGGAAACACAAATTAAAACTTATGCAGAAAAATTATAAAGGCAACATAATTAAAAAGAATCGCCTTTAAAAACCTTCCATATAATTCTCCACTACAACAACAGTGCAAAGCGATGTCACATAATGTTACTTGGGCAGTGCCAGGCTCTGACAGCTCACCGTGCCCAGCCTGACGAATCTTCCGGACGAGCTGGTGACAGGGCGAGCCGTGTAGGCAGTTCTGGGTGTTCGAATGGCCTGCTCCATGGTGCCCGGCCTGCCACTCTGTGTGCTGGGTCTAAGGAAACCTGTAATGGGTCTTCCCGCTTGAGTGATTGGCCTGTGACGGTTGTACATGGTTCAAATACAAAGAAGATCAATAAAGGAAGAGTCTCTAACAGTCTGGACAATATTTAGTGGCAGAGGGTATGAAACAGAAACACATACCTGATGGCTGGACTAGGCCCTCCTGTCTGATTAGTTCCAGGGAGTTTCAAGGATGTTCCAGGGCCTATGAGGTGAGACAGTGAATTCAACTTATGTATTACTTATTAAATTGTAAAGACTATCAGCTAATGAATTTTCAGAAATGTGCTGGTGCAAAAGACATTCATAACAGGAAATATATTTTAGGGAAATGTGTTTGAAACTAATATTTGTTGAGTGTCTATCAGGTTACTTATGTTATCATATTTAATCTTCACACTAAGTCTGTCAGGTAAGTAGTACTAACCCACTCATCAAAGGCTTACAGCAGTGATTTTCAACTGGTGTGCCGTAAGAATTTTTTAAACATGCTATACCTGACTACGTATTTTGTAAACACAAGATTTCCTCCTCCTAATGGCATTTCATTTACTTAACTGAAAAACCAACACTTACGTGGAACTTGAGCAATAGCATTTTCGTCCAGTATCATTTCCGCAATGCCTTCCTGATCTACATCGATTTCATCGATGTATACCATTTCAGTTAGTGCTCGTGCTTTCAAAATCCAAGCTGCCTACAAAGCATGGATAAAATAAGCACATATTAAACAGCATTAGAAGTACTGCAAAGCTTGCAGAAGCCAGCCATCCTTTATTATTATCTAACTAGAGGCCCAATGCACAAAATTCGTGCAAGGCGTTCGGCTCTCGCAGCTGCAGCAGCTTGCCTCGGCCCTCATAGCCCCAGCTTTGTCCAGAAGGTCATCTGGAAGGACGTTAGGTCTAATTAGCATATTATGCTTTTACTATTATAGACTAGAGGCCTGGTGCACAGCATTAGTGCACTGGTCGGGGGAGATCCCTCAGCCCAGCCTGTGCCCTCTTGCAGTCCGGGACCCCTCGGGGGATGTCTGCCTGCTGGCTTAGGGGGAGCGGGCCTAAGCCGGCAGGCGGACATCCCCCGAGGGGGCCTTAGCGCTGCTGCTGCAGAGGCGGGAGAGGCTCCCACCATAGCCGCTGAGATCACCAGCCATGAGCCCAGCTTCTGGCTGAGCAGTGCTCCCCCTGTGGGAGCACACTGACCACCAGGTGGCAGCTCCTGCATTGAGTGTCTACCCCCTGGTGGTCAGTGTGTATCATAGTGACCGGTCATTCCGCCATTCGGTTGATTTGCATATTAGCCTTTTATTATATAGGATTTTTTATTAAGCATGTTTACCACTTAATGCATTGTACTAATTTAAAAGGCCATATCAAGGGTCTAAGAAGGAAAGGTCATTATTTATCATGAAACAACCAATACATCAATTACTTAATAAATAAAAGTGTGATAATTAGCTTGTGAGCCTTCTAACATGCCTTTTTATAGATAAGATTTTCAGAGAAAATTTTACTAGAATAATAATTTGAGAACAAATGGGTGAAGATACACCCACCGTGCTCTTTCTGCCCTCCTCCTTCAGGACCAAGTCCTTCACGATGACTTCCCTTATAGTTCAACTCTAAACCTACTTCCCTCTCGTCTGTCTCACGGAGCATTCTCTTCAAGCTTCTATTATTATGTACTTACCATATTTGACAAATGCTATAATTATTTGGGAATAAGTTTAGCCCTCCGTTCCCTAGAAAATGAGCTTTTTTCTTTGTTAATTTTTTAATTTTCAATAACATCTTTGGTGTTTTTTTTACACAATAAGTATTCCAAAAATGTTGAATTAACTAAGATCAACTTCTCCCAATAATTAATCAACACAATCTTGGTTGCTATGTGATCTAGCCAGTAGAAAACCTGCTAGAAAGTGGGGCTGGGGAAAAGAAAAAAGTAATTAAGGAATCTAGAAAATATCAGCTTTGCTTTACCTTAAAAATTAGATATAAAGATGTGCACAATTCTATGTCTTGTTAAACACTTAAAACTACTTTATGAGGAGCAGAGAACAACAAAGTTTGGTGTCTGTCCTATGGACAATATGGAGAGAAGGCAAGTCTTGCAGTCGCAGCATAGAGCTGACTTATAGTCTAGAGCAGTGGTTCTCAACCTTCCTAATGCCGCGACCCTTTAATACAGTTCCTCATGTTGTGGTGACCCCCAACCATAAAATTATTTTCGTTGCTACTTCATAACTGTAATTTTGCTACTGTTATGAATCGTAATGTAAATATCTGATATGCAGGATGTATTTTCATTGTTACAAATTGAACATAATTAAAGCATAGTGATTAATCACAAAAACAGTATGTAATTATATATGTGTTTTCCGAAGGTCTTAGGCGACCCCTGTGAAAGGGTCGTTTGACCCCCAAAGGGGTCGGGACCCACAGGTTGAGAACCGCTGGTCTAGAGGAAGTAGCAGCAAGGGAAACTTGGGCGGTTTAGAGCTCACCATACCTGCTGAGTGAAGGCAAAGGGACTCAGAGTGGAACACATGAAGGCACTAAGAGGTCCAAAGGGTCCTCACAAGGAACCCAAGAGGCATGCAGTGAGTCAGTCCACATCTATGGAGTACCTCCTAAATAGAGCATTGGGCTAGGTTCTGAGAAGGAAGCATGAGAATACAATTTGGATCTTAACTTCCCTGAACACATCACCTATTAGAATAGAAGGCAAGGCAAAGCAGTGCAAGTGGTATGGAAACTAGTTTTATAGGAATTAGAAAGTTGTGATTTCTTTGTAGGCTAAAGTAATTGGAATGTATATATTTTAAAAATTTAAAGAAAAGATTTTTTTTAAATCTTCATAGCATTGGGCTAGGTTCTGAGAAGGAAGCATGAGAATAAAACTTGGATCCTAACTTCCCTGAACACATCACCTATTGGAATATAAGGCAAGGCAAAGCAGTGCAAGTGGTATGGAAAATCGTTTTACAGGAATTAGAAAGTTGTGATTTCTTTGTAGACTAAAGTAATTGGAATGCATATATTTTAAAATTTTAAATAAAAGATTTTTTAAAAAAATCTTCAAGCTTTCATTTTAATGGGAATAAAGAAGACTATCTTCATGATATATTTAGGCTCCTAAGGTGATGGCTTCCATTTTTCAGGGCAATCTTTGCTCAGCACCCTCTGGTGGACAGGAAGAAGGACTGCACATTTTCTGTTGGAACAGTAAAGCAGGAGGTGGGCTTTGCTGGTTCAGTGGTTCATTCCAGTACTTAACTCAGGAGCACCTACAGCTTGCCAGGTCCTGGGAACAGAGATAAGTAGGCCTAGTTCTAGCACATGAGAACTGCAGTGTTATGGGGAAAGTGTAATAACAACATTCTGGAGCTATTTGGGGGGGGGAGAAAGGCACCCAGCTGCCTTGAGGTAGAGGGAATAGTAGAGAAGAGTTTGGCCCAGTGGCCAAGACTAGAAAGCTTATGCCAGGTAAAGCAAACAACAGGACAGAAACGGGCTAGTTTGGCAGCTCTGAGAGAGTTGAGTATGGTTGGAGAATCAGGTCCAATTGAGGCAGCAGTCAGAGAAGAAGCCGGAGAAAATGGCAGAAGCAGATAAGCCCTGTATGCCACAGTGAGGTATATGAATTTTTATCCTGATGATGAGGAGCTAATGAAACTTCAAAACCAAGATATGGAGTCCTCATTAAGTGGCATTTCTAAAAGCCAAGTTTTTATCATTATAGTATCATTTATATACTAGAGGCCGGGTGCACAAAACTTTTGCGTGGGGCGGGGGGGGGTTCCTCAGCCCAGCCTGCACCCTCTCCAATCCGGGACCCCTCGGGTAATGTCCACAGGGATCAGGTCTAAACTGGCAGTCAGATATCCCTCTCGCAATCTGGGACCGCTGGCTCCTAACTGCTCACCTGCCTGCCTGATCACTCCTAACCACTCTGCCCGCCTGCCTGATCACCCCTAACCACCTCTGCCTCAGCCCCCGCCATCATGGCTTTGTCTAGAAGGAGGACCAGACAACCAGAAGATGTCCGGTTGACCTGGTCTAATTAGCATATTACCCTTTTATTAGTATAGATTTGGGTATTAATTATCCATGCACATATTTTTAAATTCTTTTCATGTCCAGACTTTATCTCATAGTTCACGCCATCATGGTTCTTGACATCTATCTTCCTACTAACCTCTCAAGTATTAAGGAGGTGCAAATTTTCTTATATTAGGCTAAGCAAAACATAGGAAAATAAATCTACTATTCCCTCCCTACACAAATGAATAAATAATTCAGAAGCCAAATAAGAACACTTTTTAAAATTTTATTACATAAGAATTCACCTTTTCAAAAAAGTAGAGCTCCAATTTCTAAAATCTAATTTTTAAGTAGAATGATGTGAATTTTTTATATTTAAAGCTCTATAATAAAATCTACTTAAACTGTTATTAAATTTTAAATTTCACCAGTATTTGAGGATATTAATCTTCCTGACTTTCTTTCTATCCTAACAAAAAATGACCTTGAAACTCACATATCACTGCTGGATTAAACATCAGATTGTATTCAAAGAACTGCTCTTGGCAATGTGAACAATTCTTGAGATTTTAATAAAAAAACAGCAGATGGGGCTTTGGCTTTAAACAAATTTTTTAAAATTTATTTTGGAAAAAAGCCAAGTATGTTTTACAGCTCCAAAATCCTCTGCCTGTTTAAATTATTTGTTAAGCTCAAAACTAATCAGTGATTACAATAAAATGCATAATAAAGCACAATCTATGATCCCAAACTGCCCCTTGAATCTGAATAATAATATAAATTAGCTTTATCAGATATGTTTAACTTGTTGAAAAATGACAGGGTCAGGCAATTTATGTAAATAATTTGAATACCTATGCATTGCAAGTCCTGTGAAGTCCACAAAAAATAATAGATGTTTAAGGAAGTTTTTTTAAAGAAGAAAAGCATAGATTCTCCCAATCTAACTGAGTGATTATCTCATCAATATTTTCCTTTTTTATCTGTGAAACATAACCCCATCTCATCCACCTACTGAGTTAGACTACAGGACACTATTCTGGAGGCGAATACCTGTTGGCTAATATCAGGAAAATACTGACTTGTTCTCCCTTCTTGTGAGGTTAAACCAAGTTTAGTTATAAAAATAAACATTTCAAAAGGCAAAATTATACTGAGGGCAACATATTTAAATTGTTCAGTTCCTCTTAATACAGAATGCAAGGCCAGTAGTTAAAAGCATGTACGAAACAATTTTGCTAGGTTATTATTAAGAACAGTCTGTCTAACCTGATTGTGACAACATAAAAATCAGTAACATCTGACACTGTCTAGGCCAGTAATGGCGAACCTATCACACGCGTGTCAGAGGTGACACGTGAACTCATTTTTTTGGTTGATTTTTCTTTGTTAAATGGCATTTAAATATATAAAATAAATATAAAAAATATAAGCCTTTTTTTTTACTATGGTTGCAAATATCAAAAAATTTCTATATGTGACACGGCACCCTGAGCAAAGTTAGGGTTTTTCAAAATGCTGACACGTCGAGCTCAAAAGGTTTGCCATCACTGGTCTAGGCTATGAAGGTGAAAATCTAAGCACAGAATATTGAATTATTATTGCAAAGCCTTATTTATTTTGAAGTTGTAAAACTGTGCTAAAGAAGAGAGAAGCAAAAAGTGTAAATAGTGAGCTCAAAAGAATCCTGTCAGCCTTGCCCGCTTTTTATTCTTTTAGCTCACTATCCGCTGGATAATTAGGTCTACAGTAACATAATAGGAAAGTAATACTAAACACAGATCTTTCATGAAGTCCCTGTGCTAGTTTGAAACTTTCCAATGCCATTTATAGTTTTAAAACCATGCCAACCATGCAAATTATTGATGTTTTAATTTTAATCAAAATCTTCCAAAATTAGTGAAAACAAAAAAGCACACTACTGCCCTGACTGGTTTGGCACAGTGGATAGAGCGTCGGCCTACGGACTGAAAGGTCCCAGGTTCGATTCCGGTCAAGGGCATGTACCTTGGTTGCAGGCACATCCCCTGATCGATGTTTCTAACTCTCTATCTCTCTCCCTTCCTCTCTGTAAAAAATCAATAAAATATATATTTTTTTAAAAAAGCACACTACTTACTCTATTTATAATTTAGGTCCTTCTTAAATGACTTGTACATAGTATGCAAAAAATAGTTTTGGTTATAAACATTTCAAAGACAAATGGCACACTTTTAAAGAACAGAGTACTACATTTTAACCTATTTATGGTGTCTCTTTAACACTCACAGGTCTCTTATAAGAGTACTTTGTATATTGCTTTCTTCTAAAAAAATTTGATGATTATCCATATGGGCCCTATATAAGGTTCAAATTACTTATTTACCTGAAAAACACTTAAAATTCTCTCTCATTTGGGAGGGCAAACACCTGGCAATATTTAAGCTCTCTGATTTACAGCTCTTTCCTCCCTTCTCCTTATTCTCACACTTTCTGGAAACCCACTTGGACTAAAAGCTTCACCGGCCAGGTGCTCCCCTAACTAGACCCCCTCTCTCCCTCACTTGCTGTAACTTACTCAGTTAACACGTCCCTCTGACCACCCCCTTCCTCTAACCAAGTCGATTTGGTAGAGGTGGCTGTCTGGCCAGGGTCCCTTCCTTCCTTCTTCACTGTGACAAGCACCTCTGTCCATAACCAAGACCTTCTGAAGCAGAGTCGGGCTATTCTACTCAAGACATGTCCTACCCATCACAGTCTTTTCAGACACCTGTGGCTCTGCTAACTTCTTGCTCCCTTTCTAAGGTCCTGGTTCCCCTTGCTTCCTGTATTGTTATCCTTCTGGTCAATATTGGTTATTTCTATTTAAGCACCAGGGCTTACTGAATAGACTCTATGAGTTCCATAAGGCTACCCACCCACAGACACAAAAGCATTAGGAATATAATAGTTACATAAGAAGGTACAGAATGCCTAGATACGGCTAATTTTATAACACGACAGGTAGATAGGCAGCAAATTTTCTAGTCTATAGCAACAACTAAGCGATAATAATTAAAGTATTCTCTAAACTAAGGGCTGCAGCTAAGCCTTTACCTGAGATACCGGCAATTCAGGACCTGGTTCCTGGGAAGCATTAAGAAGGTAGCAAACAGTTTTTTTTAATTTAAATTCTTTATTGTTGGTAGTAAACACTTTAAAGAAATACAGTTTCTAAAATAAAAAGTCTTACTGACTAACCAAGTATTTGTAGATGAATTCAAACTCACTCAATAAAAATCAAAATATTAACTTTAATTTTTCTACATAAGTGCTCTCAGGAGTTCTGTAAAACTAACAAAACTAATATACTCTGAAGAGTACTAAATTCTCTATGATCAGAAAATTCTAAGTACTCTAACCTCATTTAGAGCACAGAGAAGATATCTGAACTGCTCATTTAATGAAGACACAACAGCTTCCCAAATTAAAAATAATTTGACAATTGTACCAAGGAAACATTTCTTTATATGGTGGTTAAAATATCAGACTTAATTCACTTTGGGAGGAGAAGGAAAATCTACATACTCTAAACCAGCGGTTCTCAACCTGTGGGTCGCGACCCCTTTGGGGTCGAACGACCCTTTCACAGGGGTCGCATAAGACCATCGGAAAACACATATATAATTACATACTGTTTTTGTGATTAATCACTATGCTTTAATTATGTTCAATTTGTAACAATGAAATTGGGGGTCACCACAATATGAGGAACTGTATTAAAGGGTCGCGGCATTAGGAAGGTTGAGGACCACTGCTTTAAATCCTCTAGTTCACATAAATACAATGGGATTGGTGGTTGAAGATAAAAAATTAATTCTAACTGTAATGTGCTCTGAGAAAATTTTATAAATAGACTATGTAATGTATATCAGTGCCAGGTGCTGATACCTCAGGTTATTTTCTGTCCAAATTAAATAGAAATCCATTGGTAAAAAATCAGACTTCTAAACAAATTTATTTATAAAACATCTACACTTACATGTCTTTATCAATAGCTTCTGTCGAATACCTGAGTGTGTTTTATTGAGGAATCTACTAAGAAACAGAAATAGGATCTTTGCTTGCCTTGCTTTCTACAGCTCTAAAATCCAAAAAAGAATACCCTACATATTTATTTAAGAATTACTATGTGTTCAGGCAATGTGTAAACCTTCTGGTCACCATGCGAGGATAAGCAATTTCTTTAGCATGGCACACGGTAGGAACATGGGAGACAAAGGCCAAGCGAGGCTGGAAAGTGAGGGCCCTAGAGGGTGGGCTTTAGAGAATATTTATCAATCAGCTGAACCAAACACAAAACAGCAGCTAAGAATGCATAGCAACGGGAGGTTTTCGATTCCACTGTGCACAAGAAAGATCTAGGAAAAGTACAGATTTCCCACAGTCCATACTTAAAGAAACACACTGACTGATATACAGGAAATGAAATGACAGAAGTAACCCCTTTCTATTCTTTTTTTCTGGTTATTTGTATACATGTCTGTTGACCCATTATTTCACGAGTTTCGTAACAACCATCTGAGAGAGGCAGGTATCCATTTTACAGATAATAAAACAAATTCAGAGATGCCCTGTAATTTGCTCAAGGTTATACAAAGAGCCACAGCTCTTTCTTGCCAGTGCATCTTGGAGATGAAAAAAAAAAATGAGTTGGAAATAATAAAGCAGGATTGAAGGGTAAAGTGTAGGAAAAACATAAGTTCCATATACAAAGGGGGAAAAGCTTACCAGAGGTGATTGTAGACAATGCTTGAAACGGAAAAGAAAACAACTAAAGAAGATGCTTGTTATTCTGCCAAGGGCAGGAAGATCCCCCAGTGGCCAAACTGAAACCGGCAGCTGAGCCTCAGAGCGCTCTGTTCCCGGATGAAGGCCTCTGCGCTCGCTCTGCCTCATTCCACTGTCCCTCAGGAATACATTTACAGTTTACCGTACAGCTAAAAAGCATGTAGGAAAATGATGTGAAATGAGAAGGTGAGAGAAGAAAATTAGAGGCCTAGAGGATGAGAAGATGTGGAGGCAGGTGAGGTTGTATGAATGGAATATGGAGACAAGGCCTAAAGGAGAGGGAGGCAGAGAACACATTCATTTCACAACATTCTCCCGGCATCCCTGGCACTCGGCTAGGCACTGAAAACATTCTATGGGGGGAAAGCACATAATCCAGTGAATTACAATACAATATGGTAAATGCTATATTCAAGCTATGGACCAATTATAGATGACTTAGTTGGAGAGGAGAAAAGAATACATGAGAGATAAGGAAGTCAGAGAAAAGGGAGAGAGATTATTCTGGAAATTACTGAGTGCCAATGATTTTATAAACTACATTCAACATCATTTTATCATCAATTCACCGGACAGTTCTCACAGATGCTTTCCATATTACCAACAATCCTTTGAGAAAAACATAGATGACAGAATCCTACATGCAAATATCTCTAGCTGCATAGAGACAATAGCAGCTAACATTTTTGATCACTTACCATGTCTTCATGAACTTAACCCTCACAACAACCCTTTGAGATAGGTACATTATCTTCCCCATTTTACAGATGAGAAAACTCTGAGGTCAAGGTGTACAGGCAGAATCTGAACCTAGACCAGGGGTGGGCAAACTTTTTGACTCAAGGGCCACAATGGGTTCTTAAACTGGACCGGAGGGCCGGAACAAAAGCATGGATGGAGTGTTTGTGTGAACTAATATAAATTCAAAGTAAACATCATTACATAAAAGGGTACGGTCTTTTTTTTTTTTAGTTTTATTCATTTCAAACGGCCGGGTCCAGCCTGCGGGCCGTAGTTTGCCCACGGCTGACCTAGACATTCGGGGCCAACAGCTGGTACTTTGCTGAGAATGTGAGATCGTAGCAAGGCTGGACAGCAGACTACTGTAGGGTGTGGGGAGACCAAGGCCAGGTAGGGCTGGCCTGGAGGTCCATCAGGAGCAGCAGGACTATGACAAGAAAAGACTCAGGATGTCGTAATTTAGAGAGAAGGCAGAACTTTTTAAAAATCACTGAGACATCTTTGGATCTCTCTCTACTATAGTTTTGTGATTTCAATTAATCCGCCCCTACAGGGAACCACAAGTTAGGTTCGCTTGGTCTAGCAAATAATTTCCATGGATATCCACACAGTTGAGTCAGAAGACCTGGGCTTGGTCCTCAGGAGCCACTTAGCTGCATGACCTTGAGCAAGTCATGCAACCTCCATTACCTAGTCCTCCTCTCATAGTGGAGTAATAGTGCCCACTTTATAGCATAAAACTTTGCACTTCTAAGAAAAGTTAATAATTTTTGGAATTCTTTCATATGTATTATCATTGTCAATGAAGTGTAAGGTGGTAGCACCTTTGACAGGAGTTATCAATCACACAGAATTTCTCTGTAAAAACATCTACATAATGAACGAAAAAGCACCAAACTCTCTATTACTTCCCTTGTCAGAACTCAGAAGGAACCCCCAGTTAGGCGCACAAATTAAAACTTCTCTTTGGATCCCCTTCAAAGTGAGCAAGAGGCCATGGACAGCAGAGTGGCACCGCCTACAACCAGCAAATACTCATTAGCATCAACTTCACTTCACGTCAGTTTGTCTCCTCCCTTCCTCCCTGGAGTAAGGCTTTCTCTTAGGTTGCTGTTATTACTTCAGGGAGTTAAGTCTCCAGATAATTCTGAATGTGACTTCCCAATGGCCACCAATACTCACTCCAGCTAATGAATCTACTCTTCTGAGTTATTATTCAGAATTTAACAATAACAGGAAGGGGGGGAAATGTAAGGGAACAGAGAAATGGACAGATTTCAGAAGGTTAGGGAGATTGAGTGACCAAGTAGCCAAGTGGAAATGTAATATGTATAATTCACCAGGAATACAAAATCAGAAAAAGAACTGCTCCACAGGGTACAGAATCAAAAGACTAAGTGTGGCTAAGTCTCCATGGCCCCAAAGAGGAAATAAATTAGATAATCATCCAGAAGGATGCTTTTTGGCTTGGATCTCTAGATCATTGTCTCAACCAGCGACTAACAGATAAGTCACTGGGGAGCCCTGATTCCCTATCTTTCATCTAAGCCAGTGGCTCTTAGCCTTTTCTCCACCTTCAAACCATTTACAGTATTAACCCCTTCCTCTCTGTAACATCTCTCACTACAAGCAGAGATCGGGGGTGGGGAAGGAGAATGTGAATGACCCCTATTCTGATATACGGCTTCCAGAATCATTAATTTTAATAATTTGGAAATCTATCAGAAATCTACCCCATTGTCATTAAAAAAAAAACAGTGCCCCAAAAAACCTCCCTGTTTTATGAACTGTTTAAATATAATGGAGCTAAAATATCAGAACTGGGTTTCAAGCCATGAATCTGACATATGGAACACAAAGAACAGTAATCAGATTAAGCAACTAATCAGGATGACCCACATCCTGTAAAGCAACCTTTCCCTCGGGGTCAGACCGGTGTGTGGAAGGCGTTTCTCCCTTTCATATCTTATCACTTTTAACCACTTCTTCAGTCAGGATTTAAAGAACACTTTGGAAAAACACAACACCTCTCTATGAATCTTATCAAACAGGGAAACTATGCTCTTTATTCTTAACTGATCAGAACCTTAATTAGTGCGCGTTTCTCCCTTTCATATCTTATCACTTTTAACCACTACTTCAGTCAGGAATTAAAGAACACTTTGAAAAAAGACAACACCTCTCTATGAATTTTATCAAACGGGGAAACTATGCTAAATTAACCAATTATCCTTCTCTCTTTATTCTTAACTGATCAGAACCTTCATGCTCACAGACCCTGCCCTGTGTCTCACCATTCTGCTCCTGGGAAAAGCAGTTCAGAATCCACCTTCCTCATGAACCTTTTCCCTTTATCAACCACCATGTTAATATACTCAACCTACCCTTCAGTTCTTCTGGATCCATATAAAAATGTATTACTCTAAGGAAACATGCTATTCCATAGTATATCATACCTCTCTGGCCAACCAGACTACCTCAATTTTGACAAGAATAAAAATTAAATAAAACCCAAATGTCCTAATAAAAACCACAAGGCACTAATTAAATATTTTTGATGGAAGTATGCCAAAAGGATATCTCTTAAAGGAGAAGTAAATGTAAAATAGTCTCAAAGATAGGCTTCATCCAAAAAGGCTGATGTATCAAGACTGAAATGTTATCTTTTTTGAAGTTCCTTGGACAAGCTTATACAAAGATTAACAAGTAACAGATCATTTTAGAGAGGTTCTCCTCATCTGGGAGAAAAACAAGCAAAAATAAAAAGTGGAGAACAACAACATCAAAAGCAAAAGCTATTTTGTTTTAGAAAAAAGTAAGAGCAAAAATAAATCCATTTGGCACTCCGAAGAAATATTGTCATTTCCTTGCTCTTCTATGTATCCCAGCACTGCTTCAAAGTCACTCATTTGTACCAAAATCAGTTTGGTGGCACAGGATAAATACCAGTGAGGATAATTACTATTAGAAACACTCTCCTGGAGGGATCCAGGAAGAATTTTCTGGATTAATTAACAAGAAATGACTTAAGTTATGTCCATAATGCAAATACACTCATTTGAAAATATAAATGTACCAATGGTCCTGAGAATTAAGGATGAGGGGCGCCCGGCCTGCGGGGCTCAGTGGTTGAGCATCGACCTATGAACCAGGAGGTTACGGTTTGATTCCCAGTCAGGGCACAGGCCCAGGTTGCGGGATCGATCCCCCGTGTGGGGCCGGCAGGATTCAGCCAATCAATGATTCTCTCTTATCACTGATGTTTCCATTTCTCTCTCCCTCTCCCTTCCTCTCTTGAAATAAAAAATACATTTTTTTAAAAAGAAGAAGTGGGAGAGGAGGGAGGTCATTTAAAACAATAAAAAGGATGAAGGGCAAGGGTTGGGGGTGACGGTCATCAGGCAACTAGGATGATCTTCACAAACATAAATAATGCCATCAAAATGCAACCATGCATATGATTAATGCACTTGTTCAGCAAATACACGACAGCCCCTGGGTGCCAGACTTTGTGAATACCTTACAGATATGCCATCCTGGACTCATTCTAAGGAAAGGAAAGAGAATTTGTCAAGTTTTTACTCAAAGGAACCTCCTTAAGCTTCCTAAAGCTCTTCCTTAATTGCATCAGTACTCTTAACATAAATATTTACTTTTTTTAATTAAGAAAAAAGCAGGATGTCTTCAAGCTTGGGAAAAGCAGACTGGGAAATATGTCCAAATTGAAATAACAATTGGGCCCAAACTACCTAAACTGGTACTAAGAAAAGCACACAGTCCAAAAGTATGGTGTTTAAAGGTTGGCTCAAAGAATAAGTAACATGAATGAACGCTGTAAACTTTTCAGCAGCCCTATCCCGATATCAATCAAAAATATAAATCTTTGTTTTACTATGGTTGCAAATTTCAAAAAATTTCTATATGTGACACGGCACCAGAGTTAAGTTAGGGTTTTTCAAAATGCTGACACGCCGAGCTCAAAAGGTTCGCCATCACTGCCCTATGCCATATGGGGGCCTATGGGATCATGGTAAGTTTTTGTGTTGTTTTTTTAACAGCATTTGTGGTACTACTGTCCCAAGAAGCACACTTGGAAAAATACTTGCCCGAAGAAACACAATCCTATTAACCAACACAAGCAGAACCTAGCTTGGCATCTCCACTACCGTGGATTGTTCTAGGGGAGATGCACAGTCTATCTGAAGGCCAAAATGTTCACCTCAACAGGTTATCCTCCATCCATTTGCTGGGACCTATGGCAGAGCCTGGTGACAGTGTTCACGCTCATGCCTGGGCTTATGCATCGCCCCTCATTTTTTTTTTTCTCACTAGAGGAAAAGCTGGGAAACACGAACTCTGTTTTGCATTTACTAGAAGCACTGACAAACTGCCACAGCTCTGCTCCTATCCTCCCTTTTTCTCCTTTTTGCCTCTTCCAGGAACTACCTGTCAACCAGACCTGCACCTCTCACATGCATTAAGCATATGACCTATTCATCCGCTTTACTGAATATTACACTTTAAGAGAAGTTAAACTATCGCTGTAGTTTATTTAAAATCTCTTTTCATCAATGCCACCATTTAGAGGGACATTTCCGTCCCTTCCCCAGTCTCTCTCTCCTAATAATAAATGTATCCTTTCCCCCTCCTAGGTTCCTCTAACTTGTCTTATTGGCCTCAAGCTGCACTCATGCCCCCAAATCAAAGGCTCCTCACTCTTGAATAACAGTTTAAGGTGAAGTGGAAGGATCACACATTTGATCCAAAAGAAAAAAGGCAGCTATGGCAACAGGAGGTAGAAAGTTTGCAGATCGTTAAGTTTATATGTAATTGTTTTAGAAATGAACAACGCACATGCAGCGAGCTTAAGAGCCCACCCATATGCAAGTAAAAGTCAGGGACTTAAGGGTTCTTTCTGGGACGCTTGAAGGAAGTAAAGGCACCGCCAACGTTTGAGCCGGGGGTTGGTTATCCTAGCACAGCAACCGCGGGTCGCTCCGGGCCTCGGGTACGCAGCGGGCAGGCGCCCGCCGGACACGGCTCCCGGGGTCTGTGCTCACCACACAGTCAACCTGCCTCTGGGCCTTCCTCCCCGGAGCCCCCACCCGGAGGCCTGCGCACCCCCGGGACCCTCTGCCTCGTCCCCAGGATCCGCAGGGCCGATGGGGTCTGGCGGGTACCTGGTCGTAAGGGGACTTCTCCAGCATCTGCGTGCACAGATCGGCGCAGAGCTGGAACTTCCTGCGCCTAAAATAGCTCCAGGCCAGGAACAGCGGTTCCATCTCTGGGGCCATGGCTGCCGAGGGCTGCCCGGGAAGGACCGCGGCCGGACCCGGGGAGGGCAGGACCCAGGAGCCGGCAGCGTCCAGCTCTGCCCGGCGACAGGGGCCTAGTCAGAGAGGAGCCCGCATTGCGCCTGTAAACAGGAGAAAGAAAAACACAGCAAACGGAACTCAGCTGCGGGCTTGCCCATACGCTAGGGCTTGCTAAACGTGGTGCAAGACAAATGTGTACTTTTAAAGACTACATGTTTCATTAATTTCGAGAAGGCAGCGTAACTAAATTAAGAGGCGGTACTTAGACACCTCCGACTGGGGTCCTCAACCTCCCTCTAGACGCACCGTTGCCTAGCAGCCGAACGCTCTTCTTACGCTGCCAATCACAGAGTAGACCCTCCAACAGGTCACCGTCTTACTCTTTCTCCTTCACCTATTTTTATCCCAATCAATTGCCCTTCCGACTCTAGAAACACCAGCTTGCAAACCGCTTTTTCAATACCATCCTGCCCATTCGAACCCAAAGCCCTACCTAAAATCTTAAAACTCTCCAGTCTGTTTCTCGAAGTCCTTCTCACCAAATCCCAAAGTCCAAATTGAAAGGAACATTGAAGATTGCTTAGTTCAATACTTTCATTTTTTTACAGATGAGAAACTGAGATAGGCTGAGGAAAGAGAAATATTTTTACGGTATGTCTCATGGAGTTAGGGATCTGGGCTGTAATCTGTGTGGCTACCCACAGGCTGTTATTACTGTTTGTTAATTTGATGCTGCACAGGGATTCTGAGTTATAAATTATTCATTTTTACCAAACAAGATAATGTGTGCAAAAAATTAAAAACGAGCTTTTGAAACACCATCTTCAAGCACTTGCTGTTGGTCAAACGTTTACTTGTGCAGAGAATTTCTTCAGGCACAGTTCTGCCTTTGCTCTAGAGATCAACACACATGACAAATATCTTTAATGGTTATGAAAGGAGAAGTGTGACTGGGTTAAATCCAGGTGGACTTCATTATGGAAGACTAGGGGATCTTTATTCTTTGCCTCCTTCCTACCGCAGTGGGAGAGGCAAGAGAGGAAAATTAACTCAATACTGAATAACTTTCTGATCAGGTCTCAATCTCCTTTATAGATAAGAAACAAACTGCCAACAGTGCAGATATTTATATATTTCATAGATGTAAAAATTAAACTTACCTTTCTGAGAAAAGGGTTGTCATTTTTTGTTTGTTTGTTTTTTTACTCCTCTACTAGCAGTCTTTCTTGAATTTTTGCATCTTGGAGGCAATTAATTTCAGGATTATGATTATTATAATTACGTATTAAAATGAGTGCATTGCTTTTCCCCGGGAGTGCCTCTAGAAATGTAATCTGTTCTAATGCAGCAGCTTATTGTTTAGGGCCACACATGCTGGCATTTGGCAATTAGGCTCAATATTTCACAGGGTCTTTTCACTAATATTCTTTTTCTCTTCCAAGATCTCACTTTAGATACAATATTCTATTTAGTGATCATGTCTCCTTTGGCTCCTATGGTCAGTGACAGTTTCTCAGACTTTCTTTGTTGAGGAGTGCCAGTCAAGTATTTCGTAGGATGTCATGGAAGCTTCTAAAAATACGATGCCCAAAGTCCATCCCCAGATATTCAGTAAATGGTTTGAGGTAGGGCTGAGGAATCAGTATTTTTTTAAGTTTCTCAGGTCATTTTAATGGGAAACCAGGGTTGAACAACCACTGTGTTGAGTTCAAAATGGCCTTGTATATATTGAGAGTATTGCCAACTTTCTAGAGAGAAATAGATTTTTGAAAGTAGGATACGAAAAGTATTTTAAATATATAAAATATATATTTAATATGGGACAAAATAGAAGCATTAAAATATCTTAGGAGCATATAATTCATCTTAGCTTCTTTCAGAAGGTTATTCTTTCTCTTTCAGAAAAGTCAAATGGATGAGAAAAATTATAGAATACTTAGCAAATTGCAGAATGTTGTGTCCAAATGTAGCATAAAATGTACCTTTAAAGGTAATAAACATGTTATTTTTAAATCATGTACATGTATGTATGTTAATTTTATGAATGTGTATTTTTATCATTTCTAATAATGCAGAAATCATTTTAATATCATGCCATTAATAAGAAAAATTGCTGTTGTAACAGTTCTTGGTGAAGGGGGTAGATAAGAATTACTGGGGCCATTTTCTTACTGGAGAAAACGAAGCATAGCAAAACAACATAATTCCTTTGAAAGGGTCAGTTTCACAATCAGAGCTAGATCTCAGTTCACCGATCCTTATCTTTAGCTCTCTAGCAACTGAATATCGCTTTAGGTTAATTGGGCTTGAAATCAGATACTGGAGATCATGTAACTTTAAATGTCAAAAGTTAAATTTTCTTAAATGTTAAATTGGAGTTATTCAGGCCATGAAAACTTAACCCAAAAGAAAAGCAAAAGTATAAAATAAGATATTCTCTTGGTCAACTATTATTTGTGTAGGCCCCATGCTTGGTGATAAGAATGCAGAGATGAACAAGACAGGTGCCCCACCCTAAGGTTATTTATGTACAGAGTGGAGCAAAATAGGTTGACAGTTGTTCATATGGAAAATAATACAATAATTTATAAATAATAATACAAGAATAAACTCTGGGCTTGGCCTACTCTCAACTGTTAATCTACTTTTGCCCCACCCTGTATAAAGAGTAGTCAGTGGAAAGAGCATTGAACTTCAGTTCAGACTGACTGTGTTTTCTCAGGCAAATTAGCTATTGCATGGTGATTAAGAAGTGGGCTCCAAAGCCAGATTTCCTATATTTGAACCCTTATCACCAGAAAGGGACCAGGCTGAGGCAAGTCTGCCCCAGCACAGTTTGGCAGCATTCTTGACTTCGTTCAGGAAAGAATTCAAGACACGAATCCAGGTGATTTTGAAAAAGGACACTTATTAAAACTTGGGACAGTAATTCTTATCTACCCCCTTCACCAGGAACTGTTACAACTACTATTTTTCCTATTAATGTTTCCTATTAAAGTCTAAACCCTAAAGGCAGGGCTTAGACTAGAAGAACCAACAGTAACAGGAGTGAGCCTAGGCTGGGCTGTTTTGGCTCACTGAAAACTTAGGCAAGCCCTGGCTGGCCAGCCCTAGGCCTGCGTGTTATGCCCAGATTTCAGGATCCCCAAAAGACCACCAGGGAGCCAGCCGAGTCCGATGCAAAAGCAAAAGAGTCTTTATTCGAGCTAGCTCGAGCTCCCCGTCCACCACACTCGCCGACGCAGCGGCAGGAGGCAGAGAGAGAGAGAGCTCTGTGTGGAGAGGGGTTTTATAGGGGGGTTGGAGTAAGGGGAGGAGAGAGGACTGTGGGCCCTGCCAATTGGCCAGGTGCAAGTCGGTGTCTTGTTACACAGGATGTGGTTGTGTCTATGGCGCACATTTCCCTTGATTATCATTGGTTAGTTTAAAGAAATCCTAGGTGTGGCTAGCAGAGGCTTGGGCTTCCAGGAAGAAGCTCCTTGCTGAGCACATGGCTAATGGCTGCTGCCCAAAAATGGAGGAGCTGGGGCAAGATGGAGGGCGTAGCCCTTGCCCTTTCACTGTGCATTGAAAGGTTTCGGTCCAATTTTCCCAACGGAAAAAAGATCCTCGGGTGAGGTTAACAAAAAAACAAAACTAACAAACAAAAAAAACAACTTAGGCAACAGGAGGGCTCTTGAGCTTAGGAGAAAGTAAATTGCACACATGAGGAAAGGGAGGAGCGGGTGTGGTCCAGGGAGGCGGTTGTGTACTTAAAGGCCACCACAGTCTCTCCCCACTGCATATAAAACGGGGGACGATGGTGATGATGATATGGGAACAACGACGATGGTAGTGGCTATTTATGGGCTGGTTGTGGAGATCAAATCAACTTGATTCAAGTAAGGTGTAATTACATTGTTTTTTCAAAGGAACATAGAAATGCTTTGAGGTGGGAACCAAACAATGTATGCCACCAGGGATCTCCTCAATTTTCTGTCAGACAACATTTATTTCATGCTAGAGCAGTGGTTCCCAACTTTTTTGGCCACGCCCCACCTAAGCAACTCTAAAACCCTGATGCCCCCTCTGTGGCATACAATTCTTGTTATTCAAAAAAGTGAACTCCTATTCACATGGAGGAAGCCTAAAAGGCCATTGACTTGGTCTAAGCAAGCTTCCAAAGAACATGGCATCCATGAAAGAGAAAAATAAAAGAATGAAAGGACAGTTGAAGTACTGAGGAAGAAATCACTAAGAAATTGTTTAAAAAAAATAATAATATGAAGTGATCTGAAAAATAGCAAATAAAGTTTCAAAACATAATAGAGAACTGAAATGCATAAATATGTCACAATATATATTTATATACAGTATAAGAGACCCCTAGAACCATAAGAAATGCAAAAAATTCACTGTTAACTCATTCTCGAATTGCCCCCCTTAAAAATCAAATTGCCCCTCCTGTGGGACGTGTGCCCCACGTTGGGAACCACTGTGCTAGAGATAGAGCACTTTGAGGCAATATCAAAGAAATTGAAGGTTGGTTACATTTTTCCAGTTTCTTGCCGAGGTATTTAATATCTATTGATACTGCTATGTATGCAAACGTGCTTTTAAATGCATGCTATGGTGCAAGGGACACAGTAAATAATGCATATAAACAGTAAGTTCAATAGAACCTATCCGGGTGAATAGGTACAGTAGAGGCACAGGACGGGGCGATTGTGCCCTTGCACGGGGTGGTTGGTAAAGAGCTCTGCAGTCAGCAGCTCAGGAAAAGCTTCACAGCAGCATGAAATCCCGTGGCCAGGAAAGTGGGCGAGGAAGGAAAGAAGAGGCAAAGGCGGGCTGAGGACAGGTCATCAAGAGTGGGGAGCACCATGCAGTGGAGTTTACATAGTCAATGAAAAGCCATCAGAGAAGTTTTACCAGGATAAAAACAACTCGAATAACTAGGAGCGAAGTCAGGGAGGTCACTTCAGATACTATTGCAAGAGTCAAGGTGCAAAATGCTGGGAGTGATGCAGATGGACAGAAGTGGACCAAATATATTAAAGAAATAGAATGGCCCCGGCTGGTGTGGCTCAATTGGTTGGAGCATCGTCCCATACACCAAAAGGTTGTGGGTTCGATTCCCAGTCAGAGCACATAACTAGGTTGTGGGTTTGATCCCCAGTCGGGGCACGTATGAGAGGCAACAGATTGATGTTTCTCTCTCACATGGATTCCTCTCTCTCTCTCTCTCTTTCTCTCTCTCTCTCTCCTTCTCTCTCCATCCCTCCCTTCTTCTCTCTCTAAAATGAATAAAAACATATCCTGAGATTTAGAATTTAAAAATAAATAGAATCAATAGGACTTGGACACTGATTGGATATGTGGAGGGTATTTGGCTAAGAAAAGAGAGAAAGCTAGACTGTCTCCGAGGTTTTCAGGTTGTGAGTGTATGTTATGGAGAAGGAGAAGGAATGAGTTGAGGGGAAAAAAGAGATTAAATTCAATTGGGGTATAATGATTTCAATGTTTTGGGACAGCCAGATGAAGATGTTCTGTTGATAACTGGACATAGATACATAAAAGGAGGTCAGCGGTAGAGATAAAATTTGACTCATGTACTTATACAACTTTTCAATGGAGAGGATGCGATTACCCCATTGAGAGTTTGCTTAGAAACTTATAGTCAATTTGGTGAACAGAATACGAGGTTTGGCTATTGGAAGAGCAGAGCCAAAATTTTTATTACTTGCCAATTGCTGATCATTGGTTTTCTAGGAAATTTGTCATGTAAGAAAGCTCTTGTGTGTGTGTTTTTATATTTATTTTGTATTCTTCAATTTATTGGACACTGATTTAGTCATTGGAATGCTACCTTCATTACATGCTAAATTCTAGCATACATGGTATACTGTTTCTGGGTTGTGTATTCAGGGCCACTGCTGTGAAGGTCCATATTTATGTAGGCATAACACATTTTAATTACTGTAACTCTATTTACAAATATTCACATTTTTTTCAGGTTTTCAAATTCATGTGAGCCCTTATTCACAGAAAAACTATTGTATGCTACAAAGTTAGTCACAATCCACTATTACTGGCTTCAAATACTTGAACAATAATTTTCCCTAACCTGGTGGGAAATATTCTGTTAACAGTCTGCTACTATTATAGTAAACTCCAAAGCAAAAACACTATAAAACTAGTGACATCCCTGAAAATAAATGAAATGCTCCTCAATTTATGCACATGGGCTGCATTACACCCACCTCAAATCACTGGCCATCTCCCAGGACCCCTTGCCCTCCTGTGGCTCTCCAATGAAGTTGCCACCTGCTGCTTTGGCAAAGGTCTTAAGAAAGTAGAAATACAGTTCTTAAACATTCCCTTTTGTTCTAACTTTGCTTGTTTCATTCTGAATTTCACAGGCAATTACACACCCACTAAGGTGAGCCATCTCGAATGTCCTTGGAAATATTTATCAAGTCCCTCTGATGCATATTATACAGGACAGCCTACACAGTTTGAAACGAAGCCCATAAAGAGAGGTTGATTACATTCAGCTGCTTTTCCCATCAAGCTTCTTGTACTCTGAAAATCAGATTCTGGAGACTGAAAATGAATTAATTTTTCACAATTGAAGTGAGCTTAGAACTCTGTTGGTATACATTTTATTTATGTGACAACCACTTCTGGCTGCATCTTATCCACATGCAATTGAAAGTGATATGAAAGAGTGCCTTATTTTCTATTCATTGGGAAGGAGTCATGAAGATTCTTTTAAAATCTTTTTTAAAAAATAGACCTAGAGTCCTTTTTAAGCTAAAACAATGACATGTTGATCAAACCAAAATCAAATGGCATAAGGAATCTGGGTATACATATTTAAAATGCAAAATAAAATTACTGATTTTTATAATGCAATATACACTATATTCATACATTCCTGCCTTCTACTCTGATCTGCCACAAGGACACATATACATGTATGAGAAGAAGGCAATGACTAAGAAAGTAGCTTTTCAAATATATATATATTTTTATTGATTTCAGAGAGGAAGGTGGAGGAAGAGGGAGAGATGGAAACATCAATGATAAGAATCATTGATCGGCTGCCTTCTGCACCATCGGGGATCGAGCCTACAACCTGGGCATGTGCCCTGACCAGGAATCAAACCGTGATCTCCTGGTTCATAGGTCAATGCTCAACCACTGAGCCACCATGGCCGGGCAAGAAAGTATCTTTGATTTGGCTAGGTTACTGCTCTTTAAAAAAAAAAAAAATTAAGTTCTGGAATATTCTAACACCACCATCCAAACTCCTCACTAAGTCCTAAATGTCCCACAGATTCTAGCTCCTGGCTACCTTTCTGACCATATCTCACCCCCTAGTCTAACTTGGTTGTTTCACTTGGGGGACACTGGCCTCCTTGCTGGTTCTTGACTGGGTTAGCAGGGCAATCTTGTGCTTGCTGTTTGCTGACAGCCACACTCTTCCCTAGACAGCCACCTGCTTCTCTCTGTGACTTCTCTCACGTCATAAAGGTCCCTACTGAAATGTCACTTCACCAAAGAGGACCTCTTACACAACACCCCCATCTCACTTCCCTACCACATTTTTCTTCATAGTACCTACCACAACATGACATAGTTCATAAGTGTGGACCATAAGATTACCTTCTCTCTCTACCACTAACTCCTCTTCCCCAGAATGCAAGCACCAAAAGTAGACACTTTGCTGCATCCCAGATGCCTATTCTAGGCACATAATATGTGCTCAAAAACTGTTTGCTGAATAAATGGAATAGAGTAGAGAAGCCAAAAATGGCTGCGGATATGTGATAAATTAGCATATGATGAACATGGTATTTCTAAACAGTGAGGAAAAGATAGCCTTTTCAACAGATTGAAGGGGACAGCTAGCTTTCTGTTGGAGAAAAAAATATTGAGTCAACCTCACCAGTATACAAAAATAAAGATCTCCTGGAACAAATTGCAACAGTAAAAGAACAAAAGTTAAGAAGCCTAAAGTTGCTGTTTTTTGTTTGTTTGTTTGTTTGTTTATCTTGGACTGATCTTTGCCAAACAGTTACAAAAACCCCAAAATCATCATTGAAAAGACTGACTTATTTGACTACATAACAAATTTTAAACTCCTATAAAACAAAATAAACTAGGAATAAAGTAAATAAATAAACAAATAATAACCTAAATATTGTAAAATACATGATAGACAAAAGGTAAACATATAAGAAGTTACTCTATCTCCCTATTAATCAAAGAAATAAAAATTAAAGTAATAGCTTTTTTTCACTTGGCAGGTTAGAAAAAATCAGAAAGATGAAAACGGTGCTGAAGAAACCAACCCTCTCGTCCACTGCAGGTTTATTGGGAATTCTGACAACGTTTTTGGAAAGTAACCTGAAGTTTAAAATACAAAACCCCTTTGACTCAGTGATGTCACTTTTGGAATTTTATCCTTTAGAAAAGAAACACACTTCTAACATTTCTTTAATTTTTATAAGAAGTATTTATGTATTGTTTTTATAATGTTAACTTAAAAAAAGATCATGCCCTAGCTGGTTTGGCTTAGTGGATAGAGCGTCGGCCTGTGGACTGAAGGGTCCTGGGTTCAAGGGCACGTGCCCGGGTTGCAGGGTTGATCCCCAGTAGGGGGTGTGCAGGAGGCAGCTTATCAGTGATTCTCTCTCATCATTGATGTTTCTATCTCTCTCTCCCTCTCCCGTTCTCTCTGAAATCAATTAAAAAAAATATAAAAATTCAGTGTCAGTCTCCCAACGCCACCCTCATGTGAACCCCTATTCTTTTTAATTCCCAGGATGTCCTCCTTTGTCCTTTACAAGTTATCTACCTATCAATTATTTGGCCCAACATAAATTACTTCTCTCTAAATGTTTACTTATTCCTGCCAAATATACTTGTGGTCTTAAAAACCAAAGTTCTTAACACTAGCTCACAAGGCCCGACATGATCTACCCCCTCACCCACTCCATCTCTCTGGCCTGGTCTAATGTCACTTTACATTGGCTCAGTTTACCCAAGTGACACAGGCTTCTGTTCCTGGAGCAGATTAAACATAGTCCATCTCAAGTTATTTGCACTTATTCTTTCCTCTACCAAGAATGCTCTTTCCCCAGGCGTCCATGTAAATTGATTCCTCGTTTCCCTCATGTCCCACATCAAATGTTTACCTTATAGAGTGGTCATCCCTCACCACCAGGACTAGCTACATAATTTATTGGGCCCAGAGCAAAATGAAAATGCAGGGCCCCTAGTTATTAATAATTTCAAGACATCAACAGGAGAGCCTTAAGCCAATCATGGGACTCTTCCAAGCAGGGGGCCCTGTGAGACTGCCTGTCACACACTCACGAAGCCAGACTGGCTGAGAATGTCACATAAAATAGCAACTTCAACCTATATTTCTTACCTCCTTTTAAAAAAATAACAACATATTTTTATTTATTTCATAAAGGAAGGGAGAGGGAGAGAGAGAGAGAAACATCAATGATGAGAGAGAATCATTGATTGGTTGCTTCCTGCACACCCCCCACTGGGGATGGAGTGAACCCCTCAAATACCCCTCATGAATAGCAAGCCTTGAAAGTTTATATGTACCAAACTCAGATTAATTATCAATTTATTTGACAATGCTTATTAATCAAATTTTATAGTAAAATTTATGATTAATTCCCCACAATATACTACTGAATTCATTGTAATTTAGAGAAACCTGGTAGAAAGTACCTTACAAATAGATATCATTTGCCTCTGGATATGATGTACTGAAATGGACACCACATTGCTTTCGGTATTACTGCCCCCCAAAAGTATAATCTAAATCTAGTAGTGAAAAAACATCAGACAAGCCAACTGAGAAATATTCTACAAAATAAATGATCTGCATTCGTCAAAATACCAAGATGATAGAAGATAAAAACGATTCAGAAACTTTTCCAGGTTAAAGAGACATGGAAACTAAATGCAACATGATGATTGAAGATTTAAAAGTTTTTCCTATAAAGGATATTAATTGGACAAAGGCAAGATTTTAATAAGATCTGTAGATTAAATAATGGTATTGTATCAATGGTAATTTTATGATTTTGATAATTATTCTGCAATTATGTAAAAGAATGTAATTTTAAACAGAAAATACACACGAAAAAGGGGGGAATCATGTCTACAACTTACTCTTAACACATTAACACATATACATGCATATATGTGTGTGTGCATGTAAATATATACATACACATATATTTACATACACACGAAAGGAGAGAGAGAATTATAAAGGAAGTGTTATAAATGTTTATTCCATGTTATAATATTACATGTAATATTCAGGGAATCAAGGGTATGGATAAAAATTACAACATACAAGAATTATTTTTATCATTTCTGTCCATCTAAAATTATTTCAAAGTTAAAATAAAAAGTTGGAAGAAAACAAAAACTTCATATCAGAATAAAATAACCATTGTATCCAAGGTGGGATCCAGTCTAAAACAAATTGATACTTTAGAAAGTATACAATTGCCTTTCTATATCTGAAAGAATACTACTCTCACATTACAAATGTAAAGATATTGCTTAGAGATAGTGTTTCATTTGTTGCCTAAAATGCTTTCCCAGTAAAGTCTGTGACTTTAAAATATACATGACATTTTACTACAGTCCTGTCCTTTATGTCTTAGCTTTATCTTCTTTTATCTCCAATTATCATAGCTCCTTTTTTGAGAACTGTACTATATACAACTAGACTATATTTGCTTCTCTAGGAAATGTCCTCCTCCATCAAAATCAGCTTAAAACTAATCTTTCCATAAATACTTTTCATCCAAGTTTATTTTTTTACACAACTATGACAAATCTACTTTTGTTTCTTATCTTTCCTACATCCATTTTTTTTTATGCAATAGGTGTTAGTGACCAAGAATTCAATAAAGTCTCTTTTGATAAGATCATGTTTACTCTATAATCCAGTGGTTCTCAACCTTGGCTGCACATTAGAATCACCTGGGAATCTTTTTAAAATCCTGATTTCTGGGCCTCATCCTCCGGAAATTCTGTTTCTTTGTTACTAATGTTGTGGCCCCACCCCATAACAAAGAAACAGAATTTCCGGAGGATGAGGCCCAGAAATCAGGATTTTAAAAAGATTCCCAGGTGATTCTAATGTGCAGCCAAGGTTGAGAACCACTGCTATAATCTATCATTTTTTAGGTACGGTATTTAGTTGGGTTAAAAATATGTATATATATTTATATATTATTCACTTGTTTATTTTTTCATTTGTTTTTAAAAATACATCTTTTTCTTGTTTTCTTTTTTCCAGTGTACATTCTTCAAAGCACAGACTTAGAGTTCATTTTCCCTGATTACGCCTCCATAGTACCAAGCCCAATCAATGATTCACACGTGGGTGCTGAATTTATGTTTAGGAATGATTAGGATTGTGTTTAGGAATTATTTTTCTTTCTGTGGCATGCTTTCGAATAGTAGAATTTTTAGTGATAGACTGGAAGGCATTAGAAACCTGAGAACTTGGAACAAGTCGACAATAATAACAGGATAATCGCTATTACAGTTAATAACAATGTCTTTCAGTATCTGTGCCAGGATCCACAGTTACCTCCCTGTTTGAGCACAATTGTTTCTGGTCCTGAAGGTATTCTGTTAAAAGCTTATTGAGCAAAAATTTCTCATGTCTTCTTTTATTAGATTGATGTCAAGATATGCTTTTTACTTCTTGCTTATAACTAGTCATACCACTGCTACATTGAGAATGGCAGAACTCTTGGTCTATAGCAACTCCATCCAAACCACTGCACTAAGAGACCAAACTAGCATGGTTCTAGCAGCTTCAGGCCATGTCCCGAGACTGACCCCAGTCCCCCTTAAAATGCCTGCCTGGGAATCAGCTCAACAAGGCCAGGACAATTTATTATTTGTTCCAGCCAAAACCAGGTGTTAGGCTTTTGAACTCCTTAAAGCAGATATGTCGGAAAGCTTGCAGTTAATTATAAATCCTTTTTTCTGCCCTTTGAGATGTAAATCTACTGCCCCTAACTGTTTCTTCAAGGACTTGAGAGCTGTCTCTTTGAAATACTCGCTCACTCTCTGTCCCTGTATCTGCATAAATAATTTCCCAAAATTCAACATGATAATTGCTAAGTGGAGGACAAGGGTCTAACTTCAGTGGCTGCTTTGCTTCAACTTGCACCACTGCCTCCTGTGGTAAAGATAGAAGTTTATTTCCTCCCCATAAGTTCCAATGAACAAACCCGGGTGTCCTGGTCACAGGGGCTGATGCCCCTGAACACCAACAGTGCCTTTTCCTTCCCACACCGAGCCTGGAAAAGGTCTCCAACCCTTTGTTTCAGGGAAGTTGAATTCAGCTTACTCTGGACCCTCTTCCCTATTGCAACATAGTATGACTGAGTAAAATATGTCCTTTCCAGCTTAGCCTTTGACAATATTATGTTGCATTACCTGCTTAACTCAATATTCTCAGTTGCTGCAGAAACGAATGTTACACGTGGATCACAATTTGGTAGCCTGTCTACTCAGGGAAAAAGCACGTGAAGCGCTGCAGGTTGGATGTCTGTTGGGAGAGATGTTCCACAGGTCTTCCCTGTTGCTGCACATCTTCTTTGCAGAGGCACTGACTGCCTTTGTTCCTATCTTTTCTAGGATGTTTGTGTAGCGAACAACCTCGGAGGATAAAGACAGCATCTTCTTCTGGATAAAAGGGAGGTTTGCTCATGGTCCAGTATAATCAAGAAGATGTCTCCCTTCAGGGCCCTCAGGTGAGGCTTCCCGCCCATTACAAAAGATTCGGGTGCCCTGACCCTGGTGGAGATTCCTCTCCTGTAATGCAGCTCATTGTGTATACAGTTACTCTCTGGCCCTCTTTGCATTATCCTGTGGGAATTGGGGCTCAGGGAGCCAGTGGCCCAAAGATCACAGAAGCTAGATGATGCAACCTGGAAATGTGGGCATTAACTCCCAGTGTTGACCAATGGGAATGAGGAAACAGGAGGGAGCTGCATAAATAAATTCCCCCTCCTTTCTCCTTCCTCCATCCTGGAGCTGCTCTAGGCCACAATTGGTCTTTGCCGTCTACTACCTCAATCTAGATGACAAGCCTGGTTTCTCTAGTTTCCATAAAAAAAAATGACCTAACATTTCATGAGTTTAGAAACTTTACGATTTGAGAGGTTTTCAAGAGAGTTGCATGGAAAAACTGCAGCTTTGCCATATTTCTGACTTGCTTCCTCCCTCATCTTCCTGGTGCAACAAATTCTTTCTCAATCTTCATGCAGAACAGTTCTGTCCACATTTGGCTCCTCTGGGATCTTATTTTCTATATACCAAGCACCCATTTGGGCAACCCCTTCCCCCCAAAGAAATGTAGTTCCCTTCCCATGAGGAATTCTGAGAAAAAAAATTTATCTCGTTATATGTATATATATATTTTTTAAATATATTTTATTGATTTTTTACAGAGAGGAAGGGAGAGGGATAGAGAGTTAGAAACATTGATGAGAGAGAAACATCGACCAGCTGCCTCCTGCACATCTCCTACTGGGGGTGTGCCCGCAACCAACGTACATGCCCTTGACCGGAATCGAACCCGGGACCTTTCAGTCCGCAGGCCGACGCTCTACCCACTGAGCCAAACCGGTTTCGGCGTTATATGTATATTTTTAAAGAACTTAGAAAACATACCAAGAAGTGTGTAAAATTACCCATCATATTGCAAAACTGTTAACATTGGCATCTTTGTTCCAGTCTTTAATATGTTTCATAATTAGGCTCATTTTGTACATCCATTTTTTATCCTGATTTTTTAAAAATGTTTTATATTCTGTTATGGAAAATTTCCAATGAGCCAAAATTTATTCGAAAACCTAATTTTCAATGATTTTATAATATTTTCATATGCTCTGAGTCAATTTAAAGTTTCCATATGGTTGGATAGCTTGATAAGTGATAGCTTGTGCCATGATAAATATTTTGGCACATAAATCTTGATCTGCATTTTAAATTATTTTATTAGCAGGTAACTAGATGATAAATTAGTGAGTCAGAGGATGACAATTCAAGGCTCAAGATGCCTATTGCTAAATTGTTTCTAGAAAAGTTTCTTGGAAAGGGGATGATATGATGAGACATGATTTTTACAGATAACTCAGATTGCAAAATCTATGGAAAAGATGAGAACTTGAATTGAACTATGGCAATTGGGATTGGGAGAGTCTGGATGTAGAGATGCAGGTGACATTTAGGGATATTTCTAATATAGAGTCAAGGAGTTGGTAACTGGATATTGGGAGGTGCGAAACAGTAAGGAACGAAAGACAACTGCCTAGCTTTCCAACCTGCCTAACTAGGGAAAGTTAGTTAGTTAGTTAGTTAGTTAATAGACAAACTAAGATCTGTAACTTGGCTTGTGATTTCTTTGTTTGGCCTGCCTGGCATCTGGGGCTAGCTTTAGAATTTTTTTTTCAGAGGAGGGTCTTTGGGTGGCAATCTGGTTAGAAGTTGTGTCCGAAAGCTGCATTTATTTAGCAGACACCCGTTTTTTAAATTTAGATTTCATGTGTCTTTCGTTATATAAGTTGAGATTGGAAGATGATAAAGCATCAAAGTCAGTCATAGGTGTCACTGCTGGCATCCATTCCTTCTTATTCTTCTGTTCCCACTTCAATTTTCCTGGGGAGGTTCACCCATCTCACTCCCCCTCCCTGTGGTTTTACTGCCCCTGGTGCTACTCTGTGGATCCAAGGATAGGCACGTAATTCAAGTCAACCAATCAGAGCTGAAGTCTAGGAGTTCCCAAGAGAACTGCTGAGAAGAATGCTCTTTCCACAGGAATTGCAAAGAGGATAGGATGTCAACCTGGAGCTACTGGCCATTATTTTGCTTGTCTGACAATGCAATCAACCCAAAGGGAAGTAGAAGTGAGTTAATCCTGATGACCTGGTTCTGGTGGCATCACTTGAGCCCTAGAATCCAAGTGCATTGATGCCAGATCTAGGACTTTGCAGTCCTATGAGGTATTAAAATTCCCTTTTGATCTCAAGCCATTTTGAGTGAATCTCTGTCACATACAACCAAAGAAGTCCTGGCTAATACAGTATTGGAGATCTGAAAAAGGTTCAAGTTTTCAAAAGTTTCAGCTATTCAAGATAAAACTAAGAGGAGTCCTATCATGACTACACAAGTATTCTCTATATTTTAGTGGCTGACAAAGGTGCATGGTGCATCTACTGTAGTGTCAGGCACTGTGTTAGGCTCCAGACACAAAAACAGGTTAATTAAAGGTATGATCACAAAAATGTTTTTATAGGTAGCTTATTAAAATATCATTACAATTCCTAAGTTGGTTAAATTAGCTAGCTAGAATTAATAGTGTGAATTTTGGCTTTTAGGTTTTATGTACTTTGCCTTATATTTCTTTTGTAGACATAAGGATAGCTAAAATCGGTAGCCAGCAAATAATTTATTTGCTTTAATTTCAGAAATATTCTGGAATAGAAAACTCCATACTAGGAACTCAAGTTTCATGAAATAGATTTCCAAAGGGTATCTACACTAATAAAAGAGAAACATGGTAATTAGCGTACGACCGCTACCCTTCCCATTGGCTAATCAGCATATCCTTATGCAAATTAACTGTCAGCCAAGATGGCAGCCGGCAGCCATGCACTGAAGTGAACAGGGAGGCTTGCTTGCTCCAGTGACGGC
>NW_005362797.1:927007-929553 GCF_000412655.1 Myotis brandtii | reverse complement strand
CCAATCCCCCAATCGGCCCTACCCTGAGCGTGACTGAGGGTGGCATTGCAACCTCCCGATCCGCCCTGCTCTGTGCATGACGGGGCGGCGCCCCAACTCCCCAATCGGCCCTGCTCTGAGCGTGACCAGGGGCTGCACTTAGGGATTGGGCCTGCCCTCTGCCACCCGGGAGCAGGCCTAAGCCAGCAGGTCGTTATCTCCCGAGGGGTCCCAGACTGCGAGAGGGCACAGGCCGGGCTGGGGGACCCCCCTCCTCCCCCGGTTGCACAAAGTTTTGTGCACCGGGCCTCTAGTTGTAATATATTTAAAATGGGAACTCAAGTTTCATGAAATAGATTTCCAAAGGGTATTGTAATATATTTAAAATCCCTAACAATGCCCCTGATTGGTATGTGGAATTTGGGGGGTCTTTCTCCTGCATTCTGATTTTCATTACTTTCAAAGGGCACAGATAGTGGAATCTCATTTAGCAATAAAAGCTTGACTAAGCATTCTGATGTGACATTAGTAACAGAGTATATAAAGTTGTGGTGGTAAGGACTAATCAGGTTTCCCCCCTCTAATATTAATGAAATGTGTCATTTTTTAGTCACTTTTGTGCCTCAGCTGTCTCTTTTGGTCCTGAGTTGTCAGTTGAGGATGGTTTAATTAAGAATATTTTTGCTTCACATTTCACCATTGGGTCATTAAAAATCGTAATGGAAAATAGGATAATGGAAAAAGAAAATATTTAAATTTGTTATTAATATGAGTACTTAAATATGTATCATGGGATCCAGAATACAGTGTCCTGAAAAATCTAAAACACAGGGAAAAGTATTTATTCTTCACCATCCTACATCTCATAAAGATTACATGTAACCAGAAATTAATGTATCACAAATGTATAGCGACAAATACTCCATCTTTTTCTAAGTTCACTGCTTAAGTTTAAATAATCAACCACTTTTTCTTTTTCTCACCAGGGACTTTCAAGGAACTCACTAGTGAGTTAGCAAACATTCTTATTAAAAAACAAACAAACAAAAAATCTAGGTGCAACCTGGTCTTATGGCTTCAGAGCCACTTCTTGGGCCTGAGTTTGTTTTCTTTCCAGCAGGTGCCAGAAACCCAATCTACATTCCTCATTCCTTTCTGCTAAGATTCTTGTTACCCCTGACCAAAGACAAGCTGCAGAGCGGGCACATCTCTCCCAATCTTGCTCACTCCTCTCTTCTAATTCTTGGCTGTTCCTGAAAATTAGGACAAGGGCCCTCTTCATTACAAGAGTTTTATAGCTAATCACTCTGGGAATTGCAAAAATACAATAAACTTGAGGATGTCCGAAAGCTTGGAAATTTTATGAAGTTCTTACAATCACTTTTTCCTGCATCATACTTCCTCACCACCCTGTTAGATGCTAACGGTGAACTACAGTGCATTGGATTTCTGTTTCCAGCCTTCCTAGCAGAGTCACCAAATCTGCTCATTTCTTTGCATGACATTTATGTAGATTCCTTCCTCTGAGATGGCCCTTCTCCCCTGCAATTGGTCATTTGCTTCTTTGAGGAAGTAGAGGCTGTGCAACATCCATTCCAAGGCATGGGTACCATATAGGAATCATCACCTTTGAGCAGTGACTTCTCAAAAAATTCTCACTCGAGGGCATTTCTATTGATGAGAGAGAGAGAGAGAGAGAGAGAGAGAGAGAGAGAGAGCTTAAATATGTATCCATTGGTTGCCTCCGATGGAGATGGAACCTGTAACCTGACTGGGAATTGAACCTGCAACCTTTTGATGCTGCTCCAACCAATCGACAGAGCATAAGCAGTCACTTTCTTGAGAGGATTGTTTATTCTAGCTTTTGTCAGATTTCCAAGTTTTAGTATTTCCCAGGGAAACCGAAACAGTGATTTTTAGACACAGGAGGATTCATATTTGTATTTTATTGATATTTCTTGTTGTAAACTTCATGGCTATCATTCTGCACTTAAAACCTCTTAAAGGATGGCTTTCAAAAATTTTATTTTTTGCAGGTGTTGGTTAACCTTGGCCATATTTCCATGAGAAAGGGGTCACTTAGAAAACTGAGTACCAGAGGAACTGACATAGCCTAGCCAGGAACCCACTGCTGCCAGGACTTTTGTTCGTGGGGCGTTCTCCAGGATCACCATATCCAAGCCATGACTAAAATGCAAGAAGTATCAAGAACGTACCGCTGTTCAAAACAGAAATATTTAAAAATTCAGGTACCGTTGCTATATATTAACAAGTCGGATCTGGCGTGTTATTCTACGACCTAAATTTCTTCAGCTTTGAGGTCACCCACACAAATGAGAAAATGTACAGTTAGGGAGTCGGGTTTTATCCCCACTCAGGGTCTGGTGTAGTGAGCAGCGTGAAACAGCAAGAAACACACACACACACACACTCACACACACACACACACTCACACACACAGAAGAAGAAGAAAAAAAAGAGCTTAGCATCCTGATGCTGCTTCTCCCGGCGCAAATGCAGCCCCGGCCTGGTACCCGGGCCTTGCGACCCAGGCAGGCGCTTCCCGG
>NW_005362797.1:917120-926028 GCF_000412655.1 Myotis brandtii | reverse complement strand
CGCCTCGTCCCGAAGCCACCGGTCCTCCCCCTGCAAACGCCTCTCCGCGGCTCTCCGGGCGTTCGGCGCTCAGGCTGGGTATCCTCCTCCCTCCGCGTTTACGAAACTGCAAAAAGGTTATTTAGGTAGCAGTTTGCTCCTCTACATCCCGCCCGAGGTTTCTGGTTCAACGAATTCTTCAGGCTCCGGGGGGAAGTCCCGTACCGGATAGAGGACTGATCGGAACCGGGGACCGCGAGCTGGAGGCGGGCCCGGGCGGGCGCTCACCTCTCGGCCGCTGTCATTAGTTCAGGTTTCACCGCCCGCTGTTCTTTGGAGATCAGCACTTGCACCCCAAAGGCAGTGTGGGAGTAGGTGTCATCGGAAAGGAGCTTCCGTTTCCCAATCCCCTTGTTTCCTCCTCTTAAAATACCCCTCAATAAGTTCACTTTTGTATTTTGGGCTTACGTTACATTTTTTAATTTTTATTTTAATTCTCCTTTGGGCGGTATTCCGTGCTTGTTGACATTTCTTTAGTGGATGGTGTCTTTGAAATGTAAGTTTCAGTCAGTGTCTCGGCAGAAACTTTGGTGGCAAATAAAGTTAAAAGGTGCAGAAATGGTGCGAAGCCATTGATGACTGCCTCAAGCACAGCATACGTGTAGGTGATGGACGCCTTTGCGTCAACTATTTGGAGCATGTGTTTGTGTGCCACTTCTGGGTTTTTATTAGAAATTCTGTGATTGGATTTGGTCACGCCACAGGATTTAAATTGGGCATTTCAAATCCAGTATCTGGGTTTGGTGTCTTACAGGCAAGAAACATAAGTTCCATAAACGACGAAGTTCTTTTATTTTGTGTGTACATCCATGATCTGTAGGGAAAAGGGGTCTGGGACAAGCACAAGGTAGTGGGGTAAGATGGAGTAAAGATACGGAGAGCAGAAATTGAGATTGTGGAATAGGGAATCGGGTTGTTTTGGGTTCATTTGTTTGTTTGTTGTGATTAATCCCAAGAGTAGACTTCACGCCAGTTCTCTGTCTTTTTCATGATCCTTGACAGTTTCTTTCTTTTCCATGTGTTAGGTCGCCCACAGTACAGGGGTTAGGTAGTAACTTTACCTCCAGGTACTCAGTCTAGTAGGCTGAATTCAGTGGGTGAGGGAGGTGTGAAGGATTTTGAGGTCATCTCAGAGTGCACCTACCTCTGTTGTGTGTACTCTTTGGTATCTGAAAGCAGGATGGTATGAATGAGGGTCTTTGAAATCTAGATACGATTTATTTGATGGGGCACTATGTTTTTGCGCATCCAGGAGTAAGTAGAAGTTATGTCATATGTCACACTGCTTGAATGTTTATAATTGTGTTTCAGTAAACTCTAAGGAAGGTAATGCTTTTGCTTTCCTTTCACATAGGTAAGTAGGAAGATAGATAGATGTAGTTGCACAGCCCATACATTGTCTCACAATATTGCAAAATGGCAAGTTACTTTTCTATAGACAAAAGATTTATCCTTAAAACAATTTATAACACTAAGAAGGTTTCCTGAAAAAAATTGCAATGGGATCGTAAAATCAGAGTCATATTGCATCTTGAAATTGGTGGCACAAATTTAATACAGTACTAAGAATATAGATTAAGAATCAGTGAAAAGGCTCTGGAAATTTCATATCGAACAATGACAGATCATTATTGTTTGTGAAATAGATCAGGCACATGTTCAGACTTTTTCATTTTCTTTCCGTTCAGTGTTTGAAATATAAATACAGAAAGTACTTCAACCATTTTCAATTATTTCATAGCTAAAAATGTAATATTCATAAATGTGATGCATAGTGGAAAACAGTGTTGTTGAAATATTAGCCTTAGTAATAAAAAGTTTACTGTTTCTATCATCTGTTTTGTTTCCATATTTGCTTGAAACTTAGGTAAAACTTATTGGTCAAATCTGACTTAGTCTGGGGCTAACCGGAATGAGCCGGTTATTTTCTTTACGTTCTGAAACTGTAAATGCTATATGGCTTGTAAAGAATGAACCACAACCTGTCTATCATTTACTTACCAGTTTTTCTGTCATCTTACTACATCTAAAATTGCTAATGATGGTGTCACATGACTTATCATTTTGTCCATGTTGCTTGTTGTTTTACTTCTTTTTACCACATATCTATAGTACTTCTCTAGTAATTTATCCTTTAGTTGTATTTATATCAGTACTGATTTATATAGAAATTAGTTTCACTGTCAGAAATAATACAGGAATTTTAGGGTCACTTGTTCTTATTTTTACAAGGTGGGGGCAAAAGTAGGTTTACAGTTGTTCATATGGAAAAGAATACAATAATTAATAAAAATACAAGAATAAACTTCGTGTTTTGCATACTCACAGCCATAAACCGACTTTTGCCCCATCCCATATTGTAATCACAAGACTCTCCAGGAGACCGTATGCTCAGGTGATCAGGTGAAGGGGGGAGGGGAGCAGAAAGATGTCTTCCAAAATACAAAACTGGCCTTCAAGATTTGTCCCAGCAGCTTCTAGTTTACTTGGTTATTTTTAAAAAATGACACATGGCTGGCAATTGTAGATTCTTGTTGCTTCAACGTATGGTCCTCAGACCAGTAGCTTCAGCATCACTTGGGAGCATCTTAGGTATGGAGATCTCCAACCCCACCCAACCTACGGAATTAGATGCTGAATTTTAACACTCTCAGCTGATTGTAAACATATTGCAGTTTGAAGTTTGAAAAGCACCCTCTATCTCAGTGGTTCTCAACCTTGGCTGCACATTAGAATCACCTGGGAATCTTTTTAAAATCCTGATTTCTGGGTCTCATCTTCTGGAAATTCTGTTTCTTTGTTTTGGGGTGGGGCCACAACATTAGTAACAAAGAAACAGAATTTCCGGAGGATGAGGCCCAGAAATCAGAATTTTAAAAAGATTCCCAGGTGATTCTAATGTGCAGCCAAGGTTGAGAACCACTGCTCTATCTAGATCAGTGGTTTTCCAAGTGTGGCCCTCTAACCAGCAACATTGACATCACCTGGCAACTTGTTAGAACTACAAATTCTCAGAGTTCACCCCAGGCCTAATCAGAAATTGTGGATATGGGGCCCAGCAGTTAATCCATTTTAATCACCTCCAGGTGATAATGATGTATTAGAAAGTTTGAAAACCACTGCTTCTAGATTCCTGATTCTCAACCCTGGCTGCATATTAGAGTCGCTTGGAGAGTTAAAATAACTCAAACATAAGAAAACCACCGATGGCTGAGTCTCATCCCTAGAAATTTGATTTAATTTGTTTAGAGTGGGTTTCGGGTATAACTTGCTTATTGTTGTTTGCTTCTGTTTGTAATTTCTAAGCTTTCCAGATGAGTCTGATACGCAGCCAGGGTTAAAAACCACTACTCTAGATATAGTAATAACCTGTGTTTAGCTGGAGGGTTAGGAAGTCAACCTCAAAAAACTCAGGGCCAAATTTATTCACTTACTATTATGCATTATATAACAATGTAGATAATTTGCTAAGTGTTGAAACCCCTTTAAAAATTTTGGGCCTCTTGCTTTAAGTTCTCCCTTGCTGGACATCCCTGTTTGGAATTTATTACCAAATAAAGCAATCTTAACTATGATTTTCTCTTGGTGGATGTGCTCAGTATCATCAGGGGCTGGAAACACTAAAACACAGATGTCTTCCATCATCAATCCAGAAAAATGCTCACTAAATGGGGACCTGGAAGTTTCACTAACAGACAAAATTATATGTGCATCCTGGATGGTATCAAGTAAAGTGTAGCCCAGTGCTCAGGTGATGACTTCAACAGTATTATGGAACAGTTGCAGTGCGATTTGGACCATGGAAAGTTCAGGATTGTAGTAGAATCTCATTGTTTCACAGTGTATTTCCTTGCTGACATGTGATGTGGAGCATCTTTTCATATACTTATTTGCCATCTGTATATCTTCTTTGGTGAGGTGTCCATTAGGGTCTTTGGCTTAATTTTTAATTGAGTTGTTTGTTCTCTTATTGTTGAGTTTTAACAGTCCTTTATCAGATGTGTCTTTTATAAACTTTTGTCCCAGTCTGTGGTTTGTCTTCTAATGCTCTTGACATTGTCTTTCACAGAGCAGAAATTTATTTTAATGAAGTAAGGATTAAAATATATCTATTAACAGTTGAATCTAAAAAACAAAATAAATGAACAAGTAGAACAGAAACAGTCTCATGGATACAGAGAACACTTTGACGGTTGCCAGATATTAGCAGTGGGTTTAATCAGATTTAGAAAGTTCTCTGTCTAAAATTCTTAGGTTGTTATGTATTTTTATCATAAAAGGGGTTAAATTTTTGTCAAATGTGTTTTCTATATCTGTTTCTATGTGTGGGTTTTGTTGTTCTTTATTAATATGACTAGAGGCCCGGTGCACGAAATTCGTGCATGGGGGTGGGGGTCCCTCAGCCTGCCTGCACCCTCTCCAATCCGGGACCCCTCGGGGGATGTCTGATTGCTGGGATCAAGCCTAAACTGGCAGTTGGACATACCTCTTGCAATCCAGGACCGCTGGTTCCTAACCGCTCGCCTGCTTGCCTGCCTAACCGCCTCTGTCTGCCAGCCTGATGCCCCTAACTGCTCCCCTGCTAGCCTGATCGCCCCTAACTGCCTCTGCCTGCCAGCCTGATTGCCCCTAACTAACCGCCTCTGCCTGCCGGCCTGATCGCCCCCTAACTGCTTCCCTGTTGGCCTGATCACCCCCTAATTGCTCCCCTTTTCGAGCCTGGTTGCCCTGACCTGCCCTCCCCTACCGGCCTGGTCGTCCCTAACTGCCCTCCCCTGCCAGCCTGATTGCCCCTAACTGCCTCTGCCTCAGCCCCCACAACCGTGTCTTTTTCTGGAAGGACATCTGGAAGATGTCCGATCTAATTAGCATATTACCCTTTTATTAGTATAGATATGTTGGTTGACTTCAATATGTTGAACTAAGTTTTATTCCACTTACCTTCCCTTTTACTATTCATTTAGTATGTTCTGACTTGTTGACTACTACCCCAAGCCATCTAGATGTTCCAACCAGAAACCCTAGAGTCATTGTAGACCGTTTCCTTTCCCTTTCTCCCTATATTCAATTAGTTGATTCTGTTTTAATACCCTCCTAACTTTTCCCTCTTTCATTACATCCTCCACCCTGATGCCATTTCTTTTTCCTCCCAAAGGTGAATCTCATCATCTAAATCTACTTACAGAAAAATTTATCAAGGAGAAATTTATATTCATTCCCTGTCTTCTGCTGATGTATATAAATCATTACCAACAGTTAGGTCTTTGTCTTGTATTTAAAGATTCATAGATTATTTTCTATGAATTATGGGTGACATTTTGTTTTGTAAAATGTGATTTGTACTTTAATATTAATGTTATTGTAGGAGTGCTAATAATACTATTTTTGGACACTAAAGATATGGTCTAACTTTATCCATTAAAGGAGTGAAATAGGAAAGAGAGCTTAAAAACAGACGCATACCAACTGAGAGAATGGAATGTGGTAGGGTTGCTACTGATTTGTTGCTGTGCTTCAGTTGATCCTTGTGAACATTCTGTTTTTGGAGAAGTTTACACACACTGTATCATATTACAGGGATTACGAGGTCTATCACTAACTTTATCACATGTACTATTGAAGTAGTAACTCTTAGCCTAGATTTTTATAGAGGTTATTTATTTTGAATCCAAATTATTTTAAATGGATAAGTAAAGTCTAATTTTCACATTGGTATATGTTATAGATACCAAATATTATGAAATCTCTGTAACCAATTTTAAGTCTTCTACTTGTTTGTTTTGCAGCCTTGCATTGCATCCTGAACGAGTATTGGTAGCAACAGGACAAGTTGGGAAAGAGCCTTATATCTGTGTTTGGGATTCATACACGGTACAGACCATATCGGTTCTGAAGGATGTTCATACACATGGTATAGCTTGCTTAGCATTCGACTTAGATGGCCAGGTATGTGATAATTTTTTCTTTTTTTGTAACTGTGTGTTAAGAATGTGTACTATAAGGAATTATTATAAATCTATGGATATTAAATCAGAAAGCAATGATGAAAAGTATTTGTTCAAGGGTGGAGGTGGGTAGGTGGGATGAGTGGTTGGTGTATATGAGAACAATGAGGTTTTTTAATTTTCTCAAGAACTTTTCAATTGAATTAATTACTATCATGAAAGCTAAAGAGACTCTGATGCAGTGGAATATTATCTGATTGCTCTAGAAAATTTTACACACAATTCTTTTCCAGGTTGTGTATATTGATAAGACAAATGGAAGACATCTTAGGAAAATTAAGTTTAAGTAGAGTTGTATACATTTTAATTTTTAGTTATTTTAAGGTTTTCTATTAAAATTACATTTTTTTATTGAAAATAACAAGGCAGTTCCTATATGAACTGTTTTTAGACAAAAATCAAAGTTAAAAACAAAGGATATAATTATAATTTCACTTACTTTACTAATCAGTTCCCAAATTATTATTTACTTCTAGACAATGACTTTTTAAAAAATTAAACAAGTCAACAGCTTTTTGGTGGTGTTTTCATGGAACTTATTATACCTAAAACATATTTAAGAAGTGGTAAAAAGTTGGATTTTGTAGGTGTGCAAAACTTTTATAGTCTTTAAAAGTTTTATGTTAAAATTAGAGTTTAAAAATTATTTTAACCTTTAGAAAAAAATTTTAGTTACCTGCTTTTCAATTCATAAAATTAATTTCATAGGTCTAGATTTAACAGGAACCGATTACATTGTGATCTCGTCCCTTGAAAATGATATCCAGTAGATGTTTTATTTATAACTCTGAGGAATAGGTTCTTTGAGTAGCATAGATACATATGACTTTCTGATAAGAGTCTGGTAAGAGATCTATAAAGACTTAACTGGAACCTCTCATTTGGGTAAAAGTGTGCTTCTAGGTTTAATATCACAGTGTAGCAGTGATCATCAATTACAGAACCTTAATTTGTGTGCCATTTTTATTATTTTTTCAAGACCCTGAATGTCCTCATATCAGAATTTTATTTTATTTTTTAAAAGGAAGAGAATAATACTCTTTACCTACTTTACAGGAGATGAGATTTTATGAAATAAACCTACAAAGTTGTTTTTAAAAATCATTTACTAAAAGTGTTATGAAATCCAAGATGTTTTAACTATATGTCTGTATGTTTTAAATGTAGATGTTTTCTTCTTAATTTTAAAATTGCCTTTTCTAAATGTAATATATTGCATTGCTGAGGAATTTCTCTTATATGTGTAAGGAGAAGTTATGTCCACCGATTTTCTTAGTTGGAACCTTTAATTTCACTTATTTTAGGCAAGTTAAAAGAAAAGTCTTGGGTACATGTATTTTATTACCACAGATATTCATGAGGACATGTTACTTAAAATTTAAGCTTATAAAAAACATGATAGCTAAAAGTTATTGAGCACATACTAAGTGTAAGGCATTGTCTGCATTATCTCATTTAATCCTCACAACCCTGTGAAATAGAGACCGTTATTATCTCTATTTTACAGATAAAGAAACTGAGACTTAGAGAGGTTAAATAACTTGCCCCAGGTTACACAGCTAGTAAATGGAACCAGAGCTGGAACCCAGGTCAGTCACACTCCAAAGCTCATGTTTTTAACCGCAATCCTTGACTGCCTCCCAAAAAGGAACTTAGAAGGTGCTTATTTATATTTCAAAAGGAATTTATCCATCTTAAGTACAGTTAAAGCCTGCTTGAACTGCTTCCAGTTAAAGATTGAGTTAAGAAGAAAATATCTGAAATTATATTAATGAGAAAATGCTTTAGTTAAAAAATATATTTTAGTACATATCTCTCCACTCATATCTATAAACTATTTATGAGATACCAACTAGGAAATACTGTATAAATTTTCCATGTTCTACTATAACTGAAACTGTAAATGACTAATTAAGATTTATCCAATGAATGAGTTTCCCTGTTGGTAGCAATGCTGGATGTTCTTTTCCTAGAGAGGTTCTTCTGAATGGATTGAGTATCTCTGCTAACACTAGAAGTCTCCCTTATGTAGAATAATTAGGGCCTAAAAAGGCTAATTATATAAAGCCACATCAAACAGGGTCTAAAATTTTATAGTAAATGGGGGAGGAATAAGAGGAAGGGAAATTTAGTACTTTATCTTGAAAATATAACCATAATTTAAAATAATAAAAGCACATTTCTCATATTTCATAAAATCTATTATAGTTACAACTTTGTTAATTTGTAGAATGAACCAAGAATAAAGGATTAACGTTTTTAACCTAATTTGTCAACTATATGCTGGTACAAAATGAAATGCTTTGGCTTACCATTGACTTTTGGCACATAATTATAACGAGAGTCATTTTTACAAAAATATTAAGGGATTTCACTGTTTTTTTTCAAGGGCCTTCAGATAACCTCCTGATAATCTAAACATATCTCAAGTGCCTATTGCATTTTAAAAATTTTTTCTTGTATTGCTCTTCCAGATCCTAACATCTAATTTAATGGCTTTCTGTATGATTTGACCAATATTTACTTCATGAAGTCCTGTGTCTTTTTCAAAATTAGTGATTTTTACTTTGTAACATTGTAACAGTTAGATCAGCGGTTCTCAACCTGTGGGTCATGACCCCTTTGGGGGTTGAACGACCCTTTCACAGGGGTCGCCTAAGACCATCAGAAAACACATATATAATTACATATTGTTTTTGTGATTAATCACTATGCTTTAATTATGTTCAATTTGTAACAATGAAAATACATCCTGCATATCAGATATTTACATTACGATTCATAACAGTAGCAAAATTACAGTTATGAAGTAGCAACAAAAATAATTTTATGGTTGGGGGTCACCACAACATGAGGAACTGTAT
>NW_005362797.1:907913-915575 GCF_000412655.1 Myotis brandtii | reverse complement strand
GCTTCTAAATCAGCGCTTTTCAAAGTATGTGTTGTGGGTTGGTCCTTGTGATTTCTTCTTTAACCCTTCATTTACTAAGAAGTGTATGTCTTGTTAATTTACAAATATTTGAAGGATTTTTTGTATAAACTTCATACTATTCTGATTTCTGTTTTTGTCAGAAACCAGTACCTTATTTTTCTTACCTATGAAGTGGAGATAATAAAAGTACCTCATAGGATAATAACTTCATGCTATTCTGATTTCTGTTTTTGAAAATACAGAAAACGTACTCTGTATTTTCATTTTAAAAATTTGTTTAGGCTTATTTTGTGATTCAGAATTTTGTGATCTTAATGAAGCATCATGTACATTTGGAAATGGTAGGGAAAAATATGTCTTCTGTTTCCTTCCCTTCTGTTTATTGTACTGTTGTTCTCATTCATTTTATTTCTACATGTTTTGTTTGTAAACCCCTAACTTGTTATTTTTGCCTAGAATAGTTAGTTTTAAAGGCAAATTAAAAATAAGAAAAATCATATTTATGCATTTACTGTTTGGGTGCTCTTCATTCATATGTGTAAATTAAGTCTTGAGTGACTGACCCTTTGTGATCTTTGGGAGTTTTTTGGCCTAGCTTCTTAGTAATTGTTTTTTCTTCCTCAGAATTTGTTCTTTGCTTGGCCTCAGGATTTTACCCTGTGCATGAAATATTGGTGTTCTCAAGGGGACTTATAAACTGATTTTATGGAGCTTTTTCTCTGTTCTGCAAATTACTAGCCATCTTGGCTTCTCTGAACTCTAGGCTGTCTTCTCAAATCAGCAAGTCTGCTGGCCTCTGTTTGGATTCCACCTTTCGGGGCTATAGTCTGGAAATTGCCTTCTAGATAAAGGCTGGGGCAATTTCACGACTCACCTTGTTTGTTTTCCCCCATTTCAGGATTCACAATTCTTCACTTCCTATTATGAATGTCTGAAAACATTTTGTTTCATGTATTTTATACAGTTTTCGGATTGTTTATAGCAGAGGATCAAGTTCAGACCCTGATACTCATTCATGGCCAGAAATTCATCTTTCATGTTTCTTAACCTCTCTCCTACTTTCCATCTCACTGTCTCCTCTTTTCAATTCTCTCTTTACTTCCCTCTAATCGCCTATTTAACTCTTCCAATGAGTTTTTAATTTCATTTATTTTTTTCGTATCTAGAAATTCTCTTTGCTTCTTCAAATCTGCCTGGATACTTTTATAGCCTCCTATTCTTTGCTCATATGAAGATATTTTTAAGTCTTTTTTTAAAAAAATATGTTTTTATTGGTTTCAGAGAGGAAGGGAGAGGGGGAGAGAGAGAGAAACATCCATGATGAGAGAGAATCATGGATAGGCTGCCTCCTGCATTCTCCCCTACAGGGGATCAAGCCCACAACCCAGGCATGTGCCCTTGACTGGAATCGAACCCGGGACCCTTCAGTCCGCAGCCTGACGTTCTATCCACTGATGCAAACCAGCTCGGGCTATTTTTAAGTCTTATACTTATTTTATATAATCTGATAAATCCAATGTCTGATGTTTTGCAGGACTGATTTTGCTGTTTGTCGTGACTTTCTCATTCTCACTCATGTCTCTTATGTCTGTGATTATTGGGAACAGGTTGTTTATTTATTTTTTATTTTTATTGATTGCTATCTTTACAAATATTTTGAGGGATGGGTATTTTAGTCCTCCACATAGTATTTATATCTGCCTATGCAACATTGTTGAAAAATGCTTGAAGATTCTGCAATCCTTAGGACCACTCTAAATGAAAATTTCGGATTTATGATTAATGTGGAGTTAGGCCTTACAGCCACACGAAGGCTGCTTGTGGCTACAGATTTTCAGGGTAGTGTTTCTCCCTTCATGAATTGCCACCCCTCCTTAATATAGGATAGTTTCTTGTTTTCCCTTACTCTGAGGAGTTCGATGCTTTAGTTAGAGGTTTGCATATCAAATCCCTACCTTCGGCGTGTCTTAAACTTTATTTCCTATTCCTGTTCAGCCTACAGAACAAAATCAGGCTTACCAGGACTTAGCTGACACCTTTAGAGTAATGTAGATGGATGTAGGAGCTCTTACTATTCAAGATTCCCATATGAAACAACTTTGTTTTTGTTCTCAGATTTCTTAATTTTTGACAGCTCAGTAGTACATTTAAAAGATGTTTTTACATTTTATCTAACATTTTTAGTTTTTGACAGGAGAGATGTTTAGGGCATTTTGTCAATCCTACTGTTAGACATGGAAGTCATTCTTCTGTTTCTTAATGTGAAGAATCACACATATGTGCAAATATTAACAAGATGAAATATATCCAGCCTTTCTCAATAAAGTCTATAAAATATAACTGTTTTGATGTTTATAATACGAGTAGAATTTGCCGTTTATAATTTGGTTCCTTTTTTTATCTGTTTGCCTGCCCGTCGGGACTTCTTGGAAATATTTCAGCGCTTGGTTTCAGTTGGACTCGATTCAAAAAATGCAGTTTGTGTTTGGGATTGGAAAAGGGGGAAAATGTTATCTATGGCTCCTGGTCACACAGATAGAGTGAGTATTGCCTTTCTGGTTTCTAATGGGTACTGGATGGGAAACGGCCAGAGGGTGTCAGGGGATTTTATGTTTCTGTCTTTTGTTATTGACCAATAGTTCACATCTAATTAAAAATTTAAAGTACAGTTGTAATTAGAATGCATTTGTATTGTAGACTCAATAGGTGTAGTGTTAGCACAAAACTTTTAACCTAGTTGCTTCAGCAAAAATGATGAATTTTATGACACTAAAACCTCAATTTAAAAATTGAATGGTTCAGGCCTAGGGTCTGTTTAGTTTGGTTTACCACTGATTTGTTACATATATTTCATAGTTAAGGTGAAAACGATATTTCGTGTGTGAATTTAAAATTATGTATTAGAATTAGGGTTTTTAGAGACCTAACATTTTTTATTTATGAAACTTGTTAAAAATATGTTATTCTAAGATGTTTAAAATTAACATAAAGGATATGATGTCAGCTTTTGAATTAAATATTATACTGCTTTTATATAAACATACATCAGAATTTTATCATAAACTCTTTAAAATGTCTGAGTTTTTTGTGTGTAATAAAATTTTTAGCTAAACCAGCACAGGAGGGATAGTCATTGATTCTATTTCGGGAGAATCTATGAATCTGTAAAAGTGTATAGAAACATTTGTGTGATTTGCGTTTTGGGAAAAAACACACCTTGGTTTTTAGCAGATTCTCAGAGGGGCCTGTTACACAAAAACACAATTTAGATTATTAAAATGTTAAGTATAGCTTATTAAACAATTTTGTATTCTGACTTAGAACAAAGCATTTCACACATTAGTACTTAGGATTTAGTAAATAGATTGATTATTATGAAAAAATGATACTGTCATTGGAACTTTTAAAACTATTTTGTGGTTAGTATTTTAAAGTTGCATCAGTATGTTTTTCATTTAATCTGTTTTTTGGTGAGTTGCTAACCATTAACTTTCACGATGTATTCTTTCTTCATTGTCACTGAAGGCTATCAGTGTATTTTTAGAGGTACTGAGCATTTTACATCATTGTGCTGGCAGGTGTCAAAGAAATATGATGAAGACTACCAGATAGCAGAATTATTTTCTGCTATGAAGTTATTTTTCAAATATTAGTTTTTCTTATATTTATTATTAAAGTACATGTTTCTAATGCATGTTTTATTTCATCTAGGTTTTTTTCTTGTTTGTTTTTGTAATAAAAATGGTTTGTGTGTATTTAGAATTTATGGAATCTTAGAAAGGAACAAAGCCTGGGGATCTCCAAAATTTAAGTGCATAAGTTAATTTTGTTTGACCGATAAACAATAAAAATAAAAATAGAATTTGTACTATGAAAAAAATGCTTGGATTCTTTATGAAAGTAGTTCTGCATGATAGAAAGCTTTCTGGCTGTATGTGTTAAGTGTGTGTTCCATTCAGATTTTTCTTTTGTAGAAATGCCTATGCCCTAGTTGTATTGAACCATTCTTGTTATTTATGGGCCTATGTTTTTTAAAAATATATTTTATTGATTTTTTACAGAGAGGAAGGGAGAGGGAGAGAGAGTTAGAAACATCGATGACAGAGAAACATCGATCAGCTGCCTCCTGCACACCTCCTACTGGGGATGTGCCCACAACCAAGGTACATGCCCTTGACCGGAATCAAACCTGGGACCTTTCAGTCCACAGGCCGACGCTCTATCCACTGAGCCAAACCGGTTAGGGCTATGGGCCTATATTTTAAAAAAAGAATTAAAAATAGAGTTGTTAATTGTCATTCTACTACTTGCTTCATAAGTTTATGTAGTTGTTTCATAAGTTCATAGAAACTAAGAAATAGTGTTTTTTTTTTAAATAAAGAACAGCTCTTTTTTAAAAAAAATACATTTTTATTGATTTCAGAGAGGAAGGGAGAGAAAGAGAGAGATAGAAACATCAACGATGAGAGAAAAATCATTGATCAGCTGCCTCCTGCATGCCCCACACTGGGGATTGAGCCCACAACCCAGTCATGTGCCCTGACCAGGAATCAAACTGTGACCTCCTGGTTCATAGGTTGATGCTCAACCACTGAGCCATGCTGGCCGGGCAAGATATAGCTTTTGTTCCTTATCATTTATGTATTTACTTTATTTCTCATAAGATTTTTATTATTATTGAGGAATATGACTTTATGATAGGTAGAGTTTGGGGGTTATTTGGTCTTTTGGACAGCATTGTTAAATGATTCTGAAGTAAGTATTTTAACCATAAATCTGATTTGTTTACAGATATTTGATATTTCTTGGGATTTGTACCAGCCAAATAAACTTGTCAGCTGTGGTGTAAAACATATCAAGGTACTAGAAGGGTCTTGTTGTATAATAGTCACTAGAGGCCTGGTGCACAAATTCGTGCACTGGTGGGGTCCAGCCAGCCCTCCCCGATGGGGGCCCATTGGGGGTGTGCTGGCTGGGGCGGGGGGGCCCCCTTGGGGTTGGGGGCGGCTGGGGTGAGAGGCCATGGGTGTTCCGCTGTTCGGTCGATTTGCATATTACACTTTTATTACATAGGATGTTAACTTCCTCTCTGCCACTGAGTACATATCACACTATTTACAGTTTAGGGTAGTTTTAGGATTCTGACAGTACTTATTTTTAAATGTCAACATTTTTAATATTTTAATGTTCAATCTAACAAATATTGTGTAGTTACTGTGTGAGGAACCTATGAGAGGGACATAGATATAAACAGAGAATTAATAAAACACTTCCCATAAAGGAATTTAGAGTCTAATGAAATAGGTTTTGCACTGTTCATTTTGTTGCTTCATGTTTCACTTAGAAAGTAAAATGTGAGAATAGAAAACCAAGTAAACCGAGTTTTCATTCACAAAGATAAAACACTGTGGTAGAAGCATCAGGGATAGAATTGGCTTTGCCACCTACTAGCTGTTGACCTGGGATGAGTCATTAATCTCTGAGCTTTTTTTCACATCTTAAAACTGGGGCTGCTGTTCCACCCTCAGAGAGGTGGTGATCCAGTAAGGCAGTATATATGTCATAGTGCCTGGCCCCTGGTCAGCTTTCTGATAGTGTTACCTTTTCTTCTCTATAAATTCTCTTATTTGATTTCAGCCTTTGATAGCCACTGTTTACTTTGCATATGGAAGCTTTGAGTTTTGTTTCATAATTATAGTTCAGGATTTGAAGCCCATATAGTCAGTGGTATTCACTCTTCGGTTGATAATTACTTTTAAATCCGTGATGCAAATTGGAAATACTTGCTTTTCTCCCGATATCTGATGTAACAGTTTCTGTAACAGTTAACTAACTCCTAGTAAGTAAGGTTTTGTGTGGACATTCTTCTGATACTCTCACTTACATCACATTTTCTCCAGAGCATCTTTGGCTGCTGCTGCAAATCTGGGTCTTGATTTGATAATGAGTAGGCTCTGTGCTAGGTTTAACGTATGTAGTGTAAGCGCTATGAAGGTAGAAGTTTTGTCTTTTTCATCTTCTATGAACATAAGTTTGACATGGTACTTGATATATATTAAGTCAATAAATTGTTGACAAATTAATAAATACAGACCTTACTATTGTTTTATACTATAAAGCTGAATTTTTCATTTTCAGATTTAAAAAATCTTATCTTCTCAATTAAACTAAACAAACTATATATATATATTTTTACTATATTTCCTTACATTTGGTAGAGGCAATGAATAACATGGTAATTCTCTGCAGACAATACATATGAGAAAACTAAATCCCAAAGATGATCTAGAACTGCACTGGCCAGTACAGCTATTTAAATTAAATTAGTTACAATTAAATAAAATTTAATACTCATTTCTCAGTCACACTGGCAGTATTCTCAAGAGCCACATATGTCAAAAAGAATAAAGGATTGATTCTAGATGCATGTATATAAAAATAGTCGCATTTGTCTAGTGATTCATCTATCTACTGTCTCAGTTTATCTCAGTGGGAACCAGATGTACTGTTTTATCATTTCCCCCAGGTTATTCTAATGTGCAGCCACAATTGAGCATCACTGTTCTAAAAGAAAATAATAGATTGAAATTGGGACTTGCTGAAAGAAAGAAAATCAGCTATCCTTATGCACAAAATCATGGAACTTTAAAATGTAAAAATCATAAACTTTCTTTGATTAAAACATTCATTAGTTATTTGAGTAGATCAGCATCATAATTTTTAGTTCTTTGAGGCTTCATGTTTTAAATTAAGATTTTTAGGTCTTAAAATAAGATCTTGAAGGTCAGGTGAGATTTTTAAGTATATAATATTAACAAATTATATTATTTAAAATAGTAATTTAGTTATTATAAAGTTGAATTTATTCTTAGGGCCTAATTACTTTATACACAGATATTTTATATATCTATAATAATAAAAGCATAATATGCTAATTAGACCGGACAGCCAAATGACCTGGATGTCCTTCCTGGCGAAGCCATGGCAGCTGGGGCCGAGGCAGACGTGGTTAGGGGCGATCAGGCAGGCAGGTTAGCAGTTAGGGGAGATCAGGCAGGCAGGCAGAGGGGTTAGGGGCAATCAGGCAGGCAGGCAGGCAGGCAAGCAGTTAGGAGCCAGAAGTCCCGGATTGTGAGAGGGATGTCCCGGATTGTGAGAGGGTGCAGGCCGGTCTGAGGGATACCCCCTCCCATGCACAAATTTCATGCACCGGGCCTCTAGTATGTATGTGCATATATATATCTGCCTTTGCCCCAATTTTGTTTTTTTATTTCTCTCTGCAAACTATTAAAATTTACCTGAATTCACAAAGAAGAACAAATTTCTGGTCATGAAGATTTATGTTTGACCTGTTTGACTTCCCTGTGTTTTCCCAAGAATGAGCCCGTCATTCCAAATATGTGCCTCTCTTATTTTTTTAAGCTTTGAAAAGATCAACGGGTACAACATACTAATCCTTTTATTTTTCCCTGTCTTTGCTGTCTTTATCAGATTGAACATTAGGTTTGGTTCTTTTTCCTATTAGTATATAGTATCTTCATTGCTAGCTCATTCCCAACTTTTCAACCTAAGTTTCATGTGGTTTTCTCTTCAGAAACCTAAGGGAAGCGTAGCATATTTAAAAAGTAATGTAGTTCACTC
>NW_005362797.1:904124-907893 GCF_000412655.1 Myotis brandtii | reverse complement strand
TTCTTTTAGATAAGTATTGAAACCAGTGACTTATCTGCTATAACTAGCTGTTGACAACACTAGGATGAGGATGGGAACCATGAATGCTATTGTATCATAAGAGAAATTCTTAGGTAATTTCTAGTCTGCTGCTCTAAAGTAGCATCAAAGTATTGGGAATGTTTTACTTTATTTTATAAGCATTCTTTGATAATCTGATTATACTCTGTACCTTTTAGTTCTGGAGTTTATGTGGAAATGCTCTGACCCCAAAACGAGGAGTCTTTGGTAAGACTGGCGACCTTCAAACAATATTGTGCCTGGCCTGTGCAAGGGATGAGTTAACATATTCTGGTGCACTCAATGGGGATATATATGTATGGAAAGGAATCAATCTCATACGAACAATACAAGGGGCCCATACTGTAAGTACATTTAAATATTTCCAAACACTTTTTGATGTTAATTGCTTATCTTCTTGTCTTAGAACAGAAGATTACATAATATAGAGAACTTTCTGATCAGTCCAGTGACTTGGAAAATGTTATAACAGAATTAATTTTATGCCTATCTGTAATTAATTTTTATAGGATATAAGGTTTAACTTTATTTTCTTTTATGTTATGTGCATATCATTAAATACTTCTTTGGTCATATATTGAGTTGCTATATGTAATCTATTTCTAGATTTTATAGATTTTCTTAAAATGTAAAATGTGAAATTATTTCTCTTCCAGGCAGGAATTTTTAGCATGAATGCTTGTGAAGAAGGCTTTGCCACTGGTGGCAGAGATGGCTGTATTCGTCTTTGGGATTTAACTTTTAAACCAATTACTGTGATTGATCTCAGGGAAACAGACCAGGGATACAAAGGTAATAACAAACCAAATAGTATCTCATTACTAGGCAAATTCTAAATTTACCTAGGATTGTCTGTTTCTTTCAGGAAACATGAATGTATGTTTTAGAAATATAATGAGACATTTGCCCGTTCACAGTGTATACATTTCATTGGAATTTTTCTGTTGAAGAGAAATTTTGCCTAAAGCCAGTCTAGGTTTACTGTTACGACAAAGATTCTTTCATGTCTGATGACTGTTATAATGGACCTAAAGAGAGATGTGATAGATACTTACTTGGTAACCTTGGGTCTTGAAACGATTTTACTATTACAATGCTAGATGTAACTTTAGCAAATAAACTTTTGAAAAGAAAGTGTGTCAAGGGTTGGAGGAAACTGTACACAGCACCTCTATGTTGGTCATAATGTATAGATAAGAAAACTGAAACATTAGCTTTCCCCAGGTTACAAAAGGAATTGTGAAGTATACAGAAAAAGTAGAAGTCTCTTTTTCTTTTTTAATTAAAAAATTTTTTAAACCTCATACTCGGGTGAGAATTAAAATAATAATAATAATAAAAAGAGAAGTATTCCATATAGAAAACAGTACAGAGAATTGAAAAAGATGTATGGATCAGAGACTTACAGATTTCTTTTATCTTACATCTAAGGTATAAAAAGGTATAAAAATTAATACCAGTTTAGGCCATCGGAATTCTGTTATTACAGCATTGCTCTTAAATACAATTCACTTTTGACTAGGTTTGTCTGTGAGGAGTGTTTGTTGGCGAGGTGACCACATTCTAGTTGGAACACAGGACAGTGAAATTTTTGAAATTGTGGTGCATGAAAGAAAGAAACCCTTCCTAATTATGCAAGGGCATTGTGAGGGTGAACTCTGGGCACTTGCCATCCATCCTACAAAACCTTTGGCCGTGACTGGAAGTGATGATCGTTCAGTCAGGTAAGCCAATTATAAAATAATAGTGTAGGCTGGAATTTGTTCTTAAACATAAGAAAAACTTTTTAAAAATACATTTAAATTTTGTCAACTTTTGTGATACAACAAATAAACATAATTAAGAGGCACTTAAAAATTAATAGAATTAACTATAAGATTTGTTTTTTCCCATTAAAAAACATTAAGTTGGAGTTCGTTCCATTTCAAAATATACAGAGCTACCTCCACCTTTTTAATATCCTGTAATATTCCATTGCATGGATATGCTGTAATTTATTCAACAATAAAATGTTGTCCAGATAACTTCACCACAGTACTGGCTGCACATATAAAGGCTGCTTTTGCCTTATAATTTTAGATTGAATTCATTAAGAAACAGTATCAAATCTGTAGCAAAAGCTAATTTCCAATGCTGCTGTTCAGTGTTTAATAATAGTAATTGAGAGCAGTTCTGGTTCAGAAAAATTTCATTCTTGGCTCTGAGATCAAAATACAATAAAAATTTATCACTGCTAAGCCATTAAACTGCTGTTTAGTAGTGCAAGTTAGAATTTTTAACTTCTATTACTGACAAAAATGCAGACCTGATGGAGGTTAGATCCACAAGAGCAAATGAAGCTCAGGGTTATCACTATTGGTTCAAAGAAACAATTCAAAATTTTTTTTGCTGAATACTTGCTAAAGAATAATACAATGAATACATAGGCTTTGTAAGAATTAATAAACAGAAACCTCATTTAAAATGAAGTCAGGAGGCCAGAAGGGGGAGCTCTCATTCCCCATGGTCAAGGAGAACAACAGGAAGAACTCTTTTTTTTTATTTTGTGGGGTTTTTAAAAATATGTTTTTACTGATTTCAGAGAGAGAGGAAAGGAGAAGGAGGGAGAGAGAAAGATCGATCTGTTTCCTCCTGTAGGCAGATGGACCCACAACTTGGGTATGTGCCCTATCTGGGAATCAAACCCGGGTCCTTTTGGTGTACCAGTACTTGCTCCAACTAACTGAGCCACATGTGCCAGGGTGGGAAGAGCTCTGTTTTATAACAGCTCTCACAACTTCTTCTCCTTTATAAATGAGTTTCCTCTCCTTTGTTTCTCTGGACTGTGTGTGGTTCACCATTAGACAACATGTTCCAGTTACAATTCTTCTTTGTAGTCAAATAAACCCATTTTACTGGAGAAACACCTGGCTGTTTTCACAGGCTTTATAAACTAGTCTGAGGCATATCCCCCCATATTTTTACCACCATTTGATTCCACTTTATGTGGTGTCAGATTAGTGCTTTCTCACTAATGCCTTTAAAAATATTCTAGCCTACAGTTGTTCCACACAGACTGTTCATAGAAGCTATTTGTTCATCACTGCAAACTTGGCATTGGCACCTCAAATAAACAACTGAGTAGTATCCATAACATCTGTGGATTTATCAAAATTCAAGGAAAACCAACCACTTAAAATTATTTTCCTTGTTTCTTAATTAGTTGTTGGTGTTGTTCCCAACACTCTCATCATCTCCTTGAGCAAACTGTTCTCACCAAAAAGCTAATAGTCTTTTATTTTTTCCAGACACATTTCTTCAGCTGCTGCCATTCAAAATAATTTAGTTAATCCTTTACTAATAAACAGTTTTCTTTGCTTGCCTAACAAATGAGCCACTCAGAAACTTACTTTTGTGGAAACCTCGTTTTAATTTTAAAGAAATTCTGCTGCAATGAGATATTTTGTTTTAAATTTTCTGACCATTGGTTTCCTGTGAGTTGAACATATTGTGATGAGCGCTTAGTCTGAAAATAACACATATTTGTATTCTTTTAAAAAAGCTATTGTGTCATTGCAAAATAAACATAATGCTTTACTAATTCAGTAACAGTATAATTTGTAATTAGCTTTAAAAATGTGCCTTAAAAATGCAGTACTCGAAGTTTACTTTTCTGTGTTTTGTTTTGTTTTCTTGTTCTGACATGGATGGGTATGTACTAGAAATTAAA
>NW_005362797.1:885826-903770 GCF_000412655.1 Myotis brandtii | reverse complement strand
ATCGATCTGTTTCCTCCTGTAGGCAGATGGACCCACAACTTGGGTATGTGCCCTATCTGGGAATCAAACCCGGGTCCTTTTGGTGTACCAGTACTTGCTCCAACTAACTGAGCCACATGTGCCAGGGTGGGAAGAGCTCTGTTTTATAACAGCTCCCACAACTTCTCCTTTATAAATGAGTTTCCTCTCCTTTGTTTCTCTGGACTGTGTGTGGTTCACCATTAGACAACATGTTCCAGTTACAATTCTTCTTTGTAGTCAAATAAACCCATTTTACTGGAGAAACACCTGGCTGTTTTCACAGGCTTTATAAACTAGTCTGAGGCATATCCCCCCATATTTTTACCACCATTTGATTCCACTTTATGTGGTGTCAGATTAGTGCTTTCTCACTAATGCCTTTAAAAATATTCTAGCCTACAGTTGTTCCACACAGACTGTTCATAGAAGCTATTTGTTCATCACTGCAAACTTGGCATTGGCACCTCAAATAAACAACTGAGTAGTATCCATAACATCTGTGGATTTATCAAAATTCAAGGAAAACCAACCACTTAAAATTATTTTCCTTGTTTCTTAATTAGTTGTTGGTGTTGTTCCCAACACTCTCATCATCTCCTTGAGCAAACTGTTCTCACCAAAAAGCTAATAGTCTTTTATTTTTTCTCTACAGACACATTTCTTCAGCTGCTGCCATTCAAAATAATTTAGTTAATCCTTTACTAATAAACAGTTTTCTTTGCTTGCCTAACAAATGAGCCACTCAGAAACTTACTTTTGTGGAAACCTCATTTTAATTTTAAAGAAATTCTGCTGCAATGAGATATTTTGTTTTAAATTTTCTGACCATTGGTTTCCTGTGAGTTGAACATATTGTGATGAGCGCTTAGTCTGAAAATAACACATATTTGTATTCTTTTTAAAAAGCTATTGTGTCATTGCAAAATAAACATAATGCTTTACTAATTCAGTAACAGTATAATTTGTAATTAGCTTTAAAAATGTGCCTTAAAAATGCAGTACTCGAAGTTTACTTTTCTGTGTTTTGTTTTGTTTTCTTGTTCTGACATGGATGGGTATGTACTAGAAATTAAACATAATATATTGTCACCATATGATAATACAGGTGGCACTCAAAATTCTATCAAATTATAACTGTGTCAATTTAGTGCGCTGAAGGAGCGTGCAAAGTGATAGGTCACACACTGTCGGCCGTCTCTTTTGCAGAGGGTGACTCAGCACTGCCTCCGTAGTGTGAAAGCAGCCATAGACAATATGTAAACAAACAAATGTGGCTGTTTCCATCAAACTTGGTTTACGGATTTGATTTCGACTTGAATTTCATATGATTTTCTCATGTCTCAAAATGTTATTCTGTTCATTTTTTTCAACCATTTAAACATGTAAAGAAAACTTCTTAGTTTGCAGACTGTACAAAAACAGGCAGTGGGCCCCCTTTGACCCACCAGCTCTGGTTTGCTGATCCCTGTGGTAGAACATAGAAGGTCTTCAGTAATTATCACATGTCTATCATGAGATATTAATATTAAAACTTTGAAGTTTTTCCTTTCAAATCAGGAAGACAATGATTTCCACTCTCACCATTATATTCAGCTGTAGAGTAAAAGTCTTTGTCAGCACAGTAGGGCCAAATATATATGTATGATATAATATTTATGTGTTTATGTATAGGGTGATATAGATATTTGGATTGTAAGAGAAGAAACAACTCTCGTTTGTAGGTATTATGATTGTATATGTAGAAAATTGAAAGGAAGATAGAAATTATTGGAATTAAAAAGAATTTAGCAAATTTCCCTGGATATATAAAAATATACAGAATCATTTTTCCTATAAGACAGCAACACACAAAATAGTTTTTTTTAAATATATTTTATTGATTTATTTACAGAAGTTTTTTTTAAATATATTTTATTGATTTTTTTACAGAGAGGAAGGGAGAGGGATAGAGAGTTAGAAACATCAATGAGAGAGAAACATCAATCAGCTGCCTCCTACACACCCCCAACTGGGGATATGCCCGCAACCAAGGTACATGCCCTTGACCGGAATCGAACCTGGGACCCTTCAGTCCGCAGGCTGACGCTCCATCCACTGAGCCAAACCAGCCAGGGCCAAAATAGTTTTTTTAAATGATGCTGCTAGAAAAACATTTAAGAATCTACTTAGTTTTACTGATCTTTTCCTAACCTTTTGGGGTAGATGCCTGTTCATTAAGTTGTTGCCTTTGTTTTTATAATATCTGCAAAGTTCCTCCTAAGTACTGTGTCAGCTGTATCTCATAAGTTTTGGTATAAAACAGGTTTATAATAACTTACTTCAAAAGAGTAACTACTTTTCATTAGGATTTTGTCTTTGTCCTTTAGGTTATTTGGAAGTATAATTCTTAATTTTCAAACAATGGGTATTTTCTTTTTATATTTTTGTTGTAGATTTTTAACATTAGAGTCTGGAATAGACTCAGTTTGCATAGTCTTAATTTGAAAGACTATATACAAAGTATATGCCCTGTACCACTATATTATATCTAGATCTCCCCTTTGATCAGGGTAGAAATCATCTATTTAAAAAATTAATGTCATTACATTGTTTTAAAATAAAAGATTCTATCCCCTCTTGTAATTTTAAGCATAAACAGTATTTCTGTTTTCACGGATAAGAATTCCGTGAAGTATACAGTTAAAATCTAGATTTATCTTAAAATGAGATTATTATTTTAACCAAAATGTTTTCATAGAGTCTATTTTTTAAGCATACACCAGTTAACTATTCTTATATTTTAATTAAATGTTACAGGATATGGAGCCTAGTAGATCATGCATTAATAGCAAGGTGTAATATGGAAGAACCAATTCGTTGTGCAGCTGTAAATGTAGATGGAATCCATCTTGCCCTTGGAATGAAGGATGGCTCATTCACTGTACTTAGAGTAAGGTATGGTATTAGGGGAGAAACAGAAGCAGATAGTAATTTTCTAATACTTACTGTTTTACCATTTCCTTTTTAATTAACGTATACTTCCGGTATTAGTTTCATTAAATATAAAAATATATTTATAAAATGCTTTGTCAGAAAATTAAGTTAACTCAGAAACCTTGGTTTGGGGGTTAAGAATGCTTAATAGATTAATGGCTAAAATTTGAACTCTAAATTTGGGTCCTGACTTTTAATTCCTTGGTAGTAGTGATTTTCAGTAATGCTCCTCTGTCATTGAAGGGGGTGGGATGGACATTGAGCCTTTAAAAATGGCTGAATGGCTTTGTTGTTTGAAAAAAGTTCCTTCTGTTTTTCCTTTGTTTGGGTCTACTTTGAAGAATTTGTTACAGCAATTAACATCTAGTGTTGAATTATAGATAGGTATAGATAAGTATTTATGAAATCTTTTTATTGAATTTATTGGGGTGACACTGATTAACAAAATTATATGGGCTTCAGGTGCACAATTCTATTTCACATCACGTCTCTGTACACGTCTCTGTCCATCATCATTTATCCCCTTCTTTCCTCCCCCACCTCCCCTCCGGCATTCACCACACTGTTGTCTTGGTGAGGACCATCCACCCAGTTGCCCAATCCAGAAACCATTAATTCATTTCTTCCTTTTGCCTCCCTGGTTTGGTGCAATGGTATTTCAGCTGGTCTCCTTACCTCCTGTTTTACTTATCTCAAAACCTTTTTCACCCTACAGCTATAGTGATGCCTAACACATTTGTTTGCATCCCTCCTCTTTCTGAAGTATGATAAAAGCTTTGGACTGTCCTTAGGATAAAATTCATAATCCGTAGTTAACATAGACTGAAATGCCCATCTCTCCAGCCTATTTCTTTCTACCTCAATCTCTTTCTTTGAACACGTATAAAATATCTTTTACTTTTTCAGACACATCCTGTTCTCTCGTACTTTTGAGTTTGTAGAGATGCTGACTCCTCTTTCAACATAAAATTTTGCGACTTTATTTCCTTTATTGTATGGCTCCATAAAGTTAATCTGAATCTCTAAACTGCTTGAAGTAATTCAGGAAATGAAATTTAGCATTTTTCACCTGTTTCCAACTATATTGTACTTATATATTTCTGTTCAGCAAAATAATTATTCCTTAATACTACTTGTCTCATTTACATTTATTTTATTGGTTATGAATACTTGATACAGCCTCACAGTCATTTTACACACATTTGGAAACTGAACTAATTCTGTAGTGACTTTTTTCATATGGTTTAATGTTTTTTTTCTTTACAGAGATATGACGGAAGTTGTACATATTAAAGATAGGAAAGAGGCAATTCATGAGTTAAAATATTCACCAGATGGAACTTACCTTGCTGTTGGATGCAACGACAGCTCAGTTGATATTTATGGAGTTTCTCAGCGTTACAAAAAAATGGGGGAATGTGTGGGATCACTTAGTTTCATCACTCATCTGGACTGGTCCTCAGACAGTAGATACTTGCAGACTAATGATGGAAATGGTAAAAGACTTTTTTATAGGATGCCAGGTAAAAATTTCTAATACATTATTCATAAATTATAGATTTTTAGTGCCTGTAAATTATTCTAGGATTTCACTAGAAACAGAGTTCAGTTACATTTGACTATAAGAAATCAGTGAAGACCTGAGTTAATATTTTGGGCATTATGATCTTTTCCATAAGGCTGCCCTAATTAATTGAAGTCTTTCTGGTTCTTAATTAAAGCTTTATTGCTTAGAGCAGTGGTTCTCAACCTTCCTAATGCCGCAACCCTTTAATACAGTTCCTCATGTTGTGGTAACCCCCAATTTCTTTCTTTTTTTTTTATTAGTTAAGATATTACAAAGAGTTAATACAAATGTGTCCTCATCCCCCCCATTAACCCCCAATTTCATTGTTACAAATTGAACATAATTAAAGCATAGTGATTAATCACAAAAACAATGTGTAATTATATATGTGTTTTCCGATGGTCTTAGGCGACCCCTGTGAAAGGGTCGTTCGACCCCCAAAGGGGTCGTGACCCACAGGTTGAGAACCGCTGGCTTAGAGGATCTAGAACAAGCAGGTCAAACTAGTGGCCCATGGGCCACATACCTCGTTTATTTGGCCCATGTTAGCTCTGTGTTTGACATGCTTGATCTAGAACCTTTGTTGAATTCCATACCATGTGTATTGTACCAGTATATGGTAAAGTCCTTGTGTGTATTAGGAAGTCAAAAATGCAATTTTTATTGTGGAACTTCTATATAATTGCTACAAATGTCTAACCTTAAGTTGTTTGGGTATTTGTGGTTGCCAATATTAATAAGCTAATAAATTAAATTTGAAAAAGTTTTCATCAAAGATTTAAAAAGAGATTTAAAACGGAGCAAAATATTCTTAGTACTTTATTTAGTATGATAGTGAATTAGTCACTTTTGCAATAATTAATTTGATACAACTACATAATTAAGTTAATGCATCTCAGTAGTGTTTACTAACAATCTGTATGTAATGAACATTGAATCAATCCTAAAGTCCTGCTACCGAATGTAAATGTATTACTTCCCACTCGTCTTTCCTTCCCAGTCCTTTTCAAAAGTTCTCTTTTTCTCAACCATGTACCTTCTTAGGTTTCTTTTTGAATACTTGATTTGTCACTTTCTTAGAGCTTTTGCTTTTTCTTCTAACTTACCCTGTTGTGACTAATCTATAGCATGACTTTAATAGGGTTCAGTTTTATTCTTCACATGGTGAACCTTCTAAGCTACATCCAGTTAAATCTGTGTGTGTCTCTGAATCAGTATAATTTTGGCTTTTTAAAAATTTCTAGCATTTTATTCTCTCCTCTTCTTACCATATTTACAAACCTGTTCATGGGTTCTATTTTTAAGTGGAGTGGGAGGCTATTTAATTTTTTTTTTAATTCCTCAACCACAGACATGTGGGGTTTTTTTTTAAGTGATTTTTTTTTTCCCAGAGAGAGGAAGGGAGAAAGAAAAAGGGAGAGATATTAATGTGAGCAAGAAACATCAGTTGGTTGCCTCCTGTATGCCCCCTGACCAGGGATCAAATCCGAAACCTAGGTATGTGCCCTGACCACCTTTTGGTGTACAGGACCGCACTCCAACCAAGTGAGCCACCTAGCCAGGGTGGGAAGCTATTAAAAGTTTTGGAGTTTACCATGATATCAGTACAATTTATGCTTTAGTAAAAATCAAATGAAATAACTTACTAAATTAAGACTGATTTCTTTTTAGGAGGTAAAGAAGTGACAAATAAAGATGAAACAAAAGGTGTTCACTGGGCTTCATGGACATGTGTTTCAGGCCTTGAAGTAAATGGAATTTGGCCCAAGTATTCAGATATTAATGATATAAATTCAGTAGATGGAAACTATATTGGACAAGTTTTAGTTACAGCTGATGACTATGGAATTGTAAAATTATTTCGATATCCTTGTTTAAGAAAAGGTAATTTTTCTTTCAAAGTACTATTTTATAGGACTTTTAAGTTCTTGCAAAAAAGTTAGTCTTGAGATAAATAGAGGGTTTATATTTTTGAAAATATGTGCATTGATAATTTGGTGAAGTTGCATTAAAATGGACAAAATTAGCTGCTTTTTTATTTTGTTAATTAAAAATTATTGCCATGTTAACTTTTTTTCACATGATGTTTTTATTAGAAAATTATTTTTGAATTCATATATTATGAATGGACTAATACTTTATCTCTTTCTTTTTAAGAATCATTTTTCTTCCCACTTCCAGAATTGCTTCATATTGTCAGACTGTACACTGATGTTTATTCTTTTCTTATGGTTTATTATCTTTATTTATGCAACTCGTTGAACATATATCTTTTAGGTGACATTTTCTTATGTCTTTTTCTCAAGAATTCTGATGAAGTAGTGAACTGTACAAGTTCATGTCATAGTTTGGAATCTATTCGTTTGTTGGTTGGTCTCACATGCGAGTGTGTTTTCCTTTGAATCCTTAATATATGTTGTTTGCCATTTGTTTACTTTCTATAGTCATGGGGAAAAAATAAGGGTTATTTTCTCTTTTTTTACTTTGAAGGCAGTGATTTATTCATTTATTGAGTCATTTAAAATTTTTTTCAATTATAGTCCTTGCTGGTGTTGGCCAGTGGGTAGAGTGGCGGCCCACGCACCACAGGGTCACAGATTCAGTTTTCTGGTCAAGGGCACATGCCTGGGTTGCAGCAGTGATGTGTCTCTTTCACATTGATCTTTCTCTCCCTCTTTCTCTCTCTCTGTCCCCCTCCCTCCCTTCTTTCCACTCTCTAAAAATCGATGGGAAAAAATATTCTCAGGTGAGCATTAACAAAAATATTTTTCAATTCTAGTTTACATTTAATATTGTTTGTATTAGTTTCAGGTGTACAGCATAGTGGTTAGAGTCTAACTGTTAGACAGTCATATACTTTACAAAGTAGTCCCCCCCGGTACTTCAAGTACCCACCTGGCACTGTACGTAGTAATTGCAATATTGACTATTCCCTATGCTGTACTTTACATCCCTGTGACTGTTTTGTGACTACCGATTTGCACTTAATCCGTTCACCTTTTTTACCCAGTCCCTCAACCCCCTTCCCCTCTGTCAACCGTCAGTCTGATCTCAGTATCTATGAGTCTGTTCCTGTTTCATTACTTTATTTTGCTCTTTAGATGTAAGGGGTTATTTTTATATATCATCTCTTTTTCTTGGGTATCTTCTAAAATGATGATATTAATCATTTTTTTCATAGTCCTGGGGAATAAATGAAATTCTGTATTTGTCATTTATTTCATGCCTTGTTCCATAAAGTATTTGAGTCAGCTTATAACAGGCCCATAAGTACTAAAATAATTGTATGAATAAGATATTAGTACCAGAGCAAATACCATAGTATTAAAACCAGATAAAAAAAATACAGTAGGCCCCCAGCTGGATTGCTCACTTAGTTTGGCCGTCATCTTGATGAACCAAGATTGCAGGTTTGATTCCCCAGTCAGGGCATATACTAGAATCAATGAACGCGTAAATAAGTGGAACAACGAATCAGTGTTTCTCTCTCCCATCAGTAAAAAAGAAATAAAGGAAACAATAGTAGTTAAATATCAAAATGAAATGTGAGCTTCCTGGAAACCAACTTGCTACTCAGGGAAAGCAAAATTTTTAGAGGTTTGAATTTACAAAGAGCTCTCTCCTGTTGTATGGGGCTTTATATTAGGTGCAGTGAGTGTATTTCTAGAGCATTACCATCTATAGCAGATGCAGTAATAATTTTAATCTGGTTGTTAAAAGCTTTGGGCAAATGTTAAATGCAGTTTTAGTAAAAGGTGATTATGGGAACAGCTGAAGTCATTTTATTCAAATATGCAGTCCATTGATTCCAACATAAGGGCCCAGTTTTCCTCAAAGCCTAGGGTGATTATTTCTGTGGTGCCTCTAAAGTGGTGAGTTCCAGGTGCTGCCAGCTATGCCATGTTGTTGATCCCTGCCTATGAGGTGTTCGCTTCCTAGATGCATGTGAAAGTGCATCCATAAGTAATGCAGGCCTTCTGTAACTTAACATAAAACTTTTAAAATGTTATCAAAATGAAGCCAAACCTTATATATCCAGTGTGCTTTATTTATTTATTTGTTTGTTTGTTTGTTTAATGTTTTTTTTTAAAATGTTATCAAAATGAAGCCAAACCTTATATACCCGGTGTGCTTTATTGATTGATTGATTGATTGATTGTTTTTGTTTCATAGAGGAAGGGAGAGGGAGAGAGAAATAGAAACATCAATGATGAGAGAGAATCATTGATTGGCTGCTTCCTGCATGCCCCCTACTAGGGATCGAGCCCACAACCCAGGCATGTGCCCTTGACTGGAATCGAACCAGGGACCCTTCAGTCCACAGGCCGATGCTCTATCCACTGGGCCAAACCGGCTGGGCTGCCCAGTGTGCTTTAACAGGATTGTGTATATGTTGCCAAATACCAGATTTATTTAAGCAGGATATGGAGAATGTATTCTAAACTTAGATCCACAGAAATGGTTTCCATTACACATTTTTAAAAAGCTCACCGCAAAGTAAAACAATTCCATTACACTTGACAGAGTCTGGTGCATACCACCTTAACCAGATGATATCACCTGGCATCATTAGTGATAGCACGGAGCCCCTTGAAGTGATATATCCAGAAGGACCCAACACTGCCTATGCCAAAAATGGCATCTGAATCTAATCATGAAGAAACACCAGGCAAACTCATATTGAAGGATAGTATACAAAACGTAGAGATTTAAACATGACCATAAAGGACAGTTGTTGGGACAACCACTGGGCATATTTTATTTTGATTAATGTGGCATATTACATTGATTAGTTTTTGTATGTTGAATCAACCAGTGCTTTCCTGGCATAAATCCCATTTGGTCATGTTGTGTAATCCTTTTTATATGTTGCTTATTAGGTTTGCTAGTATTTTGTTGATGACTGAAGTTTTAAAAGGATCCTGTGGCTGCTGGGGCTGAGAGTGGTGGGGGGTGGAGTAGACTGGTTTCAATGTCACTTAAGACCAAAGGCCTCAATGCAAAACATTCAAATATGTTAATATGAAATCAATTGATCTTGTGGCTTGCAGGCTTTTTTCAAAGCAGTAAGATCATGCCTCCCAGCCCTGTGGTTCCTATTAAATTATATTGTGAATCAGTAGAACAAAGATTTACATCCCTTGATGTAGACTCATATTTGTTTATCCAACAAATTTTGAATTAACATTTTCCTTTTATCATAATTAAGATAATGGAAGAAGGATGCATTGGTTCAGGTATAGAAATTATTTTTTGAGGTGGTTTTTTGTGTTGGCATTTGTTTATCAATTGAAAGGTATATTTTTTGTTATAGGGGCCAAGTTTAGAAAATATATTGGCCATTCGGCTCACGTAACTAATGTCAGATGGTCACATGATCATCAGTGGGTTATTTCTATCGGTGGAGCAGATCACGCCGTCTTTCAGTGGAGATTTATTCCTGAAAGAAAACTAAAAGATGCTCTTCACATAGCACCCCAAGGTGAGTAGCAGTACTCACTGCCTGACAATTTCTCTGTCAAATAACTCTTCAGTAATCCCCAAATAACATTTTACTGTTGAAATGTAATCTAGCCTTATGGTATAGTGTATTACTGGAAATTTTAAATTAGACTGTCAGGTCTATATTCTCAGAACCCCCGGAACCGCTGCAAACCTCGGAGGGAAAGCTGCCTTCCAACTGATGCCAGACACTCCCGCTTCTCCCGTTTGGGTCCGAGTCCCCAGCGATTCGCCCGTATCTGGAGCTCAGAGTCTGAGACTCCCCCCTGACCGAAAACGACAACCGCGCTCTCAGCCACCAGCCCGCTTTGCGCGCGCACCTCCGCACCTGAGTTTTTTCCACACTGCGCCTCCTCTGAGCCTCGGTGTGCTGTTATTTTTCCTTCTAGTTGAAGAGTCTCTCCTCAGCCAGCCTTCCTGTGGTTCTGGGTGATGTCCGTTCCGTCTTTTAGTTGTATTTTTGAAGTGGTTGTTTGCGGCAGCAGTCTCCGGTGTTTACCTATGCCGCCATCTTGATCTTCCTCTATTACTGGAAATTTTAAATTAGACTGTCAGGTCTATATGCTTAAAGTCAGATTTCACAGAGCCTGGAATACAAAGTAGATTTAGTTGCATTTTAATCTATGAAATGATGGATGAAGAGAGTTACATTGGCAGAACAAACATTTAATGTATCCTATGGGAGATGGGTATCTAGGTTCTGTATATAGTTTTTTTTTTCCCCAAAGAAAAGTTATTTAATGTCGATTCATCTGTTAATCATAGTATTTTCTAGCTAATTATAGATTAGATTATTTTCATGTTAATTATAGATTGTATTCACTTATATTTGCACAGACATTTAAATTTGATGTAGCAGTCATTGGGGAGAGTGCGGGTACTTAAAGGAGCTATTGAGTTTGCAGTGAGTAGGGAGGAAAGTAGCCTGTAGTACAGTTTACTGACATCTGTGTCACTTGAATGGGTAATTTCATCTGAGTGTTTATGGCTTGTCAGCACAGTCAGCTCTTAATCATTAATTTTACAGTGCTGCTTTGAAAATGGATCTTTCTTAAGTAATGTTTCATTTCTTAAAATTACAGAAAGTCTTGCTGACTCTAATAGTGATGAATCAGATTCAGATCTGTCTGATGTTCCAGAACTGGATTCTGAAATTGAACAAGAGACACAGCTCACTTACCGTCGGCAGGTAATTGTACCCTGAAAAAGTCTAGTTTCTTTTTCCTCTTAACTCCCTGTTGATTACTCATCTATTATCTTTTGTGGTTTTTAATTTTCCAAGAAATATGTGGCCATTTGTTTTCCCTCTTTAGAAGTTAAACTTTTGTGAAGTGTTCTTTGATAGTAAGTGCTTGATAGATTAAGTGTGCCTGTATTTTATTTACCTATAGCTTTTTTGTCACAGTACACTTCTATTTATTCCCTTTAAAATATTCTCTTAAGAAGTACAAAAAAATCATGGAACATTAAATATGCACTTGTCAGTGTTACATAGAAAATATAAATTAGTTCTTCCCAAGGAAGTAAGTTTCATAAAGTACCTTCCTATTTAAGACAGTTGTTAAAACTTTAGTAATCAGTAGTAAACACAATGTCTGAAAGTTACATTAGGAATCTGTGAAAACCTTTGTTAATATATATTCTAAAAACATTTCTACATTATTTAAAGGTTTACAAAGAAGATCTACCTCAGCTTAAAGAACAATACAAAGAGAAACAAAAAAGTGGCACTTCTAAAAGAAGAGAGCGGGCTCCAGGAAATAGTATTCGATTACACTTTGTTCATGGGTATAAAACAACAGTTTTTCATTTATGTGTTTGAATTTGGGCTTACATTTATTAGCTGTGTGACTTTGAGCAAGTCACACAACCTCTTAGTGCCTCTGTTTCCCCATCTGTAAATGGAAATAACAGTATCTACTTTATAGTGTTCTGATGACGAGTAATAAGTAAATAGTTATGACTTAGAAGTTGTCTGGTACATAATAAGCACTGTGTAAGTGTCTATTAAATAAAAAATTAATTTGTTTTATGAAAGCTTTATATTTATAGAAATGGATCCCTTGTCTTTAAACAAATGAGTAGTAAAATGTAAGAGAGTATCATCACCTCTACATATGTCTGATTTGGAATGATATTGTGGATTCAATTGGCCTGAGCATTTTGGCCTTCAAATTTTAATTTCGATAAAATACTGTTTCTGGGTTGCCTGAGGACGTTTGGCAGTACAGGTCTCACCTTTCATCCTGGAACAACAGATTCTCCAATCCAACTCTTTTCTTTCTCCTCACCCAGTGATAGTGCTTTCAAGAATTTCAAAAAGGATTTATTTAGCAAAAGTATTTTTTCTCTCATGGTAATAGGCAGTATTGCCATGCAGTTATATTTTATGAATTGATTTTCTTTGAAGTGCAAAGAAAGGTTGCTATAAATGGAACTGTAATAACCATTTTAAGAAGATTTGACTACTTTTTTCCAGATGAGTATAATATCTTAAAATTACTTAAATTTATTTTTGGAATATATATTGTATTCTCATAGTTCAACAATGTGTCCTCCCCCGCGCCCCCCCCCCCCCCCCCCCCCCCCCCCCTTTTCCTCCCCCTCTCCAGTCATCATTTCCTTGCACCAAGAACAACCACTGTTACTTAGTTCCAGAAATATTTATGCATGTACAGATAATATACAAATATATATTCTTTTCTGTACCCTTTCACTTATAAAAAGCACCTATTTTTGTTTTATGATATACAAATTTAGTACTATACTTAAATGCAAATAGTAGTGTACTATATACATTTACCTCCACCTTGAGTTTTTTTAAATTCAGTAGTGTAGCTTGGATTTAGCTATTTGTAATTAGAGCAATTCATAAAAGTTTATGGGACCTGAGATTTTGTATTTTGTTTTAATGGCTTAGTATCTTATAAAATTAGAAATTGAATGACCCAAAAGGTATACCTACTTTTCCTTTATATAGTCCATATTTATCAGATAAAGGCCAAAGTTCATGTTATATGTTTTCTATGTTTAGTTACAGAGGTTATGACTGTCGAAGTAATCTGTTTTATACTCAAATTGGTGAAATTGTGTACCATGTGGCAGCAGTGGGTGTCATTTATAATCGACAACAGAACACACAGCGCTTTTACCTGGGTCATGATGATGATATTCTCTGCCTGGCTATCCATCCTGTGAAAGACTATGTGGCAACAGGCCAGGTAGGTCCTTTTGAAAAACTGTTAACACAGGTCAGATAGGTTAGACCAGGGGTCCTCAGACTTTTTAAACAGGGGGCCAGTTCACTGTCCCTCAGACTCTTGGAGGGCCGGACTATAGTTAAAAAAAAAAACTATGAACAAATTCCTGTGTACACTGCACATATCTTATTTTGAAGTAAAAAAACAAAACGGGAACAAATACAATATTTGTATTTGCATGTGGCCCGCGGGCTGTAGTTTGAGGACCCCTGGGTTAGACCTTCGTTTGGCTTTAAAGTTAGGTAAATCCACTTTTTAAAAATCTATCTTTTGTATTCTAGGAAATAAAAAGTAAAGAATTACGGCCCTAGCCGGTTTGGTTCAGTGGTTAGAGCGTTGGCCCGTGGACTGAAGGGTTGCGGGCTCGATTCTGGTCAACCAGTTGATGTATCTCTCTCACATTGATGTTTCTCTCTGTCTCTCCCTATCCCTTCCACTCTCTCTGGAAAACAATGGGAAAAAAATCTTCAGGTGAAGATTGAGAACAACAACAAAAAAATAGTGAAGAATTCTTTAGAATGGGATTTTATTTTCATATTACAAATAAAATCTACCCTAACTTTTCCCCTACAGTTTTCCTTAGAGGTTTAGTTACTGTTATTTTAATTTGCATTTGGAACTAAAGAGCTCTGGCTTATCTTCTTTCTGTGAGGATATTTTTAAAAATTTGTGAGTAAAAATTACAGAAAACATAAAGACTAGAAATACAGTTTATTTAGGTTATCTAAAATACGATAATAAGTTACCTAACAAATGTTCTATGACAGACAGGATCAGTATGCTTTTGTTTTACAACCATGATAGGCACCTCTTCAAGTTTACAAAGTACAAAGCAGGAATATTGAAATAAAAAGCACTAAGATAACTCTTAACTGATACCTCTCTATATAGACATTCTTAGAGAAGGATGAAAAGGGGTAATGTTTATAGATTCTTACTGTATGTCAGAACTTTACTAGTTTCTTAAAGTATATTTATTTTATTCTCAGCTCAAGGAGAGTGAAACCACTTTCTCCAGTGTACAAATGCATTTTAGGATTAAAGAAATGAAATAATTTTCAAAACTAATAAGTAGTAAAGCCCTTATTCTGTCCAGCTTTAAACACTGTGTAAATATACTTCCTAGGATATAATTTGGGTGGGGGACTGGGCAACTGGCATCATCCTATATGGCTCCTCATAGACAACGGACTGAAGCCCTGGCCGATCGAGGTTAGCATGTGGCCATCTCTCACCTCCAGGATCACATCCTTAAGTATAACCAGATTAACAACACCCTCAACGTTGTGGTCCCTAATGGTGAAACTCCAAACTTTAAGTAGAGCAAGTCCCCCCAAAAGGAAGTTCTTGGCAATTATGAAATTCTGTACGATGAAAGCTGACGCAGGGCGACAGGGCTGACCGAGAGAGAAGTCGTTTGGGCCAGTCGCTAGGGCCCAAAGGGGACAAGTAGAGAGACTGGGGGAGAACTGTTCTCTCACCCAGGAAGTGACCACCAGTGAGGGCAAGACTCCAGCTGGACCCACCACTCACTGCACTGGGCCCTCACTGAAGACCTGTTTTGAAATTTCCTTTTTCTAGTTTCTTTTCCTTTCCTAAGCTCGGTAAATAAATAAAGGCACTTCTTTGGAGCGGGGAGGGGATTGATAGTTCTCCTGTGCTTTAGCAAACGTCATAAACCAAATTAAAAGGTAGGTGATAGAGTGCTGCAGTGAAATTGTTTATGCAGAGCCTTGTGTACCTGCTTGGTGCTTTAACCCCTCTGATCCCTGCTTACAGCATTGTACGAGGCTCGAAGTGCTTGCTTCTCTTTTATTCAAGACCTGCAAGGCCCAAGTCAAGTATCATCTCTTCCATGATTTTCTTCCCAACATTTTCACCTTCATTAACCATATATTACCAGATGTTCTTATTTAACTGAAAATATCTTCTTGTCCCACAGTGTGAAAATACCTTGTTGCACACAGTTGAGTGTGCAAACTTTACCTTAATATCTTAGTGCTAACTATATCTCCCATAGGAACACTGCCAATAGTAGGTGCCCGGTCACACTATCTTTATTGGTGAAGCATAAGATAAGATTTAGGAGTCACATAGTCCTAGGATATTGCTAGAAACACTGAGCCTAGCCTCATTAGCTCTTCAACAAACATCAGAAAAACAGTCACAGATACAGTCTAATTTATGTTTTTCGTTTGATAAATGTCAATAGCACACAAAAAATACTATAAAATCTGTTGTATTTCCTCTTAGAAAGATATGAAAATAAATAATTTGTATAAAATAACTTATAATTCTTTCTATTGTAGGTAGGTAGGGATCCCTCAATTCACATATGGGATACAGAGACCATTAAACCATTGTCTATATTAAAGGGCTACCACCAGTATGGTGTCTGTGCTGTTGATTTCTCAGGTAAGACCGTTTTCTATCCTAGTAAGAATGGTAAAAATGCAGAGACAATACACAGCATTTTAGTCTAAATCATTGTTTCTTAGACCTGCCAAATGTGCATATTCTTTTCCTGACCAATTAGGACCAATTAGTGTGAGTTTTCTGGCTATTTTGTAAATATAATTCAATGGGTATAATTTCTGATACCATCAGAAATATAAATATGTTTCTATTAAAATAAAAATGTTTGTGTAACGTCTAAAATTATCTCAATTACTACTAGCAGTATATAGCTCCCCCTTTGGGCAGACTGACCTCAGTGTCATAGCCACAGAGTAAACTTTGAAAATGTTTAGGGTGAAAGCTAAGAAAGAGGTGAGACCTGAAATATTTCTTTTATAACATTTCTATGAAGTGACAATTCCAAGCTGTCTTATCTAAATAATTTCAGATCATGTTAGGTCTGTTGTACATATAAAAGTTTAACAATTGTAGATAGCTCACAATACGAAAACAGATCTACAAGGAAAGCTAGGCTGTGGATCAGGAAATGGGGTGCCATTAATAGAGAATTTTAAATTAAGAAACAGTCAATTTGTGCTTTCTGCTGCTCTGACTAAAGTGATAATTGAATTATTCATAGTGGAGGCTTTTGGGGAAAAAGTATATACACATTCTGGGATCTGCTAAAATTCAAGAAATTCTATATAATAAAGAGGTAATATGCCTAAATTGACCATCACGACCTCGCACAAGATGGCTGCCCCCATGTGGCCACAAGATGGCAACCACAAGATGTCTGGCAGGGGAGGGCTGTTGTGGGCAGTCAGGCCAGCAGGGGAGGGCAGTTGTGGGGGACCAGGCCTGCAGGGGAGGGCAGTAGGGGGCGACTGGGCCAGCAGGGGAGGGCAGTAGGGGGCGACTGGGCCAGCAGGGGAGGGCAGTAGGGGGCGACTGGGCCAGCAGGGGAGGGCAGTAGGGGGCGACTGGGCCAGCAGGGGAGGGCAGTAGGGGGCGACTGGGCCAGCAGGGGAGGGCAGTAGGGGGCGACTGGGCCAGCAGGGGAGGGCAGTAGGGGGCGACTGGGCCAGCAGGGGAGGGCAGTAGGGGGCGACTGGGCCAGCAGGGGAGGGCAGTAGGGGGCGACTGGGCCAGCAGGGGAGGGCAGTTGGGGGCAACCAGGCTTGCAGGGCAGGGCAGTTGGAGGCGACTGGCCAGCAGGGGAGGGCAGTTAGGCATCAATCAGGCTGGCAGGGGAGTGGTTAGGGGTGATCAGGCAGGCAGGCAGGAGAGCGGTTGGGAGCCAGAAATCCTGGATTGTGAGAGGGACCCCAGATTGGAGAGGGTGCAGGCTGGGCTGAGGGACACCCCCCTCCAGTGCACAAATTTCGTGTACCGGGCCTCTAGTAAGAGAATAAATGGCAAACCAGGGAAGTCAACAGGAAAAATACCCCTGGTTGTGATATGAACTGATTGGGGTTTTCAAAACAATGGCAGAGCCATGGCCAGTGTTGCTCAGTTGGTTGAGCATAGTCCCGTGCACCTAAAGGTTGCCAGCTAGATTCCCAGTCAGGGCACATGCCCGGGTTGCAGGCTCAATCCCTGGTAGGGAACATGTAGGAGGAAGCCTGTCAATGTTTCTCTCTCTCTTCCTCTCTCTCTAAAATTCAATAAAAAAATAAATTTTTAAAAGTATGGCAGAGTGGCAAACATTTTCTTGCAGTTTGAGCCTTTATAACTTATAAACACATGCACACCTATCAGCTTGACTAACTTACCTCAGTCATTTGTCTAACACATTTATTGTTGCTTGATGATATAACGAAATAATTGGCCTTTACTAAAAATAGTCATATTAATGGCAATATGTGATTGTAAATACATCTTTTTCACTTGATTAACTTTTCATAATCACTATGAGTCTTTATATTACAACTAGAGGCCCGGTGCACAAATTCGTGCATTGGTGGGTTCCCTCCTGGCCGATCGGGGCCATCTCGCCCAGTTCCAATCAGGGCCAGCCGGAGGGAGGGACCGTAGGAGGTTGGCTGGCCACGGGAGGTCAGCTGTGGGAGCACATTGACCACCAGGGGGCAGCCCCTGCATTGAGCATCTGCCCCCCGGTGGTCAGTGCGCATCATAGCTGCTGTCTGGTCATCTGGTTATCCAGTTGTAATGGTCACTTGGGCTTTTATATATATAAACTAGAGGCCTGGTGCACGAAATT
>NW_005362797.1:866660-885085 GCF_000412655.1 Myotis brandtii | reverse complement strand
ACCCAGGAGCAGGCCTTGCTGGGTGCTGCCTACAGGCCGCCCTTTCCTGCTCACTGATCGCCATGGGGTCCCGGCTGGGCACGGGGCTTAGGCGGCGCAGGGCTTAGGCAGCACACGGGGGTCCCGGCTGGGGGCGGGGCTGCACACAGGGCCCGGATGGCGGCTCGCACTGTCCCGCCCTGCCTGCAGTATGCAAATTAGCCGCCATCTTTGTTGGTGGCTAATTTGCATATCTCGCTGATTAGACAATGGGAGGCGTGGTGAAGGTACGGTCAGTTACCATCTTTGTCTATTATTAGATAGGACTAGAGGCCCAGTGCACAAAAATTTGTGCATGCGGGGGGGGGGGTCCTCAGCCTGGCCTGCGCTCTCTTGCAGTCCAGGACCCCTCAGGGGATGTCCACCTGCCAGCTTAGGCCTGCTTCCCAGGGGATCAGGCCTCAGCTGGCTCTCACACATCCCTCTGGCAGCCCGGGAGCCTTCAGGGGTTGTTCACCTGCCAGGTTAGGCCCGCTTCCTGGGGGATTGGGCATAAGCTGGCACTCACACATCCCTCTGGCAGCCTGGGAACCCTTGGGGGATGTCCAACTGATGGCTTAGGCCCACTTCTCTGGCCTAAGGCACAGTTAGACATTCTTAGTGCTGCCAAGGAGGTGGGAAGGGCTCCTGCCACTGCCACTACACTCGCAGCCATTAGCCTGGCTTATGGTTGAGCAGAGCTCCTCCGTGGGAGCGCACTGACCACCCAGGGGCAGCTCCTACATTGAGTGTCTGCCCCCTGGTGGTCAGTGTGCGTCATAGCGACCGGTCATTCCAGGTCATTCTGCCATTAGGGTTAATTTGCATATTACCCTTTTATTATATGGAATAGAGTTCTTATGGTGAATTTAGTTGAAGTGAATGTTTTCTTCCTTTCTTCTTAGTTTTTCCTTCTCATTTTTAAAATCTTTTTTTTTCCATTTTTTTTTTAGTTTTTTATTATTTTTTTTTTATTGCTTAAAGTATTACAAAGGGTATTACATATGTGTCCTTTTTTTTTTCCCCTGCCCTTGTCCATTTTTTTAATCTTCTTCCTTTCCCCCATCTCATCCTGGGGGATAAGGTAAATGAAATGAGAGAAAATATCAGCAGATATGCATTGAGAAATAATTCTCCCCTTATAAATTCTGGTTCTTTTTATAGCTGTATGTATACCTAGCATTTAACATTTTTTATAAAAGTTTAAATATGATGCTGTGATTTTTATGTACTGGATGGTTTTTATCTTCTGAATTTAATGGTCAGCGTGTCTCTCTGATTAATTGTCAGCGGATGGGAAACGTTTGGCATCTGTTGGAATAGATGAGAACCACACTGTTGTGCTGTGGGACTGGAAGAAAGGCGAGAAACTTTCAATAGCAAGGTAGGAAAAGGTTGATAGTACAATGCAAAATACTGAAATTACTTTGGGTTTAAAATTTAAAAAATTAAAATAGTTTTGAAATCAAGGAAACGTAACCTTTTTCTATTGCTGCCATCTTTTTCATCATTGAATAAGTAATGCAATCATAGTAAAAAGACTAATGTACATGTAATATGACATTGGAAATAGCTATTATCTAAAATTTCCATTTACAGGTAGAGTGAATTCTGTATAAGCTATTGCATAGCTATTGGAAAGCATGTTAAAATGCTCATATTATATATTTGCGTGAAAGAAGATATATACATACACACATTTCACAGAGGTTATAGATTTTTAAATCTTTTCTGTTATTTTCATTTTCTAAATTTTCTACAATGAGCATGTATTATTTTAATAATAAAAATATTAATTTCTTTGAAGTAGGAAATAGTCAAGTGTCAGATTATCTTTTTTTAACTTTTTGTTCCTCAAAGTGAGACATTAAAGCATTAAGAAAATACAGAAAAATGCTTTCTTTTAGACTATATAGACAATGCCCAAATAAAAGATAGTTTAAGAGCAACTTTGTATTTGGAAAGGCTATATTAAGCTAGAGCAAAGTATTTTTTAAAATAATCTTTAATTCATTCATGCCACAAATAGCATTCCCAATGCATAGTATTATATAGTAGGTATCATGCAAAAGAAGTTCAAATTTTAACTGTTCCTTTCTTTTAAGGTTCTGTTGATTAGAGTTAATAGTAAATTAAAATAATGATGAAATAATTTAGGTACAAATGCATGATTACATAGCCCAAACCTGAGAGTCATGTTGGCCAACCATTTAGTAATGGGGGAATCGAGATAGGGTATGGATTAGGCAGATTATCACAGGAGAGGTTTAGCTTAGAATTCAAACATTTTGGTATTTATTTATTTCAGAGGCAGTAAAGATAAGATTTTTGTCGTAAAGATGAATCCCTACGTGCCTGATAAATTGATTACGGCTGGAATTAAACACATGAAATTTTGGCGTAGAGCAGGTAAGGAAGTGCTTCTTTTTATTTCTTTGAAATTTAGAAGGTTCTTACTTCTATAATGGATCCTGGAACAGAAAAGAGAGTTGAAAAACAGGTGAAATCTGAATGAAGTCTAGAGTTCAGTTAATGGCAATACAGCAAACATGTTGGTTTCTTAGTTTTTGATAAGTAGTCTATTGGAATGTAAGATGTTAACATTTGGGGAAACAATAAGTATTGTATATGAAATCACCATGTTATCTTTGCATCTTTTATGAAAATATAAGATTATTCAAAATAAAAAGTTAATTTTTAAAAAAGTGATTCAGAGTTGCCTTGATACATTTTAAACAAATATAAGATTTATTTTATCATCATTTATTGGCTGCATTGATGTAGTATTCATATTTGCAAAAGGATGCAACTTATGAAATTAACCAAGTGATGTCTGAAGTCCTTTTTTGTTAAAGATATTTTTTAAAAATTCTTTATATGCTATGAAATGACATAGAAATGGACTTTATTACTTTAGTTATTTGTACCTGGAAATCAGTAACTGTGGAATTCACATTTTAAAATGAAAATGTCTCTTTTCCACATAGATTAGTATACTTTCAAATTCTAGCAATTTGACATCAAAGTCTCAGTACTCTTAAGCCTTTCAGATAAAATATGTAAATATAGGAAGAAGTGAAACATATATTAGGAAAGAAAAGGCTTTGTGAAGACATTTTCCAAGTTCAAGTAACTTTCAAATTGTAAACCACATAGAACACAAATCAGTTTTCAGGGATTTAATACTTCACAAAGTCATCTGATCATAGTGAATACACATTTACAAAGTAAAAGAAGTATTTTCATATTTGTAATTTTCATTCCTATTCATTTAAACAAAACTTTTAATTTGGGTGTCTTCGTTACTTGGAATTGCAATTACCAAGCACATAATGCTTATTATTTCTATCGAAAAGAGCTATAACTATTTTTGAAATAAGAGATTTAAAGAAAGTAAATAGCCTTAAAATGAAAAGATGTACAATTGAATAACTTCTTTCCTTAAGTTTGAGAAGACATATAGTAGACCTGAAACTGAATCATAAATGGATAAATGATAAGACTTTGGTGTGCTTTTCAGCCATCCTCACTTTTGGGGTTCTGATTCACAGAGTGTACTAGCCAAGTGGGAAATGATCACTTATTAGTCTAAGTGCTGCCTAACCCTCTAAATCAGTGGTTCTCAACCTTCCTAATGCTGCGACCCTTTAATACAGTTCCTCATGTTGTGGTGACCCCCAACCATAAAATTATTTTCGTTGCTACTTCATAACTGTAATTTTGCTACTGTTATGAATCGTAATGTAAATATCTGATATGTAGGATGTATTTTCATTGTTACAAATTGAACATAATTAAAGCATAGTGATTAATCACAAAAACAATATGTAATTATATATGTGTTTTCCGATGGTCTTAGGCGACCCCTGTGAAAGGGTCGTTCTACCCCCAAAGGGGTCGCGACCCACTGGTTGAGAACTCCTGCTCTAAATGCATAGCTTTATGTAAATTAAGTTAAAGATTACTTAAGCCTGAGGCTAAGGGGAGATTCTTACCTCCTATTCTGTATGTAGGCTTTGAGGATTCAAAGTTATGAATTATTAATCTCTCCTCTAAGGAATTTGAACTCTCCTCCATGGCTGGTGGGGGCAAGGAGCCACTGAAAGTTTTTCTAGTGCAACAGTGACATGACCTTGTTATACTGTGTGTGTCAGAAAACCGAACTAATGGTTGTCTAAACCAGGGGTAGCAAACTCTTTCTCTAAATGTCCAGAAAGTAACTATTTTAGACTTTCCAGGCCCAAGATCAAGCATATTGCATTGGTATTTATAGAACAAGAGAGAGAACTCCTGCCCTTGCCTTATCAGTTTGCACCCAGTGGCCTTTAACTGGAGACATTGTCTCCAAGATCAGCCTGCGATGGTGAAGGGGACTGGCAGGTTGGGGTGGGGACCATGTCAGCCTCCCTCTGTCTCAGTGACACATAGATCCTCCCGGAGAGGCCTGCCTTCTCAACGTGGGCAGCTGGCCAGCGGCAAGGCAGCTCCTAGACTGTGATTCCACTGTTAGGGGCCCAGCAGTTGCCATTAGCAAAGTCCTGTAGATGGTGACCAGCTCAAGCCCTGGGAGCTGCTATCTGGCAGCCAAAAGTCAGAGAGCAGAGAAGGAAACAGGCGTGGCCTCTGCAGCTCTCGGTGCAAAGCTGCTCCACTGGGAACCCTACAAAAGCAGGTGGTGGCAGGATGTGGCTCGGAGCCCAGAGTTTGCCACCCTGCTCTAGATGCATGGTCTACGCTCTAGTGAAGGCCAGCCCTCCCATGGGCACTAGATTCCTTCTCCTCTCACTTACTCAAGGACATCACTGCAAGCTCTTCGCCCCTTTCTCTCCCACATCATCCGTTTTTCCTCTACTGTCTTTCCTTTCAGCATTTAAGGCAGTGTTACTTCTCCCTCTTAAATAAGTAACTCAACAAAAACCTTTCAACTCTCCCCTCCTGTTATTAATCAATTTCTCTTCTTACCTATGTACTAAAACACCTCTGAACTATAGCTTATCCTTTCAATTGGAGATTTATGTCCAAGGTTGTGGTGTGGGTTTGATCCTCAGTCGAGGTGCATATGGGAAGCAACTGATGGATGTTTCTCTCACATCGATGTTTCTCTCTCTCTCTCCATCCATCCTTCCCTTCCTCTCTCTCAAAATCAAATATATCCTTGGGTGAGGGCTAAAAAAAAAAAAAAGGCTATGGCCGGAAGGCAACCCTAACTAACTCTAACTAACCCTAACTAAGTATGTCTGCCTCAGCCAGACAAGGTGTTGCTCAAGGCACTCATTGAGAAAACGTCTTTTTCTTTTTAACTCTTCTTTTTGTTACATGTCTTTCTATGTAAACAACAACAGAAGGAATTTTACTGTCTTATGTTATATATTTGAAAGTGGTACTTTCATCATATTTTTGTGACCCAGGGGGAGGATTGGTTGGCAGAAAAGGCTACATAGGCACACTGGGGAAGAATGAAACAATGATGTGTGCGGTGTATGGATGGACGGAAGAGATGGCTTTTTCTGGAACGTCCACAGGAGATGTGTGCATCTGGAGAGACATCTTTCTTGTAAAAACAGTTAAAGCACATGATGGGCCCGTGTTCAGTATGCATGCATTGGAAAAGGTAAGTCATCTAAAGATATCTTAAGTTCAACAGAATTTGATCCTGCAGTGTAGAGCATTTTAACAGGTAAAGGGACAGTGGCATTCAGCTTAGTTGAGCCACTCAGTAATAATCTGTGAGCGAGTCTACCTGACTTTGTTTTATTCCTCTTTCAAATGCCTGAACCCAGAGTGAAATAGGTCTGCTATTTTTAAAAAAAGTCTAAGTTAATATGTATTAATCACTTACTATGGGTCAAAAATTGTTTAAGTGCGTTATATATTATCACCATGCCCTTATAAGGTAGCTCCTGGTACTAACCTTTCTTTTTAAAGGATAGGATTATGAAGCCTCCAGGAGAATAGATGTGACCTGCTGAAAGTAGTAGCGCTACCTTATGGTTCCAGCTTACAAACTGTGCTTTTAAAGTCCTGTCCTAAAAGTTGCATGTATCGTGTCACTAAAAATTTTTGCAGGCTCCATATTGAAGTTTAAAAACATGCAGTGGATTCTTATACTAATTTCCATTTATTACAACCAGTAACTTTTACCTATAAATGTTCTTTCCTCTAGAATTTTTCAATACAAAGAGGCTTATTGTTTTTGAAATACTTGGATTTTTATTAACTTGACACCTTTACTTTTGTAGGGATTTGTTACTGGAGGAAAAGATGGTGTAGTCGCTCTTTGGGATGACTCCTTTGAGAGATGTCTCAAGACCTATGCTATAAAAAGAGCTGCTTTGGCCCCAGGATCTAAAGGTGATTTGAGATTTAATTTACTTTGTAGAAAAAAAGAGTAATGGCTCATTAACACCTGTGGTCACTGAGGTAGAGCACATGCAATAAATTGTTCCTTTGTTACTAGACAGGCATCAGAGCTAAATGGGAGAAGCCACTTAACTGAATGCTAGAATCACTGTTGTCCTTTTCAAACTGTTATCTGTGACATACGTGGTAAAACGTTAACCAAAAACAAGATTATTAGTGTTAATTTTTAACATTTTTAATTTTCCAAAGAAAATTGCCACCTGAACATCACATTTACCACCAATCAGGAGTTTGTTTGGTTTTCTCTCGGTGTTTTAGTGACCCTGCCTGTCCAGCCTTGCAGGCCCTCCTCTGCTTCACCCTTTCTCTCAGCACATTCAGCCACCGTATCACACTCTCTGACCTCCAGGCCTTTCTATATGCTAGTGCAGTTGTCCCCCCTTAGCCATAGTCTTACAGTTGCAGTTACCTGTGGTGAACATTGGTCTCAAAATATTAAATGGGAAATTTCAGAAATGAACAATTCGTAAGTGTTAGATTGGTGCTGTTCTGAGTAGCGTGATGACATCTCGTGCTCTTCTGCTCAGTGCTGCCTGGGATATGGATCTTTCCTCTGTCCAGAGTCGCCATGCTGTATATGCTCTCCACCCTTGAGTCACTTAACCACCTCGGCTATTAGATCCACTGTTGTAGAATCCGTTTTTGTGTTCAAGGAACCTTTATTTTACTTAATAATGGCCCCAAAGCACAAAAGTAGTAATGGGGCAACTCAGGCATGCCAAAAAGAAGCCATAAAAATGCTTCTTTTAAGTAAAAAGGCAAAAATTACTAATTGATAAGGCATTTTATCATCTCACATCATCACAAGAAGAAGGGTGAGTACAGTATAATACGATATTTAGAGAGAGACCACATTCACATAACTTTTATTATAGTGTATTGTTATAATTGTTCTATTTTATTATTGGCTATTGTTGCTAATCTCTTACTATGCCTAATTTATAAATTAAACTTTATCGTAAATATGTATGTATAGGAAGAAACATAGGGTTTGCTACTATCCGCAGTTTCAGACATCCACTGGGGGTCTTGGAACATATCCCCTGTGGGGGGGGGGCTAGATTTTGCCCTTCTCCCTTTTGCTCCCTCCAGTTACATGGCCGAATATTCATTTTTCAAATCTCAAACATTATTTCTTCTAGGATGATACCTTTCCTTCCCATTCTCCTTCCAAAAAAGGTGTTATTCCCTTACTGTATGCTCCTTTCTCAATATGCTTCTCATACAGACAGGGTCTGCTTTTCTCATTATATGCCCTGTGAGGGCAGGAGCTGGCTCTATCATGTTTACCCAGGTATTTCTGAAGCCTGCCTTAGGACACAGTAGACACAAATGGATTCATCTGAAATTGAGTTGAATTAAAATTACTAACCAGAATATTATACATGCTCTTAGAGGGTCAGAAAGTGGATACGGAGGTACAGATATAAAGGGAAAAGAAACCGTTATCAGAATGATAGTAGGGGATCTGGGATTATATAGAATCATACATTTGTAGTATATAGGTGGTATTTGCATTTGAGATTAGTAAATTGAATGGGGAAAATGCAATGCATTTATTAGAATACTTAAAATATAGGAGAAAGCAACCTTGTAATGTGATTTTCATTGTCAGAATAGCATCATTGGCAATACAGTATATAGCCTTGTACTATTCTAATTGATACCTAGAGGAACATTTACATTTAACGTTTCAGGTCTTCTCTTGGAAGATAACCCATCTATACGTGCCATATCGTTAGGACATGGTCATATTTTAGTTGGCACAAAGAATGGTGAAATACTAGAAGTGGATAAAAGTGGCCCAATAACACTTCTGGTTCAGGTAATTTCCCAAATGTTAATATGCTTTTTATCCCTTAATATACAGTTGATAAATACCTAAGAGCCTAAGTTGATAGTGGTGAAAATGATGTTAAATTAATTTGAGAAATATTTGTTAATGTTACTATATATCAAAAAATTTACATTTAATTATAGCTAAATGCATAGCTTCAGTAAATAAATGTGCATGATATCATGGGGATAATAGCCAATATTTTAAGTAATTTGTTATTGTAAAACAAACCAATGGAAAGAAAAAACAGTTTAGTTAATTTAACCCAGTGCATTTATTTCATGTTTAATTTTATTTCTTTGAGGTATATTTGTTGAACCTATGGCCATTGTTTTTCTGTGAAACTTCAGTTCACTTCATTCTTTCTCAAGTTTCTAACTTAGAAAACTTAAAAATGAATGTATGCTAAAAATGTACTGCTGAAAACATCAGTGAAAATGAAGGGTGGGGCTGAAGTAGGTTTACCGTAGTTTGTATGGAAAATTTCATAATAAATAATAATACAAGAATAAACTTTTGTGTATTCACAACTATAAGCCTACTTTTGCCCCACCCTGTATGTCAATAATAAAACAAAAAATCTAGAAATATATGCCTGGTGGTTTGGCTCAGTGGTTGAACAACAACCCAGGCACCAGGAGGTGGAGTTCAATTCCCCATCAGAGCACATGCCCAGGTTGCGGGCTCCATCCCCAGTAGGGGGCGTATAGGAGGCAGCTGATTGATTATTTTCTCTCATCATTGATGTATCTATCTCTCTCCCTTCCTCTCTCTGAAATTAATAAAAACCTTTTTTAAAATTCAGAAATATAAAAATGTGTGTGGTAGAAATGTAAAATGAAACAGCAGGGAATGCTGTACTAATTTTTCACATGTACATTTTCAATATGTATTGTTTTTTTGAAAAGTAGGGAGGGAAATAAATTGACAGCGTAAAATACACTAAGTGAGGTAGGCTCTACCCCAGCGATTTTCAACCTTTTTCATCTCATGGCACACATAAACTAATTACTAAAATTCTTTGGCACACCAAGAAATATATTTTTTGCCAATCTGACAAAAAAAATAAGTATAGTTTTGTTTCATTTACACAGGAAAACTATTGTGTTGGCTGTTGTCATTTTTTTTTATTTGACAATCCAAGGGAAAAGAGTCAGTGAGACTGACTAAATGGTCAGGTATTGCATGTTCTAAAAAATCCTTGCTGCGCACCAATTGAAAATCGCTGATTTACCCTAATGAAAAATTGCCCTCATGCAACTCTATATAGTAACACCAATTTTGGGTTTGCCTTTTACCCTTAAAAATAATTATGTCCTTTCTTAATACAGACTTTTTTTTCTCTAACCTTCACTTCACTCCTGTTAAGATACCAAAGAAGACACATAGATGAGAATATTGCACATACTTCAATGTTAATATACTATCCTGATGTACCAAGGAGAATTTATAAGCAAATAACATATTTTATATTAAATTAACTGTCAAACTTTCATGTCTTATACTTTAATTTTAGTCACATCATATTCCATTGAAGTAAAGAGATGATGGCATCATGGTGTTTAACATGTTTATGATTTCTTGGAAAATAATAACATAAGTACACTTCTACAGATAAATCCATAGATGGAACTACTAAAACACATACCCACACATAATTTCATAATTATAAAATGACACCCTAATATTTTTATATTTATTATAGAGTTTAAGGTTTCAAATATACTCTTAGGCATTAGGAACAAGATAAGGATACCAGTTCTCACCATTATTGTCCAACTCTGTATTGGGTTTTAGCAAGTTTAGTAAAACAAAACAAAATTAAAAAAAGGTATGTTAGAAACAATACTGTCAATATTTGAAGAAATTATAACCCTATACATTGACTATTCAAGAGAATAAACTGAAAATTTAGTAGAACTTATTAAGAACTTATGTGCAAAATCAACACATAAAAATCAATATAGTATTTCTATATATTAGCAATAACCAGTTAGAAAATATGAAACAAAAAGGGTACTCATAAAGAAAACTATACAAATAATCAGGAAAAAAATACCGATAAAAATATGCAAGGCCTGTATTAAGAAAAGTATACAGTTTTACTAAAGACATAAAAGAACTGAGTAAATTATAAATTCAGTATGATCATAATCTAAATCCTAATGAAATTTTTTTACAGATTCTGAGACTAAAAAATATTTTAAAGTGGTCAAGAAATTTTTGAGAAACTCTTCATGCTAGAAATAAATATAAAACTGTAGTAATTAAAAGTGTAGCAATGTATGTATACAATAGGAGAATTCGTATGTATATACCAAAAAGTATGGACAGCAATATTAGTAGCAGCAGAATCCTGTAGATCAGTGTGGGAAGTGTGCCTGTTAACATTATCAAGTACTGTAATCCATGAACATGGGATCTCTCCATTTACTTAGATCTTTAACTTTTTCAACAGTGTTTTATAATTTTCAGTGTACAAGTCCCATATTTATTTTATTAAAGTGACTTATTTATTCTAATAGTTTTTTAGTGGATTTTTTTAGGATTTTCGGTACACAAGATTGTGTCATCTGCAAATAGAGATCGTTTTACTTCCCCCTTTTTAATTTGGATGCCTATTTCTTTTTCTTGCCTAATTAGTGACCGGACTCTCTGCAAATGTTGAATAGAAGTAGTGAGAGCAGACATCCTTGTCGTGTTCCTAATTTTAGGGAGGACGCCTCCAATCTCACACCATTAACTCCAGTGTTAACTATGGATTTTTCGGAGATGCCCCTTGTCAGATTGAGGAATTATTCTTTTCTTCCAAGTTTGTCTCATGTTTTTCTCCAAAGTAGTTGTCAAATGCTTTTTCTCTATCGAAATTATCATGTGGTTTTGATTTTTTATTTTATTGATAATGATGTATTACGTTAATTGGTTTTCAGATTTTAAACCAACGTTGCATTCCTGGTATGAATTCCATTTGGTTGTGGTGTATCATTCTATAATGAAATTAGTTTGCCAGTAGTTCATACGGGATATTGGCCTGTAGTTCTCTTGTGGTGTCTATCTGGTATTGGTATTAGGGTAATATTGGCTTCATACAATGATTGGGGGAGTGTTCTTTCCTCTGGAGGCCTCTTTTCCTGAACACTACCAGCCGTTAAGGCTCTATTGTCTTCAACATTTCCCTGGAACATAAATTGCCCCACAGACTAAACCAATTAAATTCAGGCTTCTTAAAAGGAACAGTTCCCTAGGTTAGTGTGGGATTTTTTTTGTTGTTGTTTATTTTTTTACTTTTTAAGCAGTCTCCTCTCAGCTATCCCTGAGTTTTCGCTGCTTCTCTTGGATAAGCTAGCTGACTTTTGGTTTAGTCTGTATGTCCCTGGAGTCTATCAGTTACATTTCATCACCACCTGTTGCCTCCATAGTTTTTGAGACCACCTCTAGGCCAGAACTTTTCCACATTAGCAGTAAATAACATCAAGTCCTTTGAGAAGAGATTAAAAGCTCTTTTATGGCTTTCTTCTCACCCCAGTCAAAACCTCTATCCAAGGCTCTGGAGTTGAGGGCGAGGACAATGGAGTGCTCTTTCCTTTAGAAGCTGAGTGCTTGGTGTGTGTGTTGGGGGCGGGGGGGGGCGGTTGGGGAGAGCAGTACCTTCAGGTCTTACTGGTTGACACTGAGGTCTCAGTATGCTCAGGGGAACTGCAGCCGGGGTTGGGCAACATTTCAGAGTGAGGATCTGGAGTTGAGGGCGAGGACAATGGAGTGCTCTTTCCTTTAGAAGCTGAGTGCTTGGTGTGTGTGTTGGGGGCGGGGGGGGGCGGTTGGGGAGAGCAGTACCTTCAGGTCTTACTGGTTGACACTGATGTCTCAGTATGCTCAGGGGCACTGCAGCCGGGGTAGGGCAACATTTCAGAGTGAGGGTGGGCAGAAGGGGGGAGACCCCACCTCTGAGCAGCACCTGCATCGGTAGCAGATACTGGGGGCAGGGTGAGAAATGCTGGCACCTGCCCCTTCTGGGAAGATACCCTCTAACTAATAACTGGTGAATAGGAGGGGGAGTGTCCTTGGTTTCCTCGTCTGTTGTGGAGCTTCCACATCAGTGAGTTAGGAAGAGGGAGAAGAGGATGGGTCTCAGTTCCAATACTGCAGACGCTCACTGTTCATTTCAATTTTCTGAGTAAATGTTGCTTCACTTGTTGCTTTTCCTTGGAACCATATCCAGAGACTTGAAATGTGTGGTGTATTTTTATTATTATTTTCACCACATTTACTGGTGAGGAGGTCTGTGGAACTCCTTACTCTGTCATGCAGGCTGTTCCCCCTACGTGGCCTTTATTAACATTCGAGGGCAGCCAATTTCTACTTTCTTCCTCCAGTGAATGTTTTAGGATTTTAAGCTACTTTTCACAGTAGCTTGATTGTATTGTAATTGTGGAGATAAAGTTGATAAAGGTGTTTTATAGTGTGTTCCGAAGATAAAGAGAAAAGTTTTAGTAGACTTACTCATTATTCATTGTTCTATCATTATCACATATTATCAAAAGTTGTCTTTAGTTGTTTTCTAAATCCACATAGCTTTAGGTTAAATTTATCTTAACTATGTTTTCTATATAGGGACACATGGAAGGAGAAGTGTGGGGTTTGGCCACACACCCTTATCTGCCCATCTGTGCTACTGTAAGTGATGACAAAACCTTGAGAATATGGGATCTCTCTCCTAGTCACTGTATGCTGGCTGTCCGGAAACTGAAAAAGGGTAAGAGGCTCTCAGACTTGAACATAGAATAAGTTGTCACAATTTTTTATAGCCCTCACAAATGTAAGAAAGCAATGGTCAGTATATTATAAAAGACTAAATATCCATTCTATGTCCACGTGATCATGATGCTATATAAACAAAATTAATTATACCCAGTCTTTGCTTTATGGGACCTCCTGTGCTTATGCCTATCCTGAGCCAGTTTTCAGCTGGTTTGTGTTGGAAGAAAGAATATAGGACGAAACAGAAGCTAAGCTTTCTACCCTTTATGACTGTGGAGTATGTGTAATTCAGAATTAAAAACTAAGAAAGAACGCCTTAACTTAAAAAGGTGTAGCAGAGGGGGGAAATGGGACATATCTGTAATACTATCAACAATAAAAAATATATTTAAAAAAAAAAGGAGTAGCAGAGTTGATGGGAGGATATTTTAGGGTGAAACAGAACTGAGTACATTTGTAGGAGGTAAATGAGGCTGGCCTATCAGGGGGTAGAGAGGCAGAGGGTTCAGTTGATGGAGCAATGGTGTTTCTATGAGGGCCGATGAGGATCTACAGAGCGCTTCAGATTTTTTAGTAAAGTGGTAGGGAATGTTATTTTATAGTATGAGGATAATTATAGGCGGAACACTGGTTGAAAAAGTTAGAAATTGTGAGCAATGTGATAGAATCAGTAGATGAAGGGCAGGATCTGTCTGTACTAAGGGCCTGCTGAAGTTATGTAACATGTAACATGAATTTGTAATTCAGTCGTTAATAAATTTACTTTTACTTCCTTCTACTAACTTAAAAGTTACAGAGTCTATCCTCTTCTTCTAGGGTTACTGTTAAATATTTAACATGTATCCTTAACAAAATCTGAAGCTAATCACAATCTCCAGAACACTTGAACTCCAGCCACTGTACTTCCTTTTTTTAAAGTTATTGATGTGCAGCCTTTTCATTCTTTGGTGGTTTGTTTGTTGGCAAGAATTAGAGAGAATTACCAAATATTTCAGTGGTTCTGTACCACTGAATTATAAATGTGAAAGTTAAAACGGATTCCAAAACCACAGTCACACTTCTGTGTACACAGAAAAACCATGTTACCAAATATTCTTTTCTTCACAGGGCCCTAGGAAGTCCTGATTAGTCAAATTTGGACCATACTTGGTTTTAACACCCATCAGATTTTCTTTCTTTTTTTTGAATGAAATATAATTGACATATAACATTGCGTTAGTTTTGGATATACAGTGATTTGGTATTTGTATATAATGTAAAATGATCACAATAAATTTAGTTAACATATACATCACCATACAGAGTTACAAAAATTTGTTTATTGTGCTGAGATCGTTAAGGTCTGTTATCTCAGTAATTTTCAATTATGGAATACAGTGTTATTAGCTGTACATTACACCCCCATGGCTTATTTTATAACTGGAAGTTTGTACCTTTTGACTTCCTTCACCCATTTTGCCCACCCCCAAGTTCTCTGTATCTATGAGCTTTGGGTTTGTTGTTTGTTTTAGATTTCACATGTAAGGGAGATCGTATGGTATTTGGATTTCTCTTCTCACTTACTTTAGTATTAGCAGCACAATGCCTTCAAGGTTCATCCATGTTGTTGTAAATGGCAAGATTTCACTCTTTGTGATGGCTATTTAAATAATAGCTCATTGTGTGTGTGTGTGTGTGTGTGTGTGTGTGTGTGTGAGAGAGAGAGAGAGAGAGAGAGAGAGAGAGAGAGAAGGAGAGAGAAATACATTTTCTTTATCCATTCACCCATCAGTGAACCCTTTGGTGGTTTTCATATTTTGACTATTGTAAATAATGCTGCAGTGAATAGAGGAGTACATACATATTTTTAAGTTAGTGTTTTTGCTTTTTCAGGTAAATACTCAGGAGAAGAATTGCCTCATTATATGGTAGTTTTACTTTTTATTTTTTTTAGAATTTCTGGGTTTTTTAATCCACTTCAATTGGATATTATTGTTTTATGCAGTCAGAGTTTACTTAGGTTATCTATGCTTATACATTTCTTTGTTCACCTTTTCTTCTTATATCTCAGACTTTTTTCTTGTATCAGTTTCTTTCTTCCTAAAATACAGTCTTAGAGTTCTTCAATAAAGATTTGTTGGAAATTCCTTCAGCTTCCTTTGTCCAAACCAGTGGCATAGTAAGAACAGACTGGTGGGAGTGGTCCATTCTGGCAGCTGAATTATTTTATAACTGACATCACAATTTTTAAAAAGCAAACTCTTTTTATTCAGTTTTATTATTGTTGTTTTAAATTCTCAGTAGGCAATGCATTGCCACTCAGGGTGGACTATTGCCACCACCCTGCCCTTAGTACTCTACAGTCTGAACATGTTTTGATTTTTTACTTTCATTCTTTTTTTTTTTAAAATATATTTTATTGATTTTTTACAGAGAGGAAGAGAGAGGGATAGAGAGTCAGAAACATCGATGAGAGAGAAACATCGACCAGCTGCCTCCTGCACATCTCCTACTGGGGGTGTGCCCGCAACCAACGTACATGCCCTTGACCGGAATCGAACCCGGGACCTCTCAGTCCGCAGGCCGACGCTCTATCCACTGAGCCAAACCGGTTTCGGCTACTTTCATTCTTAAATGTTAATTTAACTGCTTCTGGAGTTCTTAGTTGAGAGTTATAATCCCTCTGGTTTCTACTATCTCTTTTACTTTGTTGTATAGTTCTGTAATTTAATAAAATCATGAATGTATGCATTTTATTTTAATGTATTCTGTTTAGGATTTGGCATGCTTCCTAACTCTATGGATTTATGTCTTGTATAAGTCCTGAAGAATTGTCTGCCAAAAGTACTGGCTCCTTTTAGGACTGGATCTTTATATTAGACTAGAGGCCCAGTGCACGAAATTTGTGCACTGGTAGGCTCCCTAGAGGCTGCCAGCTGCTGGCCCAGGACTCTCTCCCTTCCCCCAGCCAGCCCCACCCCCTGCTGGAACTCCTGGACGAACTCCCAGTCGAGGGGACAATTTGCATACTATGCTTTTATTATATAAGATTGCAGAGGAGAGTCATGATTCTGTATTTTTGTTTTTACATGTTCTTCTCTAACCACTTTTTAAAAATGTTATCATTGATTCAAGAGGAAGTCAGGTGGATTTTTATAACTGCAAAGGGATATGTATGGTTTTATACTGGTTGAGTTAATTATAACAAAATTACTGAAGTTATAGTGGTTTAAATATTATAAAACACAGTTATTGCTTTCAAACATTCAGTAAGCAAATGCAATTTTCTTTTGTAAATGAATATATAGACTTATGGTCCTGAGGCTTAACATTTTATTTTAAAAGTCATTATAGTTAATGTAGACCATCTTATGAGAATTTTGCCAAAAAAATAATTCAATTTTATAGTAACTAGTTATAGAATAACCAGAAGTTTGAATATGCAGCATGAATAATGTCCATATTCTTGATGTCTGTTAATACTTTCTGAATATTTTCTAGCCTTTTATACGTATATGAGTAATGGTGTATTGGAAAGTTCCTGTTAGAAATTTTTATCCCCTGGCTTCAGCTGTTAATTATAATCAAACCTGAATTTTTAATAGACTTTTTATTTTTTACTTCTACACTATTATTTTATGTCTTGGCTAATTTTGTATTTTCTTTCTGTCTCTCTGTGTAGTGTTCTGGAAATTTTCTTAAGATATTTATTCTAGCTCTGACATTTTTTTTTTATAGCACCGTCTGTTTTACCTACCCATTCTGTATTTAATTTTGATAATTCTCATTTTTAGGACTTCTGTGTGTTTTCATATTTGCCTTAGATTTTTTATATTATTCCTTACTTATATTTTATATTTTCTCCTTTATGCCTTTAATCTTATCTAATCAGATAAAGAATCTAAAATGTAGTTATTTGCCCAGCCAGTGTTGTTCAGTGCTTGAGTGTCAACCCATGAACCTGGAGGTCACTGTTCAATTCTAAGTCAGGACACATGCCCAGGTTTCGGGCTCGATCCCCACTCGGTGGCCTGCAGGAGGCAGCCTATCAATGATTCTCTCTCCCTCTCCTTTCCTCTCTCTGAAGTCAATAAAAACATATATTTTTTAAAAATGTAATTATCTGACAGCCTTGCAGATCTGACCACGCTGTGTTTTTCTTTCTGCTGTTTTGAGATTATTTTCCTGCTGACTCCATCCTGGCAGTCCATTTTCTTGTGTGCTTGAAAATTTGGATTTTAAGTTCATGTTTGGTTGCTTTCTTTACCAGTGGGAATCCTCTGAGGTCTGAATTGAAGGTGTGTTCTTCTGGAGATTTTGCATTTTCTTCTGCCACGTGCCTGGGGTGCTACCATCCAGAACTACTAACAATTAATTTCTTTGACTGGGATTGCTTAGAACATGTCAATATTATAGCTTCAAATCTATGATCTACACAAGCCACCCCTGTTTGTGAATTCTCAAGTATGATTTTTCACCTCCTCTAGCACCCAAGCCAGGGTAGACACATCTATGACTTTCTTTTCTGCCAGGCACATTTTTTTAAAGTCTATTCTTCCCTTGAGATGCATTGTATTTCTGGAGCAAAATGACAATACAGGTATTTGGAGGATATTTTTTGACACACACACACACAAATTATGTAATTAAATATTTGTATTTTATTTCTTAAGGTATTTACAAATCAAAAGAAAAGTTATGAAAGTAAAAATCAGTGAAACTAAATAGTATATTTGAATACAGAATTTGTAAACATAAGTAATCGAGTTAACCCAGTTCTAAATTTTCTCTTTCATCTTCATATAACATGATCTCTTCTGTGATAGCTTTGAGGACATTTTTTTAATAACTTTTTTTTTTCATGGGAACTACAGTATGTAGTTCTTCTGTTGATAGCAAGCTATGTTTGTTTCAAAGAAAGCATTTCCAATCCTCTTTGTCTTTAGATTTGTGATTTATGGAAGGAAATTCTAATTCATTGTTATTATGTCTAATATGGGTTGAATTGTGTTCCCCCAAAAGATATGTGGGAGTCCCCACCCCCAGTGCCTGTGAATGTGACCTTATGTGGAAATAGAGTCTTTGCAGATATAGTCAGGGTAAGATGAGGTGACACTGGAGCAGATGGGCTCTAAATCCAGTGACTGTGTCCTTGTAAGAGGGCTACGTGAAGACACAGGGACACAGACACACAGGAGAATGCCATGCAGTGACAGGCAGAAATGGAGGTGTGAGGCATCTCTAAGCCAAGGGCAGCAGTGGTTGTCGGCAACCTCCAGAAGCAAGGAAGAGGCAAGAAAGGGTCTTTCCTAGAGCTTTCCGAGGGGGCGTGGCCCTGCCAGCACCTTGACTGGGGTGTTCTAGCCTCCAGAACTTCGAGAGAATAGACTTGTGTTGTCCTAACCCCCCCCCC
>NW_005362797.1:858966-866570 GCF_000412655.1 Myotis brandtii | reverse complement strand
CACCCCCCCCCCCCCCCCCAGTTTGTGGTAGTTTTGTATGGCAGCCCTAGGAAATCAATGTTCCACTTCACAAAGTCATTGAAGTAGAGTAAGAATTATTCTCAGCCGAAACATTGCTTAGTTGACTTTTCTCTATAAAACGTGAGAAGTAAGAAACTAAAGAAGCGTACTTTATATAACCCATGTTGAATTTTAAAAACTTAATATAGTATATTACTCCAGATGTGTCAAGATGCTAATGATTCAGATATCAGAATATTTTTAAATTTGGAAATAATGGTATTACATTTTCACTACTGGTATTTTGGAACTTAAAATTAACATCAAATTTGGAAACCAGTATTATATGAATACAGTGAGTATATAGCTCCTCAAAAATCCCAGTTTTATTCAGGAGGCGCTGAGGCAAGACTAGTCTCTTCTGCCCTCGGGAATATGCGACTTTATTCTATCGCTTTAGTTTCCTTTCCCCTTTTTATTTTTGGTCCCTGGGGAGTTTTTGTTTTCGTTTTTAAGGATTCTTGTTACATTAATCTTTACTTAAACTCAACTTCCCACCTGCTCTATTCTGCCCCCAGCCAGCTGAATAGCGTTGAGTAAAATGTACATCTGTGATGCTTGGCCGCACCACCGCTCTCCGTTGTGGCAGAGCTCCTCAGAGCACAGTAGCCAGTACTCCCGTCACAAACCACTGCAGTTAGGCTTTTATCTCTGTCGGTCCATTGAGCCTGCTGCCAATCTCCTGGTCAGCTCTCAGTCCTCATCTTAATCACCTAAAGCTAGATTTTGACGTAATTGATTATTCCTTCTCTTCTGAAATGCGTTCCTCACTTGGCTCAGGTTCCCCCTCCTACTTGACTGCCTTCTTTCTTTGTTTCCTCTGATGGTCCTGCCTCTTCTTCCCGCTCTCTACATGCAGAACTGCTTCTGGGTTCTCTCCCTGGCCTTCCTTTTCTCATGTGTACACTCCCACTTCAGGTATCTTATCAGTCATTCTTCAGTCATAACACAGAGACCATGCTAGTCATTTGAACTGGGAAAATTTAATATAAAGAACAGTTAACTAGTAAAATGTGATTACCTACTGAAAAAGCTATAAAAGCGCCACAATAGGAGGCAGACACTAGCCCTAGTTAGCTGGGGAGAGGGAATGAAGAAAGAACGTGATGGAGATTCAGACCTAGGTTGGAAAAGGTGTGGCTGCCATCAGAACACGGTCTGTCCGTGGTGAGGAAGCTCGCTGGCGGCTGCAGGCCTCAGTGGGACAGTGCGCGTGCTCACTGGGGAAGGAAAGCTTGCTGGAGGGCACAGGCCAGGGCTTAATGGCAGGATCACTGCTTAGAGAAAAAGCACCCAGGCCAAAGGCTGTTGTCTGGGCAGAGCATCCTTCAGGGTCACCCCTGCGTGGGGTTGCAATGCTTTCAGATGGGTACGGACATACTGTGTAGAAGCATCTGTAAACCTGGCTGAGTTTTTTTTTCTTCCTCAGCCAACTGATGAGAAGGAATACCTATGAGGCCAGAGGTATAGACAGAGAGAGAGAGAGGAGGCATTGCAGTGAGAATTATTGTTGAAGGATTCTGATGCACCTGTTCATGCAAATTACTTGTAACTTCCAGGCCTGTCCAAGCCTGGTCTTTCATACTCCATTCCCAGCTGATGGATTGCTGCTGTGCACACCCAGTTGTGGTTAGGTTGGTCACAAAACTTTCAGGTCAGGATAGGAAGGCTCTGGACACACAGGCACCTGTATCCCATAGTTAGGCATTTACTCTCTAACAAGTTCTAGTAGCAGACCGGAAGCAGCTTCTCAAAAGGAAAATACCTACCTGTAAAGGAGGGCATGGATTTTCTCTCAAATCTGAGAGCTCTGCAGTGTGATTCTCCTTTGGTGGCCTTCCAGAGGCTCCGTGCAGCACCCCTGTTTACCACAGACACGTTGAGCATCATTGGAGCTGCTGGGTCATCAGGCCCAGTGGGAAATCAGCTTGCCTGGCCCCCCTGGATGCTGGAAGCCTTATAGGTGACTTGATAGATGGGTAGAAGCAGCTCATTCGGATGTGGTTGATGTTGCTACCAAAAAGGCCTACCAAGCATTTTGCTCCTTTTGTTTGTGGTAGGTGATGTGGGGCACAGCCACTTGACTTTCACTTTGGAAAGAACATCTTGACATAGTCCAGATCATTGGGTCCCCGGAAACTTCACTGAGTTGGCAGGTCCCTGAATTTTTGTGGGATTATCTGCCATGCTCTTGATTTGCTTATGTCTTACTAAGGCATCTAAAGTACTTGTTGCTTCCTGCTCCCCAGATCCATTCAACATAATGTCATCAATGTAGTGGACCATTGAGATGTTTTGTGGAATCTCAAGACGATCAGGATCTCTGTGGACTATATTATGGCAAAGAACAGGAGAGTTGAAATAGCCCTGAGGCAAGGCTTTGAAGGTGTACACAGATACAAGCCAGGTAAAAGCAAACCACTTGTGGTTGTCCTTACAAGTTGATATGGAGAAAAAAGCACTAACCAGGGCAATGGCTGCATGCAAAACGCTAGGGGCTGTGCTAATGTGCTCTAGGAAAGATCCAGAAGAATGCATCTGGAAGAGTAACTTCAATTAGAGTCACTACTGAATAAACGTATTATCCATAGTTGTAACCTTAAAATCCACCTGATTTGAGCCCAGACCAAGCAGGCAAGTCTTGATGATGACGTGACAGGTATTCTCACTCCTGCCGTTGCCGGTCGGAGGTGGTGTCACTGATGTTTGCATTGTCAGGCTTGCAGTTTTGATTCTGGTTTATTGTCTTGGTAGAGAGAGGAATTTCCAGGGTTTTCACTTAGTTTTCACTTTTCCTGTCATAATGACCTCACCCCATGGCGCACAGAGTCAGTGTAGAGGATCCTACCGATTGCCCAGTATATCTATTCAAATTCAGGAACTGGGTGAGGTCCACAGACAACCTGAGTGCCCTGATTCACAACTGGACTAAATCCTCACCTACCACATGCTCACCATGGGCCCCACTCCTGCTGGTGTACAACGCAGCACTTTGTAGTCTCAAGAATTAATGTCAGTTCAGAGCTTGTGTCTGGTAATTCCTGAAAGTTTGGGTATTATTTTTCTCAGTCACAGTCATCCTATTAAGTGGCCACGGATGCTTGGAAGGAAGTTTACTTTATATACTGTGGCAATGCTGCTGAGTTCTTCCTTAATGGGCCTGGCCTCCCCTTTAATCAAGGGGCTCTGAGTATAAATTGGCTCAGGTCTGAAAAGCGGTTGAGAATCTGTGACTCTCCGTTGTGGTATTTAAGTGGTGATTTAAGTCAGGTTTTTTAGTCACCCAGTATGGAGTTTCTTCTGTTATATAGATCAATCACTAATCTAATAGTCTACTCATCGGTTTCATTTCTGGAGACATTGTGATAAATTAGCCACCAACAGAAATCCCCACATGCCAACACATTCTGATTATCACTACATCCCTGCTGCCTTTTTGCTAAAAGGAATACACGTGGTATTTGTTGGTTGTGTTGCTTCTTGCCTCTGCTTCTTCAGGTTATGCTGGTTGAAACAGGGAGCCCATATCAATGGGGACACCTCCTATTTCTGACCCACACAGGAGGACAGTCACAGAGCTCATCCAGGATGCAGATGCTGCCCTCACTTAATGTATTTCTCAGTGCCTTCGTGAGGGGCTATTTTCTAGACTTTTTTGGAGGGTGTAGGTCATGGGTGGGTGTGCAGGTTGCATATGAAAAATTTATTTTAACATTCTTATCTCCCTAAGCTTTTGGGAGTCCTTCCTCTATATCAGGTGTTAGCCCATGGATGAAACCCAGCCCATGATTTTGTAAATAAATGTTACTGAAGCGAAGTCATGCCCATTCCTTTATGTAGTATCTAAGTCTACTTTTGCGCTACAATACAGAGTGCAGTAGTTGTGACAGAGACTGTATGACCCACAAAAGTGAAAATATTTGGTATCTGGTCCTTCATCAAAAGATTTTCCAACCTCTGCCCTAGAGCATGCTGGGATGAGATCCAAGCTGGGGGAGTAGTGACAGCAGAGGAATGAGTGGCTGTGATGGTTCTTCAGAGACGAAGCGTCTCCTTGCCAAGGCTTCTGCCTAAGAAAGTCACTCCTCTCGTAGGCAGGAGAGCAAGCAGTCTCTGCACTGGCCAGTGAGGGTCGGAATGTACTCTCAAGATTCTCAGTTCTGTTAGATTTCAACCCGATGATTGCATTCCAAGTTTCAACATTCCCTTTCTTCCCAATCAATGCCCTAACTTTCACATAAGAAACTTGGTGAGGCTTTGATTTTAAGTTGTAAATTTTAAACCAACGCAATTAAATTTTGTGTTTAATTTTCAGCAATATCAGCCCTGTCAGAGATTTTTTTTTAAGATTTACCTGGAAGCTCTCTCTTTATTCAGACCATAACTCGTGCTGAGAATTTTGGGACCTGAGCTTACTACTTCTTTCTGTCAACGTCCATGCACTCAGTCTTTGTAGTCATCGTTATTTTTGTAATGGTCAAGGACAATAGCCTTTTGGACTCGTAGGGCACTTGTTTCAGTAGGTACATATCATAAGCAACCGCAGGATATAACTTAACTAATTGTTATGCCAGTGCATACCTTGTATTACTAAGCATCCCATTTCTCATTGGCAAAGACTTAGCACTGTGCTCAAGACCAAAGACATGACCAGATCAATTCCAGAAGTCCTCTCTTTAATGGTCTGTCTCCTCTGGCCACGTCAGTACCCATTCTATATCAGTCAAGAAACAAGAAACAATTTCTTGACTGATACCCCACTAATTTGAACAGGGAAAATTTAATATGAAGTGTTAACTAATAAAAGGGTTTGGAAAAAAGGATTCTTGAGGGATATAGAAGTAGCAACTGCAGAAAGCAGCTACCACCCACAGGGCGAGTGGACAAGAACAAGGAATGAAGTCCGAGGATGGACCCTTTCCCTCTTTCCCCAGGCTGAGATTCAGATCTTTTTGGAGAGGGTGTAGGTGTCACAGGAACTACAACCTGCCCTGGGAAAAGAAACTTGCCAGAGGGCTGATCTGCTGTGGTGTCAGAGAAACTCCCCCATAAGTGCCCCAGAAAAGTCCTTCCTTCTGCTTTTGCCTTATAGGGGCCCTTCAGCTCCTACTGGACAAAATCAAGGCAGCTGGCAAAGGGAAAATGTCTACAGGGTGCAGCTCCAGTATCACATACCAGGAAAAGTGTGGATTTGGAGCTGAGTGGCAATCCAATATAAAAAAAGGCTAATATGCAAATCAGCTGAACAGCGGTTGCTATGACATGTACTGACCACCAGGGGGGCAGACGCTCAACACAGGAGCTGTCCCCTGGTGGTCAGCCAGAAGCCCTGAGCCGGGCTCACAGCTGGTGAGCGCAGCCTAAGCTGTCAGTCAGATATCCCCCAAGGGCTCCCGGACTGCGAGAGGGCACAGGCTGGGCTGAGGGACACCCCCCCCCAAGTGCACAAATTTCATGCACCGGGCCTCTAATAAATTAATAAGTTGTTATCCAGTTTCTTGGCTGTAGCTGCTATCTGTATGATACTGCTTCCCATATTTATCTCTCAGCCTCTTCTCCCTGGAGCTCCAGAGAAGAACTGGCTCTGTCATGTCTTCGCTTGAGTTGTTCATAGGCATCCTTAACTTAGTGGGTACAAAACCAAAATTTCTGCCTTTCCTAATTTTTCCCCATCTCAGTAAATGGAATCACCATTCAAACAAAAATATAGCCTTCCTTGACTTTCGTCTCTTTCTCTTAGTCCATCGTCCAAGTCTTGTCAGCTCTATCTTCAAATATCCAAATCCTGCCATTTCTCATCACCTCTTTTGCTGCCACCCTGCTCCATGTCATCATCTCTTGACTCTTAAATCTCAAAAACCATGGCCTAGATTTCTGCATTATATGCTTGATAATAAAATAACTACTTGATCCTAATTCATTCTGTAATTTTTCATTCTATAACAGCTGTACCCGATCCCTCCCTTTCCAAACTTTTCACAAGGTACCAAGTCTTAGGAATTTTAATGTGCCTGCTGCATCCCCTACTGTTAGGAAAGCTCATTTTTATGTGGCTACCACTGCAGCACTAACCCTTATTTTCAAAAAAATAAAATAATACTAACATTATTATTTCTTCATGTGTGGTTTTGAAACATATATAGATAGATATTCCTAGCTGAAACTAATAATTGACTATTTTCAGATTTTTTTAAATTTGAAAACATTTTTATAAAGATGACTTTATATCTTTAATTTCTGATTTGTTGGGTAGAAACTACAAAGGTAACCAACCACCCCCCAAAAAATTTTTCACATATGTCATTGGCTTTTTATATTAGTTGAAAACTCTCACTCTTGTTCAGCAACTTAATTTCTTTTAAGGTGAGTCTCAGTACTTGATTTTGTTACTTTCAGAAGAGGGAATGGTTTGTATTAATTATTGCTTAGAATTCCATACCATTAATTTCCATAGAAGACTTTATTACCTGGATCTCTTGATTCCTTTTTAATATTGATTTGAGGTGGCAATAAGAATAGGGATCCTCTTTGAAATTAAAGGCTCTTTAAATACATACTTTTTTTAATAAAAGAAAGTCACCTGATGCGTACTGTCTTCCTCTTTTAGGTGGACGATGCTGCTGTTTTTCTCCTGATGGTAAAGCTTTAGCTGTAGGTCTCTGTGATGGAAGCTTCTTAATGGCAAATGCAGATACTCTTGAGGATCTTGTATCTTTTCACCACAGAAAAGATATTATTTCAGATATCCGATTCTCTCCAGGTAAGATTCTATTGAAATCACATTTGATTATTTAACTTGGGTCTGGCAATGTGTAAATAAATCAATGCATGATTTTTATTAGCTGTTATTTGAACATATACTTTTATTAATTTTTTAGAGAGAGAGGAAGGGATAGGGAGAGAGAGAAAAGTCGATTGACTGCCTCCTGCATACCCCTTTTCGGGGATTGAGCCCACAACTCCAGCGTGTGCCTGACCGGGAATTGAGCCAGTTACCTCTTGGTGCATGGGACCATGCTCAACCAATTGAGCCACACTGGCCAGGGCTATTAACTGTTATTTTTTCTAAGAATTTTACTTTTTTTTACTAGAAGAGGCAGTATGGTGAGAGGTAAAAGCCCTGTATAAGATCAGTGGCAAAATACCTTTAATGACAATCCAGTCACTAAATTATCTGTGTGACTTGGGCCCAGGCACTACTCTGAGTTTCAATTTCTTCATTTGCAACATAAAAGGATTGGAGGGACTATCTTCACTTTAATCTTAATGCTTTTGAAATTATATTTTTCTCTCATCAATTTCTACATACTATTGATAAGAAAACCTACTGTAATGTAGGAATTACTAATGTTAAGGCAAAATGTATCTATTTTGGTTTACTTCTATTTTTTTCTTAAATTTATAAGGTTGTGTTTTTTGTTATTTTTTTTGTTTTTGTTTAAATGCTTAGTGTACCAAAATTATCCTATCTAATAATAGACAAACATGGTAATTAACCGTATCTCTGACACACTTCCCATTGGCTAATCAGGGCAATATGCAAA
>NW_005362797.1:855657-858749 GCF_000412655.1 Myotis brandtii | reverse complement strand
ACTTAACTGCTTTACTACACTACAAAACTTACTTATTGTTAATTAGAATATATTTTTTAAATATGTCACCTTCTATCAGTTGACACACATAGCTTGTTATAACTTACAAAACAACTGAGTTTCTCCCAGAAAATATTAATACAACTCTAGTTGTACAATGTAAAAAACATTTCTAAAAGTAGAAAATGACAGGCAACCATGTTTCTATAACAGGTTCTGGAAAATATCTCGCAGTAGCATCCCATGACAGCTTTGTGGATATCTACAATGTAATGAGCAGTAAACGAGTGGGAATATGCAAAGGCGCTACGAGTTATATCACCCATATTGACTGGGACATTAGAGGTAAGAATTTAAATAACTTACTATTTTGTAAAAGTTTCATTTGATTTAGTATTACTAATTTAGAGAAGCAAAAAGTGATTCAACAGATGAGTTCAAAAGCATTGTGAAAAGAAAATATCATTCTCAAAATTATTTTCCATTGCTTTATTTCACATCTGAAGATGAATGCCATGAGTTTAGACTTTTCAGTATTTCTCCTAGTATAATTCAAATGATAGCACAGTAAGTGTGCAGGAGGCAGCTGGTCGATGTTTCTCTCTCATCGATGTTTCTAACTCTCTATCTCTCTCCCTTCCTCTCTGTAAAAAATCAATAAAATATATTTAAAAAAAAAATTCTCCACCAGTTTCCCATTGCACTTAGACTAAAATCCATTCCTTCCATTTAAAAAAAAAAAAAAAAGCATTGTGAAAAGAAAATATCATTCTCAAAATTATTTTCCATTGCTTTATTTCACATCTGAAGATGAATGCCATGAGTTTAGACTTTTCAGTATTTCTCCTAGTATAATTCAAATGATAGCACAGTAAGTGTAAACTCTTTAATTTGTAAAGTAATTTAAATATTATCCAAAATAATATTATTCATTTGTCCTGGTTTTTGTCAAAAAAGCTTGACGTAAATAGTAACAGAAAGTAGGTATGTTAGTGAGAATTTTAAAGTGATTTCCCCATTGTCTGATATAATTACATTCCCTAAAAATTATATTCATAATTGTATAACATACACAGTTTAATATCTTTTGTGTTTTAGCAGAATGCATGGCATATGACAGCGTTTAATAAGCTTGGATAAATGCTAAATATTTTAAATGCTCCATTTTTAAGGATTTTTAAAAATTGATTTTAGAGAGAATGAGGAAGGAAGAGAGAAAGAGAGACATGATTTTGTTGTTCCACTTATTTTTGCATTCATTGATTGCTTCTTGTAATGCCCTGACCGGAGATTGAACCTGTAACTAGATGTAGCTAGATAACTTTCTAACCAACTGACCTACCGTTTTTAAGGATTTTTGTTTCATGTATTCATCTCTATAAATCTAGTATTGTAAATCAGTTTTTTTCAAGTACTATTGAACAAAATTTTAAAATTTCAAAATTAGTTTTCAGGTTTTTTTTATGTACATAACAAATAGTTTTTATATGTAGACATACACAAAAATGAAACCACTTATGAATTTAATTACTTAATTATATAGAAAGTAATAAAATCAAATGTTCTTAATATATGTTGACTGCAAAGGAAAATGGTTTTTGTGTTTAAACTTAATTTTTCCCATAAAAGTTAAACATGATACTAAATGTATATGTATTTGTATTTTATATTTGTGTGTGTAATTTTTTCACATTTGAAAATTTTATTCAAATGTCCCAACTTCCTTCTAGAACAATTGTATCAGATTATATGCCCAACATCAGGTTTCACACCCATGGCAGCAATTGGAATTGTTAAATCTTGTTTAATTTTTGGCATGGTTAGGTGAAAAAATGGTATTTCTTGTTTTAGTTTGCATCTCTAAATTATTTGTTATCATAGACTTTTGTAATTTTTATCAACTAGTATTTTTCCTTTTAACATATAAGGTTCATATTTTTATATAGTAAAAGTGAATTTTATTAAATGGTTTTCTATATAATTTCAAGTTTTCATGCTATGTGTGTAATGGTCTCTATTTTAAGATAAAATTATAAACATATAAAATTTTAAATATATGACTATGTATGTGTGTATATTTTTGCCTTCTTCTGAAGGAAAGCTCTTACAGGTTAACACTGGTGCTAAAGAACAGTTATTCTTTGAAGCTCCCAGAGGGAAAAGACAAACCATCCCCAGGATGGAGGTAGGAAGACAGTAGAGCTTGTAAGTCAATACGACTAAACATGGTTACAGAGCTGATGCCCACTCTCATTTAGTTACACATGAAGCCTGTTCTTGGGTTAGTCAAATGATGGATATTCTTTTTCTGAGTTAATTTTGTGGGGTCAGACCACATTGATGGGTAAAGAAAGAGATGCTGTAGTAAGAAACCATTGTGTATGTCCAGCTATGCTCCAATGACTTCCGTAAAGCACAGGAAGCGTGCCATAGCAAGTAGATGGCATGACATCCCAGATTAGAGTACTGCATGGGGGCCGAATCTTTTGGAACCCATATGCTTAGAATGCTTATTGGCAAATTCCTGCTTAAAGAAAGGCAAATAAAGTGTTCAGTTTTGTGCCTGACAGCATTAGCAAAAGTTGTTGTCATGACATGGCTGAGGAAGAGAGGTTAAACAAATTTAACATGAAAGTGGCTTAATACGGAAGGGACTGTAAATAAAAGTTCATAATTTCCAACAGTGATTAATTGGAAAACATGCTTATAATGTATTAGTAGAAATTTAGATGTGAAAGGTAAGAATTACTTTCTTGATTATTCAAAGGGCAGAAATAAGCTTATTCCTTATCACTGTATGCTCATCACTAGAACACACAGTGTATCTATGAGTACATCTTTAATAATGTCATGTTAAAATTTTAGTAGACAAGTGGATAAAGAAGTTGTGGCATATTTACTCATGGAATACTATGCAGACATCATGGAGGTTCCTGGAGAGTATCATGCTAGGTGTAATAAGCCAGTCAGAGAAAGACAGGTATCACATGATCTCACTTATATGTGGAATCTAAACAACTAAATAAACTGATGAACAAAATAAATCCAGAGACATAGAAACATGGAAAGACTGATGAATCTCAAAGTGAAGG
>NW_005362797.1:839877-855618 GCF_000412655.1 Myotis brandtii | reverse complement strand
AACCAAAGAACTTACATGCATATATGCATAACCCATGCACACAGATAATGTGGTGAAGTCCCAGGGACGGGGGTGGGAACGGGCTAGAAAGGGTCAATTGGGAAAAAGGGACATCTGTAATACTTTCAACAATAAAGATAAATTTAAAAACATTTTTTCTGCAGGAACTAGAGTTTGGGAGGTTACAAAACCAAGACAACTAATAATTTGTATTACATTTTTTATTTTACTTATGGCGTGCAATTACAAAGAAAAATATTCATATTTAGTTGTTAACTTTTAGGTTTAGAGCAGCGGTTCTCAACCTGTGGGTCGCGACCCCTTTGGGGGTCGAATGATCCTTTCACAGGGGTCGCCTAAGACCATCGGAAAACACATATATAATTACATACTGTTTTTGTGATTAATCACTATGCTTTAATTATGTTCAATTTGTAACAATGAAATTGGGGGTCACCACAACTGTATTAAAGGGTCACGGCATTAGGAAGGTTGAGAACCACTGGTTTAGATATTTCAAACTTACAATATTTTTTTTTCCTTTTTAGGTAGAAAAAATTGGTTGGGCATCATGGACAAGTGTGCTTGGTTTGTGCTGTGAGGGAATTTGGCCAGTAATTGGAGAAGTCACAGATATAACTGCCTCTTGCCTCACCCATGACAAAATGGTTCTAGCCACTGGGGATGATTTGGGATTTGTGAAGTTATTTAGATATCCTGCTAAAGTATGTGTTTTTCTTTAACTGTCCTAATGATTACAATTATAACATTAATGTAATGTCCTTTCATAGCATGTCATAGTTGTGAAATGCTATTTCATTACAACAGTGAAATAGCAATATTACATAGGTAATATAAGTTGAAATATGAAAGGTTCAGAATTATGTTCCCTATTCTTTTTTTTTTCTTTTGCTGGAGGGAGGGAAGAAGGAAGCAGAAGAAAGAAAGGAAGGAAAGAGGAAAGGAAGGAAGGAGAAAATGGGAGGGAAATATAAGCAGCCAGTTGTAACTACCTTATGTTCCCTGTTCTTAATGTCACATTTATGGCTTTATCTAGAAGTATTATAATTTATGATCCATGTCTTAAGTTATATTATGTTGTACAGTGTTTCTCAACATTGAGTAATGTAAATATTCCTTTTAAAGGAAATATCCCTTTTACCCTAATAATAACGTAAATAATTTAATATTCTTTTGATTAAATATATATCAGCAGTAAATAACAAGTTTATATTTATACCTTTAAAATTTAATGTTTTAATCAATTAAATAAAAATACTATGAATATAATATCTACAAAATTAAAATAAACAACATTGATTTAATACGATGAATGATGTTATTTTGCTAAAACCAAACTGTACAAATTCTTTGGAGTAATGTACTATATGTCTATGCTAGTGTGTGATGACTTAATTCTCTTATTGCTTTCCTCTATTCAAACTACTGGGAAACATTACAAAAGTAAAATTCATGTATCAAGTCTAGATGCATTTATTCTTAATTGCCACAAATTTAGATATATAATTTGGCACCAACATGAGCTTAAACGTATATTTGAAATAGGGCACTGAAACCATATATGATATTTGGTTCATGATGGTCTTAATTGCTCATATTATTTTATTAAAAATATGCTTTTATTGATTTCAGAGAGAGGAAGGGAAAAAGGGATAGAAACATCAATGATGAGAGAAAATCATTGATTGGCTGCCTGCTGATGCCTCCCTTCTGGGGATCGAGACTGCAACCTGGGCATGTGCCCTGACTGGGAATCAAATCTTGACCTCCTGGTTCATAGGCTGATGCTCAACCACTGAGCCACACCACCAGGCCTCATATTATTATTTTTAAATCATTACTGAAGTGGAAACGCAAGTTTAAATATTCTCGTAGACAACTCAGGTGCCCAAGAAAGTAGTGTATCTACTTTATATACACTTAAGTGGTAGGACTTTATAGTTGACCTGAGGCCTGGTGCATGAATTCATGCACCAGTGGGGTCCCTCAGCCTGGCCTGCAGGATTGGGCCAAAACCGGCTCTCCAACATCCCCCAAGGGGTCCCGGATTGCGAGAGGGCACAGGCCAGGCCAAGGGACCCCACCAGTGCACGATCGGGGCCAGGGAGAGATGTGGGAGGTTGGCCAACCGGGGAGGGACCACAGGAGGGCTCCAGGGCATGTCCAGCCTGTCTCACTCAGTCCAGATCAGCTGGACCCCAGCAGCAAGCTAACCTACCGGTCGGAGCATCTGCCCCCTGGTGGTCAGTGCACATCATAGCAAGCGGTTGAGCAGCCTTAGCATATCATTAGCATATTGTGCTTTGATTGGTTGAACGGACAACTGGACATTTAGCATATTAAGCTTTTATTATATAGGATAAGAATGTGTTCCAATAAAACATTATTAGTCAGAAACTTCACTTCGAGCATTTTAAATGGTATAAATGCCCTACGAAGAGGTCCTGGGATATTGCTGTACAGATTCCTTCTTCACCTATTGCAGCAAGAACCACAAAATCTTAGGGAAACTACCTTCTAGCAGTGTTTTGTTGACAGATCCCCCTTTTATTTCAGCTAACTTTCATTCCCAGAAAGTTTACTGGTTTAGCTGGCATTATGTTTTGTATATTTAAAATATTTCTTATATTAAAATCCTTGAAATGATGTCCATCTGAAACCTGCTTATGATACATGACTCTGAAATGTACTTCTGTAACTGGTAATGCTACTGTTCAAGATTTAAAAGTTGCCAGTCTCTAGAACTTGTATTTTTCTTGATATTTAAAAGAAAAAGACATGGTCATGTATGTTGCTTACAGATAATGAATGAATTAAGATAAAAGATATTTACATGGGTTTATACCAACATGATTGATAATTACTTTTGTTAAGATGGCCACCCTGTACATAGATATTTATATTCTGATTTCTAAATCATTGTTTCTATTTTCAACAATATGTCTCATAGACATTGTTTTTAATAGACATGTATTATTCCATAAGTATACAATGTAGTATTACTCTTAGGAACATTTAAGGTATTTAAAGTTTTTCACTGCTAGAAGTAAATGCTGTGGTAAATAATTGTTGCACACGCTGCATTTTTTAGCATAGATCTCTAGAAGGGGGATTGGTAAATGAAAGGTCAGAACGTTTTTATGCTTTTAATGCACAGTACCAAGTTGATTTCTAAAAAAGCTATGCCCACGGTACTAGCAATGTGTGAAACTACTAGTTGTACCCTGCCCTCACCAGCTTGGGAACTGTTATATTTTATTCTAGTGAATTTCAGTATTTTCTAATTTGTATAAGTTGTATTTATAATGACTAATACCTGGTCATACATTAAGAAAAAAATTCAAAATTTTAACTCAAAGATTTCAAGTAATGAAATTTCTCAAAATGACTTTTTGGCTTTTTTTTTTTAATCTTTAGGGAAAATTTGCAAAGTTTAAGAGGTATGTGGCTCATAGTACACAGGTCACAAATGTGCGCTGGACTTGTGATGACAGCATGCTGGTGACCTTAGGAGGCGCGGATATGTCCTTAATGGTTTGGACAAATGAAATGGAGGGCTCTCGAGAAAAAAGGCCTTGTGATAGTGAAGAATCTGATACAGGCTCTGAAGAAGATGGGGGTGTGTTGGTTTACAGTCTTATTTTAACTAGAACATAGTAAAAACAGTACATCTGGTTTAAGCTGCAGAAGCTGAAACAAGTAATACTGATGTTTGAATAATTGTAATTTTAGTCTATTTGGTCTGTTTAATACTAAAATTGGTTCAAGAAGAACAGGCTGTCATGTATTGATGACTTAGATATTCTTTATCTCCAAGTGTAAGATAATCATACTTAAATAAGTACTGTTTAAAAATTTATAGTATCTAACCTCATGTTTTAAAATAATTCCTAATATACCGGTAATACCAGGTCATTATAGAAAAGTTAAAAAATACCTTTTACAGTAAATAATAAGTACAGAATCCATAATTTGACCACTTCTGTTGGTCAAATTCTGTTAATATTTGGCAACTTCTGTTAATATTTTGGGATCTATTAATAAGGCATTTATATACATAGTATGTTTTAAACAAAAATGGTGTCATATTGAACTTATTTTTTGTAGCCTGCTATTATCACTTAGTAATACTTTGAAACATCTTACATATCATTAAATATTCTTCTACATCACTTTTACTGGCTGTATATTATTTTATAATTTGGCTGTAACCAGTAGTTCCCAAACTTATTTGGCCTACCGCCCCCTTTCCAGAAAAAAATATTACTCAGCCCCTGGAAATTAATTTTTTTAAATTTTAATAGCAGTTACTCATCGCCCCCAAATGCACCTGTGGCCATCACCGCCCCCCTGGATCGCTGCAGCGCCTACCAGGGGGCGGTAGCGCCCACTTTGGGAATCACTGTAATACACGTTATTTAACTTATTTCATATCATTGAACAGAATTCTTGTATTCAAATAATAAGATCACATACTTGGTCTCTTCAGTTATCAGTTAATGAATAATTCTTATATTTTATGGTAGGCTACGACAGTGATGTTACAAGGGAGAATGAAATCAGTTACACCATCAGAGCCTTATCAACAAATATTCGTCCAATGTTTGGAATCAAGCCTCATTTGCAACAAAAAGAACCCTCAATTGATGAGAGGTAACAGTCAAGTTTAAATCTAGATGAAGAAAATGATACTGCTATTAATAATTGAATTTATTCTTTAACTGAATGTATTTTTGCAAAAACTAAATAACAGTGGTACTCTTTTATTATACGGTCCCCAGTACCTCTTAGAAAACCATGTTTTTCCTTATATACTTTTTGGTGGTGACACTGTTTAGAAATCGGTTTAAGGAATGATGCTATACATAAAGTCTATATAATTGAAGAATGTTATTTGCTAACTTTTATAAATGTATGTGATGGGGTTAGGGAGATAATAAAAATTGAACCTAGTACTATGTACTTTTTAGGAAGCACATGAGCAGAGATATTAAATTTTGAAAAGGCCCTTTGAGCCATGTGCCTTTAATCAAGGATAGATTTATTTCAGAAATTTTTCTAAAAAGGAAATTAAAGTATAGCTTGTCTCTAATGGGAATTACTGGTCTTTGTCTAGAATCAGCAAATCAAAAATAAGGATATGTACACAATAATTTTATGGGGAAATAACTTTTTTAAAAATATATTTTATTGATTTTTTCAGAGAGGAAGGGAGAGGGATAGAGAGTTAGAACATCAATTAGCTGCCTCCTGCATACCTCCTACTGGGGATGTGCCCGCAACCAAGGTACATGCCCTTGACTGGAATCGAACCTGGGACCTTTCAGTCCTGAGCCAAACCGGTTAGGGCAAGATACACTTTTGATTGTTATATTTCTGAGTCCTCATATGTGCTAGGGTGTAGTGATATTGCATATTAATTATCACCTCTCATCGATGTTTCTAACTCTCTATCCCTCTCCCCTCCTCTCTGCAAAAGATCAATAAAATATATATATTTTTTAAAACTATAAAAAATAAATATTTGTGAAACAAATCTTATGTATTTAAGTAATTTATTATCAATCAAATTTTTAATATTTGTCTTCACTCTGCTTACTAAACTGGTACATTTTATTCATGATCAGTTTTCATATGTCTCCTCCTTTTTTCCTTTTGCTCCTTTTGAAGGCAGGGGATAGTAAGGTAAGTATTTTATTGAAGAAAATACTTCACTCAAAAATTGACTCTTCTGTTTTGGTCTTTATAGTTACTTAAGGTATATTTTTCCCCTATTAAACATTGAACTACATTTGTCAAGAAAGAATCAGAAAATGAAACAGGATAAATCCTACAAAATAGTTGCATTTTATAAATACAATATGTGGGTGTTGTTATGAGAGTCTTGATTATGATCATTGGTTTTAAAATGACTTTTCATAGACTCCTATACTTAAGATAGTTTCAGTTTTTCCTTAAGTTTCAGAGACTGATAAAAACAATCTGTTAAACATACATTTTTATCAGTGGAAAAAGTTTCAGTTTATAAACCTCTAAGGGTCATTTCATGCATGTTTAATGTCTCCATGAATTTTAAAACATTAATATAGGGCAGTAAATGTATTTGTATGTTTGATAAAATTATGTGCAAGGACTCTGGGGTACTTCTGTAGCTATTTGTATGGAGATGAAAATGTCCCTAAACCGTTTCTGAAGCAGAACCATTTGTGGTAAAGGCTCCTTTAGAAGTTTTTGTTTTTTTTTAAAGGTACCATTAGGAAAATGCTGGGAGGTAAGGATGAAAAAAGGATATTTGAAAAGAGATTGTATAGAAATTCAAATATTTGGCGCTCCTTAATTTGCAGACAGCAGGAATTATCTGTTTTTTGCAAGTTTTAACATTTATAACAGAACATGTTGAATTCTCATTTATTTTTCTTCTTCACCTTTCTTATTTCCCTGCCATTAATGGAGTAACTTAAGTCTTTTCTAATATGCAGTAATAAATAAAACAATAGGCCTTTAAAATATACAATATAGCTTATCTGCGTTCAATTTGTAAAAAATACTTTATTACAGGAAGTATTTTACTAGTGTTTTAAATTAAATCTGTGTTGTAATCTTTTCCCCTTTTTATCTGCTGCTAAAAAGAGGTTCCAGGTAATCCTCTTTCTTTGCTATGTCTTATGAGGCCTAATTTTGTATTTTTATCTTCTTTTATGTTTCCCATTAATGAGCTATGTTACTTGGTGTTCTTTACTTCTAATCACAGTTTATGTTTTTCTCCTTTGAAATGAGTATTTCTGAAATGAACAGCATCTTAATTATTGGATTCACATATAAGTAACTACTTCTCTGAAACATTATCCATTTAACTTGTATAATATTGCAAGCTGTGTAATTTTAAGCAATAATGTACGTTATATGAATTATTTTTACATAGATTAAAGTATACTTAACTGTTACATGGGATTGTATAGATAAAAATTACAACTATCAAATGATAACATTAAATCAGGTTCAACAAAAAAGCTTGCCCTAACCGGTTTGGCTCAGTGGATGGAGCGTCGGGCTGTGGACTGAAAGGTCCCAGGTTTGATTCCGGTCAAGGGCATGTACCTTGGTTGCAGGCACATCCCCAGTGGGGGGTGTGCAGGAGGCAGCTGATCGATGTTCCTCTCTCATTGATGTTTCTAACTCTCTATCCCTCTCCCTTCCTCTCTGTAAAAAAATCAATATAATATATTAAAAAAAAGGCTTGGAAGCAACCAAGGCTGCTGTTCTTCTCGGAAATGATCCTAGCACAAATATTTTGAGTTAAACATTGTACATTTCAGTTATATTTATTAATTATATATATCTTTAAAGTATATGAAAAAGGTTTGAAACCAAAATTTTTGTGATAATTTGAAAAGTTCTTTATATAGTCTTGTAAGTGCATTTAATTTCTCTGCCACCAGCCAGTCAAGGTTATGTACTTCTACATAAGCTGCTGAACATGAAAATGCACACTCTTTCATATTACACTAGAGGCCCGATGCAGGAAATTCGTGCAAGGGGCTCGGCCCTCTCTCCCCCCACCCCCACTGCCGCTGCGGCCCCTGCCGACCGCCTCTGCCTCTGCCCCCACCCACCATGGCTTTCCGGTCTAATTAGCATATTATGCTTTAATTATTAGAGATGTTCAAGACATAACACTTCATTTACTTTTTATGGATAAATAACTTGAAAACCATTTTGAAAATACAAATGTTGTTATGCCTTTATTTTTACGGACTTATTCATAAATATTGGAATTTTTCAGAGGAAAGTTAATTTGTATCATTTCCTGATTTTGTTGTTAAAAATTAAATATTAGCCCAGTGGGTGTGGCTCAGTAGTTGAGTGTCAACCCGTGAACCAAGAGGTCACAGGTTCTATTCCCGTCAGGGCACATGCCTGGTTGTGGGCTCAATTCCCAGTAGGGGGCGTGCAAGAGGCAGTGGATTACTGTTTCATTCTCTCTATTCCTGTCCCTTCCTATCTTTAAATCAATAAAAACATTTTTTAAATGAATATTAACTTAAAATTTGGAGAGGGGGTTGATACATGATTAATTTAGATTCAGTGTTCAGGTTATTAAACATTTAAATAATGATTATATCAGTTAAAACTAAATGATGTGGAGTTTTAAAATTTTTATTTTAAAAAGAATTTTAGGAAAGAGCCTCTACATTTAAATGATTCAAAATGGGAACTATATACACCTAATGGGACATTATGAATAGTCCTGAACTGGCAGTGGAAACAGAGAAGAGGGAGCTAGATTTTGGAGAGCTGCTGTGTAGGCGAAGTTGATAAGACTTTAGTAAACAGGAGAAGAGAAGAGAAGGAGTTGGAGGCAGTAGGAATAGCCATCACCTTTTATGGAGTGTGATATGATTTACGTGCTTCGTACCTATAACGTGTCCTGCTGGACTGATGGTGATGCCACGGCCATGCTAGGGACTGCAAGAGGGAGAAGGTAGGCACAGAGTGTCAGGTAAGAGTACAGATTCGAACTCAGACATGATTTCTGTTGCCAATAGAAAATTCATAGAAATATTTTCAAAATTCAGTTCAAGAAGAATCTATTGAATATGTGCCGGGTATAAAATACTGTGATAGCTACTGTAGAGCAGTAATCTAGGCTTTGCTGATAGTGCATCCCATCAAGAAGTTTTGAGTATGTAACACTAACATTTGTATATTTTTTATAAGCAGTCTGCTCTGTTACTAGTATAGTATTTACATTATGAAACATACACTAAAGAAATTAAAAGTAAAATGAATAAAAGATCGAATGCCTTCGTGTTTTAGAGGATATCAAGATAGAGAGGGCACAGTCTAGTGAGCATGCAGATGGGGCGTGTTTTTATGAAGGCGTGTTAGACTTTTCTCTCTGGAGGGCAGGAGAGGGCGGCTCCAGGAAGGTGCCCGTGACAAGTGCCTTTCCTCATTCCCTCTTCCCTGTTCCAGGCCCCCCGTGAGCAGGGCCCCGCCACAGCCAGAGAAACTCCAGACAAACAATGTTGGCAAGAAAAAAAGACCCATAGAGGTGAGGAAAACTCATTCTCTAGTTCATTCTGTTTCCTTTTTGTAAAATACCCAAATCTTAGTTTTAATGAAAATAAACATATTGAATAATCATTTTTGTTTGGTTGTAAAAATTGATTACTTAAATGTCAAGTCTGAGCTTTAGATTGACATCCTCTGTCTCTCCCAGGCATTTCATAATCCCAGTATCAGCAGCAGCAAGCAAACTGTGCTACATTGGGTCAAAAATAAGGTGTCAAAACTGTGGGAGGGCGATTGTTGTCCTCCCTGCCCCACTCGGCCTCAGGTCAATGAGAGCATGAGTGGTCAGGGAGGGTGCACTGCCCTTGTGTACCCATGTCGCTGTACTGCTCCCGTCCTCAAAAGTGCACCCCTGGGACCTAATTCCTACTGAGTTATAATAGTCAAAATAGCTATTATCTTGACTAACAGATATTTTGACTAATGAACACAAATCGCAATATTCTTCTTTTAGACAGAAGTATCTCAATGTTTAACCCATAAAATCTTTAAGAACCGAAATTCTTGGAATCAGATGACCTTGTGCTTTCCTTTTCATTTTTACAACTTGATGTGGAAAAGATAGAATGTGTGTTTTAGCTGTCCAAAGCAGGTTACATAAAGAAGTATGTCTAGTTTAATTTTGTGTTTGCAGTTTGTAAAACATCAGAAATGCATCCTTTATTTTGTCTGAAGATACCAATACTGTATACAATTTTTTAAAATGGTGAATATTTAGACATGAGGAATCATATGGTTTTATCATTGTTATAGGATCTCATGTTGGAGCTTGTTTTTGGCTATCGAGGCAGAGACTGTAGGAATAATGTTCACTATTTAAATGATGGTGATGATATAATTTATCATACTGCATCCATTGGAATTCTGCACAATGTTGCTACAGGTAGGAAACCCTGATCCTCGTCCCTATTTTTCTTAAATTTAGGATTTTTTAATTTAGCATCTTAAATTCTTTGTTAAAACTATAAATAATAAAATGCATGAGCCCAGAATATACTTCATACTGTAGAACTTCCTACTAATATTTCAAGTAACCAAATTTACAGTCTTACTAGAGTATAGGAGTGTAGAACTTCCTACTAATATTTCAAGTAACCAAATTTATAGTCTTACTAGAGTATAGGAGCAGAAAAGGGTTTCATAATGCCAAGTGCTCATAGGTCTCTGAGCGAAGGTTTACTGTATGTTGAAACCATTGTAACTTTATTCTATTGATGATTTGGATGGTTGTCTCTCATAGTGATTGAAAGTAGCATGCTGGGTGAGCTGATTGCTGGGGGTGAGGATGAGGTGGATGGTGTTCATACTGAGGCTTTGGAAAGCCAATCGATATTTAAGTTTCATTGGTGTATTTCTCTCTCCCCCTCTCCCTTCCTTTCTCTTTCTCTTTCTCTCTCGCTCTCTCTCTCTCTCTCTCTCTCTCATAAATTAAATAAGTAAAATTCTTCAGTACCTCCCCGCTGATTATAGAATATGAAATTTATTAGAATGGTATTCAAATTCCTCTGTGATTCTAGTTCCAATTTGCCTTTCAATCATATTTCTCACTTTTCTTTTTTATGACCCCACACTTCAGCCAAGTGAACCCCTTGTGTGCTTACCCAATACTTTCCTGCCTTTGTACCTCTGCTTCAAATATTCTTCTACCTGGAATGCCCTTCCCACCCACCTTCACATTTACCGAGTCTGCCGGGTCAGTCCAGCAGTGCCACATGCCAGGATCAGAAGACTTATCTGCTGTGAATCCCCACAGCGTTTGATCTTTGACTCTGTGGCACTTGTGTCTTCAGCCTGTATCACGTCGGTTTATGCCTTTTCAGGGCTCTATCCCTTTAAACTTTAAAGTTTAAAGGTTTCTGGGTCATTTTTCCATCTTCATGATGATGTGCACATATTAAGTGCTCAAAAATATGTGTTAGAGAAGCAAGTAAGTTAAACAGAGCAGTTTATTGCTGTGGATAATAGCATTTAGTGCGTTTGGCTGTTATACTTTAAAGTTTTAAAATTTAATTCTCAAATTATTTTTTTGTAGGAACTCAGAGTTTTTATCAGGAACATAATGATGATATTCTGTGCCTCACTGTAAATCAGCATCCCAAATTCATCAACATAGTAGCAACTGGCCAAGTAGGTATGTTTGTGTATTTTAAAAGAAACAATTTTAAATGATTTGGTATCCTAAGGAAAAAATTAAAATATATTGTTTATTTTTCAAAAATTATTTGCACATAAAGCACACACCCAGTTTGACCATATTATTTATTTCCGGGTATCTTTCTTTCACTTCAGTTATCTGAGTTGATTCAAACAGTTCAAAATTAAGAATAAGCTATTTTATGTTGATTGAAATAGTTGGATTTAGTCCTTTAGCAGAAATTTCAGATCAGCAAAAAAGTTTAATTTAATAGCATGTAGAGCAGAAAGGAAGAATTTGAGGAAGACATGGTAACTAAGGGGAGCCAGGACATAACTAGGCTGAGGGGGCAGAGCCTCTGCTACAGCAGGGTTATTAGCTGGAAAGAAGAGAAGCCACATTTGCTCTGTGCTAGCAAATCCCACTGCCTTTCTCTCTCCTTGGAATTGATCTAATTTGCCAGCTGTTTCTAAATCATCACCTCTACTGCTGTGTTTAGATCGGTGGAACAAAGGCCATAACCCTACCAGCAAAATGAGAGGACAGCAGGTCTAGTTAGGACATACCTACCAATCAATCCGTCATCAGTATGAATTCTGCATAATAGATTATGTCAGTCACATCTTCACAACCTGGTATAGTTTTTAGAAATGATGGAACCCTGGGTTTGTTGGGCCTCAGTTGCTAAGCCAGCTTTCCAGGTGTTCCAGGTGTCTTTCTTCCTAAGATGATTTATGCCTTTAATATCTTCATTTTCATACAGGCACTAAATCGATCAGTTAAATACTTATTTTCTGGGTTGCTTAGTTCTACAGTGATACCACAAAGACCCTTGTATTCTTTCTATCTGTAAAATTTTCTACTTTTGAAAAGGAAGTAAACCAATATTTCACCTGTTATATACAAACTATTCTAATCTTTGAATATAAATACATAGGTCTAACCCCTTTTTTCGGTTAAGTGTTTTGAAACTGAATTTTGTTTTTACTCTGCCTGAGGAATGCGAGGCCATGTTATTGCCATTTTGGTCACTAAAGAACCTAGTTCAGTGCCTCTTGGCATATATTTTACTTTTTTATTGCTCAGTTAATTTTGATTGAGTGGATTTATTTCTTCAAGTTTATTGAGCACATATCATGTTCAAGGTATTGTTCTAGGTTCTGGATATACAAGAAGCTTATAAAAGAAAAACAAACCCCAAATCTCTATCTTAATGGAATTTACATTCTGTGAATAAAATTCTGGAAGGCATGTTTCTTCCATTTTCCACCGTTGCTCCTTCTCCTTTTCTTTCCTCTTCTCTCCCTCTGTTAAGCAACTTTAATATATTAGTGTTATAGTTTTCTCTTTTGATTAAGAAATGTGATCACAAGTTAATCTTTCACGAAATTTGACTCGTCCACTTCTTATCCTTTTTTAAAAGTTGACATATTACACTGTTAGTTTCAGATATACACCATAATGACTGGACATTTGTACTTTTTAAAAGGCAACACTATATATAGGGAATGTGGAATGACTACTTACCGCCTCCCCGCTCCTGCTAAGTCCAGGCAGTGCAGAGTAGCCTGAGCCTTGCCCCCACCTTTTGATTAAGAAATGTGATCACAAGTTAATCTTTCACAAAATTTGACTCGTCCACTTCTTATCCTTTTTTAAAAATTGACATATCACACTGTTAGTTTCAGATATACACCACAATGACTGGACATTTGTACTTTTTAAAAGGCAACACTATAGGGAATGTGGAATGACTAGTTACCGCCTTCCCTCTCCTTCTATGTCCAGGCAGTGCAGCGTAGCCTGAGCCTTGCCCCCACTTGTACCCTCCCACAAAACCCATAACAGAAGTTCTTTACTGGTGACTAGTTAAGTGTAAGATAGATTCCAGAGAGACCAAAGAGTGAGGGACTTTTTTTCTTCTGAACCTAAAGAGAATTGAATCAGTAGTTACTTTGCCTGCCAAGCTTTTTTTAACACCCACAAAGCACAGAACACTATAATGTTTATGGTTCTCTTTGTTGAAAATTATATAGATCATAGAAGAATTGAAATACTTTGCTTTTTTTTCTATTTTACCCCATTACATTCAAACTTTTTTTTTTCTTGACTGGAATCTTGGAATCCCAGGGACAAATAATATCATTTTATCTAGTCTATCATTAGATGTTTGAATGTCCTCTGTAACATCTCTGGTGAAGGGTCTTCCTACATATGCTTGAACCCCATCATCACTTAATGCTTAACAAAATAGTGTAACCTCTCCTTGGGAAGCTCGGTTATAAAGTGCTTCTTTATACAGAACACAAATCTGCTCTTTAATTGCAGCTCATTGGTCCTCATTCTTGAGGCACCTAGAACAGCTAATTTCTTTTATTTTTTTTAATTTTTTATTGATTTCAGAGAGGAAGGGAGAGAGAGATAGAAACATCAATGATGAGAGAGAATCATTGATTGGCTGCCTCCTGCACGCCCCCTACTGGGGAACGAACCTGCAACCCAAGCACATGCCCTTGACGGGAATCGAACCTGAGACCCTTCAGTCTGCAGGCTGACACTATCCACTGAGCCAAACCAACTAGGGCTAGAACAGCTAATTTCTTACTCCCATGATGTTATCTTCCAGTATTTGGAAAGAACTGTCAATCTCCCTGAGTCTAATCTAGTCTAACCTAGCCTCTAAAAGGGCTCACTTTAGACATCCTCCAAGTACATTTCATAAGTCAGAGTAAAATGAGAGCAATGGGATTGCTTTCCATGACTATGATATCTGAAAACCCAGAATTCTCTATCAAATGGTCCTAAACCTGCTTGTGGGCCTGTGAGCCTCTTCTGCAAGTCCAAGCCCCCAGTCGTAGATTGCACAACTAGTGAGAGCCCTCCTGAGGATGCCCAAGGGGCAGCGTGCGTTGGGAGGTGGTGAAGGCCTTTGATGTTCAGGGTGGATGACTACACATGAGCTTCCATGCTCCTGTGGTAGGGGATAAAGCTGGGAGGGGAAGAGAAAGGGAGAGGCTAAGGCTGTCTCATGCTGCCCAAATTCCAACGAGTTCTAAAATCGAACCAGGTCTTCAAAGTTGTTATAGGGGGGTACTTGTCAAGATAGGAAGATAAAACACTTCACTTAATAATTTTATCTTGATTGATAACTTGAAAATATTTAGGCCTGTGATGTTTAGGTCTTTATTTGTACTCTTGTCCCAGGTCCTGCAGATATTCAGGGCCAAGCCCGACGTCCAAACAGAGTGCCCGGGTTCCTCAGCCATGCTTCCTGTGGCGCCGTGTCAGTCCTCTCCCCATTTGGTTGTCCTCAGAGCAGTTCACAACTAACAGTGTGTTTCCTATGCGTCTGCTCAGCAGTCAGCTACGATATTCTCTTTTCTCTCACATTCCATGTCAGCACACCCTGGGCCTTCATTATCCATACGTCCTTGAAATCATTATTTCCCAAAGCCATCATCTGCCTTGAAAGGATTTCTAAATTTTTATTTCCAAACAGAGTGCCCGGGTTCCTCAGCCATGCTTCCTGTGGTGCCGTGTCAGTCCTCCCCCCATTTGGTTGTCGTCAGAGCAGTTCACACAACTAGCAGTGTGTTTCCTATGCATCTGCTCAGCAGTTAGCTACGATATTCTCTTTTCTCTCACATACCATGTCAGCACACCCTGGGCCTTCATTATCCATACGTCCTTGAAATCATTATTTCCCAAAGCCATCATCTGCCTTGAAAGGATTTCTAAATTTTTTTTCCTTTATTGCTAAAAACTGCCGCTTCTAAAATTTTGGTTAATAGGTATTTCTACCACAAACATAATGAGCCCAGGCTTTCATGTTTTCTGTATTGGTAACCTTTTACTCATACAGAAAATATTTAGTTTAAAAAAAAAAAAGCATGGTTAATTTATGGCCTTGAATTATATGGTAACTTTTGCCATCATTTCTCTCAGGTTTAGAACTAATTCTCCCCTTCAAGTAGAGATGCATTCTAACCTTAAAGGGTCTATTAACAGTTCATTTTGTAAAACAAAATGAGGATCATATCAACTTAAATCATATTATTATTTTTAAAGTTGTTTGCATTTTATTTAACTTATCAAATACAAAGAAAATAAAGTATTAATCCAAAGTTTGAAAGGTCATATATATAGAATGTTAATATGTATGTATAATTTAAATTATTAGCTTCATTTACAGTTTACTCAGTTTCACATAAAATTAATTTTGTATGACACTTGATTACTTAAATTATATAAAATCACTATTTTATAATTGAGTTTTTCAAATTTTACTTTTAGTATTTATGTTATTAATGGATAATTATTTTTCTGCTCCTTTTCCATTTTAGGTGATTCAGCAGACATGTCACGTAAGGAAAATTAATCATTTTTTTTTGTTTTAGTTATATTGTTTAGTAATGATAGTCCATATTTTCATAGAGTAATGAGATACTTGAACCTATTTTGGATGTTTTAAAAATGAAGAATACATCCTCTTAATGTCATAATATTGAGCC
>NW_005362797.1:781757-839644 GCF_000412655.1 Myotis brandtii | reverse complement strand
GCCAGTGATGGTGAACCTATGACACGTGTGTCAGAGGTGACACGCAAACTCCTTTTTTTTGGTTGATTTTTCTTTGTTAAATGGCATTTAAATATATAAAATAAATATCAAAAATATAAGTCTTTGTTTTACTATGGTTGCAAATATCAAAAAATTTCTATATGTGACACGGCACCAGAGTTAAGTTAGGGTTTTTCAAAATGCTGACACGCCGAGCTCAAAAAGTTCGCCATCACTGTGCTAGATCAACAGATCATTTGAATATTTATGAATAACTTTTTCTTACTGATTTTGACCATGGGCTTGTGAATTTATAAAGCTATTAAAAAATGTGTTCATTGTTTTTAGATATACAGGGTATCCCCCCAAAAATGTATACACACTTTAATAACTGATAGCTCAATTTTGAAAATAAAATGTATTTTAATAAACACTGCCTTTATAATTATTCAAAATGTGTGTATACATTTTTTGGGGACACCCTATATAATAACTAGGCTTTTCAACTCAACTTTCAGTTTACATGGTATAGTAAGAATTAGCAGTTTGACAAGAAAACATTTGCAGTGATCTGTAACTCTCCCTGCCCTCCCCTCCTCCGGCATAAAGCACGGTTCTGTGATTTGCTGTAATTTAAGGAGACCCTACTGGCATCTCTGTACTGGAGACTAAGAGTCAAGGATGTCATGAGAAGTTGGTGGGATTGCTTTTCCAGAGGCAGCTTGATGTGATGGACAGACAAGAGCCTGGGGACTGACTACAGCACACCTGCTGGCTCTGCCCGCCCTGAGCTGTGTGTGACTTGGGCAAAGCACTTCACCTCTCTGAGCCTGAGTCCGTGGGAAAGCATACCTGCCTAGAAGTAGGGATTGGAAAGCATGAGATGTTCCTGGTAACGTGCCTGGTCCATGAGAGGCACTCATATCTGGTGGCATATAGGAAGTAGAGAGCAAGAGTAGCATCTGTGTTATGGCAGCAGAGTGAATGGCCATTCTGAAATCACAGTTGGCCCTCCATATCCATGGGCCACCAACGGCAGATTAAAAATACCCAGAAGAAAAAGCTCCCCCAAAATTCCAAAAAACAAAATTTGAATTTGCCACACGCTGAGCACTGTGCTGAATCCATGCAAATGAAGTGAACACTGCCATAGCCTTTAGGCAAATACAGGGTATATGCAAATACTATATCATCATTTTACATAAGGGACTTGAACACCCCCGGATTTTGGTACCAATCCCCCAGGGAAACTGAGGGACAGCTATATAGGAGAAAATAAAATATACTTAATAAACTTAATACTTATTTTGTAAGTTAGACCTTGAGAATTTCCAGTAATTTAAATTTTAACTACTGTTATATCAATAAGTTTAGAACAGTCTAAATGTGGAGCAGTCCCATAACATAGTCATACTTATATGTTTTAAAATATAAATTCTGCTATAAGTTTCTGTCCATCTCATATAATTTTTATAAATATTTGAAAAGCTCAGTAATTCAATTTATCTAAGATTATTTGCTATTTAAATTTTAGGTAAATTGAACTGTGTAATTTGTGGCATATTAAATTTGGAGACAAAAATAAGTGATGTTTCTTGAAAATCCATTATCTACCTCATCACATTTAGGCAAATATAGTATATGAATTGCCCAGAGGTGCTTTTTGTAAACATATTAAAATGTTTTTACATTATGACCCATGTAATATTTATCACTAGCAAAAAATTAGAGTGATCTACTAGTATGTATTTACATTTTAAATTTGAACCACCTAACATGGCTTATTGAGTTTACAGTCCCCATATCCTTTGACTTTTATTGAATGAGGAACATTTTAGTCCAATACTTAAATTATTATCAGTTTTTCACACATAGATAACTTATTTTATTATAGAGTAACCCTTTGTATCTGTTGCCATGTAGTTTTGATTTTTTACATAAAGTTACATAAAACTTGTTACTGTAATTGAAAAAGTTTAAAAATTAAATAAAGGATAACTTTAAGAGAAAGTTGCATAAATCTTTGAATAGTCCCTACTTAATGATAATAAAATTTAAATTCCTGGTTTAATATATTGTAACTACTTTGTTTGAGGAACTATCAGATTTAATTTATCATTGTATAACATAAATTATAGATGGTATACAATAGTCTAAATTGATCAGAATATTTTCTTTAGAGACCAAACTTTGTTTCTGCACCAAATGGTTTTAAAGCAGCTTGTCTTAATATTTCTCTATTTTTGCAATACAGTATTTGTAGTAAATTTATAATTTAAAGCAAATGCACGTTAGTAGTATGATTATTTTACTAAGAGTTCTGAGACTGAATTAGCTGCTGAATTAACGTACCTATTTTTTAAGGGTACAGTTAATGAAAAAAGGACAATAATACAAACCTGTGATTTTTTAACTTAGAAAATAGAGAGCTGAGAAATTTTTTTTAAGCAGCAGAAATGGGCTCTGCAAGATAAATAACAAAAGTAACTTTAAAAAAAGATTTCTTCCATAAAATCCTGTTTTTAAAAAAAACTGTCTATAAAGTGATATGGAGTTAGCATTTTACCCAATATCCAGTTAAAAATTTCCTTAGAAATATTTTCCTGTAGTTTTCTATATGTTGCTTTTCTCAGTTTGTGTTTACTTTTCAATCTCTCCTTGAGATAATCTTAAGTATTGAATATACTCTGGTCTTTAATTGTGTAATGTTTATATATTTCTCCACATAATTATGTAAGATTTAACGTGCATCTAAAACATGCACTATTTTTGAGGAGCTGTTTAAAGTTGTGATTACCTAATTTGCTTATCCAAATGCTACTTTGTCAAAGTGCAATTTGGACTATACTAGTAGACTGAAGAAGTATTCTGTATTTTTCCCCTTTCCTTTCTCTTCCTTTTTCTTAATTTAGTCTTAGTTATGCATTTTTAAATTAAGTATGTAGTCTTTCTTTGGTACTTATTTTTCCATGTTTCAGAGATGAGTATGCCTCCGCTTTAGAAATGGAAACATTTGTGAGAGGTGTGTTACAACTTTTGGATTTTATCTGTATTTAGCTACAGCTCCTTCTGTCCACGTCTGGGATGCAGTGAACAAGCAGACGTTAGCTATACTAAGATGCTACCATTCAAAGGGCGTGTGTTCAGTCAGCTTCAGTGCTACTGGCAAACTCTTGCTGTCTGTGGGACTAGACCCAGAACATACTGTTACCATTTGGAGATGGCAGGAAGGTAGGATTCTTTTCCTTTGTGATTTTTAAAAATAAGAATACTATGGTAACATGAATTCTCAATTTAGTGTTTGTCTTAACTTGATGATTGAAACCATTATTCACAATAACCTGGACAATACACAGCACACAGCTGGTGTTATTGTAGGTACATCCCTCTTAAAAAGCCCAGCAAAATTGTAAGCTTGCAAAACATAACCTAATAAAGTTAATGTTATAAATGGTTTACTGCCCTTTTCTTTCAGTAAGAGATTATGTATATAAGCATTTTGCTGATTTTTGTTTGGCTAGGACAGTGATGGCGAACCTATGACACGCGTGTCAGAGATGACACGCGAACTCATTTTTTGGTTGATTTTTCTTTGTTAAATGGCATTTAAATATATAAAATAAATATCAAAAATATGTCTTTGTTTTACTATGGTTGCAAATATCAAAAAATTTCTATATGTGACACGGCACCAGAGTTAAGTTGGGGTTTTTCAAAATGCTGACACATCGAGCTCAAAAGGTTCGCCATCACTGGGCTAGGAGGTTCTTAATCAAGAATGGAAGTGAACTATATTGTAAGTGATAATGGAAGATCAATAGGGTTATTTTATTTAATATTCAGATAAAACTCCTCAGATACATAGCTACTATAAAAAGTTAAATTCATAGAGCTACATAGAAAAAAATAAGATATGGTTTCTAAAACCTAAAATGCCCCTTAACATATTAAGCACCCAGCCTGTTTTGTCTTCTGGATGGAAAGTATAGTGTCAGTCACCGATGACAGACTGGGCTTAAATGATGACAGCAGTTCTGCAGCTGAATTTGCAAGGCAGCTGGGTGGATGCTCATGGGAAGGAAGAACAATCCAGTTTTAATGAATTTTATAAACCAAAACTAAATAAATAAAATGCCCCTTAAATGATAATGAAGCTCTCTGTACACACATCACTTGCAAAAATATGTAGAAAGGACCCTCTACACAAGTAATTGTATATCATGTGGTTGCTAGGTAGCAGTGGAAGGGACACCCCCTCTCACTTTTTAAAATAATCATTTGCTTTTTGAACTACATATTTTGAGTAACTGTTTGATTCTATGAAAATTAGCTTAATTCTTATATTAACCTACATGATTTTGTCATATCTTTTTTTATCAGGTGCCAAAATTGCCAGCAAAGCTGGTCACAACCAACGTATTTTTGTGGCAGAATTCCGACCAGACTCAGATTCCCAGTTTGTCTCTGTGGGAGTAAAGCACGTGAAGTTCTGGACACTGGCAGGAAGGGCTCTTCTTAGCAAAAAAGGGCTGCTGAGCACACTCGAAGATGCCCGGATGCAGACCATGCTGGCTGTTGCATTTGGTGCAGTATGTCTCTTAAAATGCGTGTGGTAGTGTACTTTGAATTACCTAAATTGGACTACTTTGAATTTTCTTGCCTTAGATAAATCACATTAATGATGTTTAGATGGCACTGGAATCCAATCATTACATATGTCCCGGTCATGCATATATTTCATCTTTAAGAATCTGATACTCTCAGAAATCAGAGAGTGAGAAAGTTAATGAGGGAGAACTATAATGAAACCCTGGGCCATTGCCATTCTCAAAAGCCTTCGTTGATCTTATAATTGTTATCCTAAATCTCCTAGGCCCTAAAAATTTTTGAGAATAAAAGAGATATAAATCAAAAAATGTAATTTTCAAGTGTTTAAAAGGTGGTACTTGGGTTTAGGATTTCCTCTGCTTTTTATCATCTTAACTCTCTGCTTCTTACATAGCCGGAAGTGCTCTGGGCCAGTGTCTCTCATTCAGGGAAGAGAGCACACTGGTCTTTTTGTGCTTGTTAATCCTCACATGAGGATATTCTTCCATGGCTTTTCAGAGAGTGGAAAGGAGGGAGGCGGGGGGAGAGAAATACTGATGTGAGAGAGACACATCAACTGGTTGCCTCCTGCTCATCTCCTACTCGCAACCCAACCAGGACCCTTCGGTGCTTGGGTCAATGCTCTAACCACTGTGATACACTGGCCAGAGCACAACTGCTCTTAAACTTATAGAAAGTGTTCAAAAGAGCCACTTACTGCCCCTCCCATCCCATCTGGGACTGTTTTACAATTCACATCTCTCCTTAAATATCCTGTCCCTGGTGCATTGAAAACTAACTGGGTTTCCTTACTAAAGTATTTATGTGGGTATGTAATCCTTGAAGAAAATTACAATTTTAGAACCTTTAAGCAACTCGTGTTTTTGAGAAAAAGACCATTAAAAATGTGACAACGCCGTGTCAAACCAGTTAAATCTGTTGGGAATTCTTAATATAAGACCAGTAATTCCTTTCCAGAAGGAAAACCCACACATTCAAATGCTCCTGGCGTTTAATTTGCCCGTGTAGATTAACCTTCACATACAAAATTCCTTAGGTAGCTAATTGCCTATTCCCAACACAGAATAAATGTGAAGACTAAAATATGAGTCATACTTTTATGTTTGAAGCAACAGTGCAATCAGTGAGAATGTTTTGTTACAAAACAAGGTGAGTTTTCTTCAGTTTAAGCCTGTGAAGCTCTCTGCTAGGCTATGAAAACAGCCGGAGAAATAAGATACTGGTTTTTACAGTGCGAGCATTTACATTCTAACTGCACATAAGGCATGAATTAACGCTGCTCTTAGATGACAGATGTCATTGTTACTCAAATATGAGCTATAAGTATATATGCTGAGGAATTCACAGTGACAGTAAGTTGTAGGGAAATTAAACTTACAAACTAGTATTCTCAGGAAGATTAAAGAAAAATCTCCGTTTGTTTCTATTATCATTCCGTCTATTTTCCTATTGATTCTTTCCATATTGTTTTGGGTGGATGATCTTATACAAGTTGTTCTAAAAGTGAAGCTAAAATGGGATGAAAATAGCACGTGATGCAGGATTTCCATTTTCCAGTTTCCACATAATGAACTATATTGGGATTGCAGTTCTCAATGTAACCTAAAGCATATATAAGCTTTTGGTACCTTATCAAATTTATCTTATTTTGGATTGATTGCAGAAATGCATTCACTTTGGCTACCTTGATTTTAAGAAATGGCAAGTGTTAATTTCATTTTTAACATCGTGAGTTAGTAAAATCTGAAAAACTACAACTTTGCTATAGATGGTAGTTTTATTTTCTATGACAAGATAATGTAATAAAAAAGTTATTTTCACTTCCTATTTTTACTCTTTTTTTTTCACTCTCAGTTACTAGTGACCTTTAAATTATTTCTTGGCAGCTACAAGGGAGCATTCCGAAGGGACAATATGTAGTATTTGTAATTGGAAGAGACCTTAGCAATGGTTCTCAACCTTCCTAATGCCGCGACCCTTTAATACAGTCCCTCATGTTGTGGTGACCCCCAACCATAAAATTATTTTTGTTGCTACTTCATAACTGTAATTTTGCTACTGTTATGAATCGTAATGTAAATATCTGATATGCAGGATGTATTTTCATTGTTACAAATTGAACATAGTTAAAGCATAGTGATTAATCACAAAACAATATGTAATTATATATGTGTTTTCCGATGGTCGCGACCCACAGGTTGAGAACCGCTGCCTTAGAGGATGATTTCCCTCATTTTACCCATGAAAAAGCTGATACTCATAGAGGTTAAAAGTCTGGTCCAAGGTCATTCCAGCCAGTAAGCAACAGCACTGGAACAGAAAGAGCGCTGACAAGGCGCAGCCGCAGGTCAGGTTCCCTGGCTGCCGAGTGCATGTCCCCCCACCAGCCCTGCTCTCGGTAGCCGCGGTGAGGCAGGCTCATGTGTACATAAGAATTGCATCTGTTTGAACTCCACTGGAACTTTTGATGAGTGTGTCTTCCCCACTCCTTTTCAGAATAACTTGACGTTTACAGGTACCATCAGTGGAGATGTCTGCGTGTGGAAAGATCACATACTGTGTAGAGTTGTGGCCAGAGCCCACAACGGGCCTGTGTTTGCCATGTACACCACCCTGCGAGACGGGCTGATTGTGACTGGGGGCAAGGAAAGGCCGTGAGTCCTTTTTTCTTCACAGCCTTCCTGGCTATGCATGGTGACCTCCCTGAGGCTTGGTTAGTTATTCTAGTTATTTCTAAGGTTCTCCTCTCTGACCTTCCTCATCATATGCTTCTCATTTTACTGCCTTCTAAAAAAATATGTTTTTTATTGATTTTAGAGACAGAGGAAGAGAGAGGGATAGAGATGGAAACATCGATGAGAGAGACACTGATTGGCTGCTTCCTGAGCATGTCCCCCACGGGGGATCGAGGCTGCAACCCAGGCATGTGCCCTGATGGAGAATCAAACCAGCAACCTATCCATGCATGGGACAATGCACAAACAACTGAGCCATACCTGCCATGGCTTTATTTCTGATTTTAAATGGCTTTTTTTTTTGCATTGTAGATAAATTAATCTCCAGCAACGTTGGGTGATAATTTTTCTGAGGTATGGATAGGCTGTTGTCCTGCAAGTTAAGATTTGATTTTTTTCTTGACCCTGGGCAGGTATTTCAGTTGGTTAGAGAATTGTTCCAAAGCTTCAAGGTTGCAGGTTCCATCTCTGGTCAGGGCACATACACAAATCAGCCAATGAATGCATAAATCAGTGGAACAACAAATCAATGTCTCTCCCTCTTCTCCTCCCTCTCTCTTGCTCCCTCCATCTCTAAAATCAATAAAAGATGATTCTCTTTTTTTGTTAATCCTCACCCGAAAATATTTTTTCCATTTATTTTTGGAGAGGGTGGAAGGGAAGAAAGAGAGGAGGAGGGAAGGAAGAGGAGAAAGAGAGAGAAACATCAATGTGAGAGAGACACATCAATTGGTTGCCTCCTGTATACGCCCTGGTCGAACCTGCAACCAGGTATGTGCTCTTGACTGGGAATCTAACTTCGGTATGAGGGCCTATGCTCTAACCACTGAGGACACTGGCCAGAGCAAAAGATGATTTTATTGATGTCTATATGCTTCTATAAGTCTTTGCTGAGAAATAGGCGATTCATGGGGGAATCTTTGCCATTAAGCCCAGGATGCATCTTGACTGCTCGCTTTTGTTCAGACTGGATGCTGAGGGTAGAACGCACATTGCTGCATTAGAAAGGGTGAGAAGATGCTAGAAACAAACTCTGCCTCATTTGCTCTTGATTGAGGCAAACTTGTTAGATAAAACTGTTTAATACAAGACTTCAGAATTTAAGTCTGAAGAGAGGTATCCAGTGGAAACCAGATACTTGTCATTGATTTCCTGCCAACATATTCACATGCATGTTAAAGTGCAACATATAATGTGACCAAGAACTAAGTACATTTTCAGTGTAGGATTGCAAGAGCCCCATACACCAGTTAAACACAAATGCAGCTGCTTTTGCCTTTCTCATAAAGGAAGACTGTATTATGGTACAAGAACATGTTTTTCCCCAAGACAAGCAGTTCATCCAGCAGAAAATAAAGCAGTACGTGTTTCAGTCCTTCCAACAGAAAAACCGTAAATGGGCTAGATTTCATCTTATGTTACTTTGATGCTGTTTCCCATAATTATCTAGTCTTACACACCCGTACTCATTAGCCTATAAATGGTTTCAGTAGATATTGTTTTGATCTTAGAAATGGTTTTATAACTAAGGTAATAGGATGAACTTGTTCAAATGCCAAAGCTAACATGGAACATTTCACTGATGCCTCTCAATCCAAACAAGTGCCTGAATATATTAAATGTGTGTGTATACATATATAGGAAGCTTATTAGATAAAAGATATATTTTTTTCAGGTTTTGTTTTCAGTAGGACATTTGAATAATAATGTAGGAAAAAATGTGCTTCTCTTTTGGCCCGTAAAACTATATCCGATAACATGGCAGCTGGAATCCTTTCCTCTAGCCATACATTTCCATTGTCTTCTTAACATTAAATCACTTTATACATTTCCTTAATCAAGAGGTATTATAAAGGATATGTTTGGGGAGGCCACTAGATAAAATTATGCTCGTGTCAGAAAAATGAATTTTCATAAAATAAAATTTGCTTAAACTGAATGTTTGAGATACAGTATATCTTAAAATTGCCATAAAATGTTTAGAATATCAGAAGTAAATCATAAATATCAGGGCCTTATTAGTATCCTGCTTATAATTTAGTATTTGTTTTAGTAAACATTACTTGTAATAGCCAATAATAAATGCTTTTTTCGTTGCTTGGGTGGCTGTTAGGTCAAAAGAAGGAGGAGCAGTCAAACTGTGGGATCAGGAGCTGAGGCGATGCCGTGCCTTCCGGCTGGAGACGGGACAAGTCACAGATTGCGTCCGTTCCGTGTGCAGAGGCAGAGTAAGCTGATCCTGCGCCATGATGGGGCAGCAGGAAGTAAAGAACATTATCCCCGTGATTCTCACCCTCTGCAAGTCGAGGAGTAATCCTTAGACGGATTTGCTTGTCAGCTGTATTCTGTGGGGTCCCTGCTTTCTTTGCAGCTCCACTGCCGCCGTTGGCACACGTGCAGCCTGCACCGTGCAGGGCTCAGGGTGGAAGCGAAGCGCTCACCTCACGCTGTATCCAATCCTCCATACTTTCGTGAATCTGCTCATTCAACGGTGGTAGATGGAACTGAATTTCCTTTCCCGTTACTAATTTTGATTGGTGCTGCTGTTTTATTTTCTTAAAAACACACATTTCTATACAAAGTTTTGACTATGCATATACTTGTAAAGTGTATTTATATATCATCTTCATGTATTACTGTCAGTCTGTATATTAAATTTTAGTTAAGCTTTTATTTACACTTATTTTGCATTAAAATCCAAACTTTCTTCCTACATCTCAATGCACTTAACACCCCTTTGGAGATTTACAGAGTCAAAAACCTGATGATTGGAGAAGCCAGGTGTATTATCTTAGAGAAAAGGTGACATTTTTAGCACGGACTCTGACATGCCACCCAGCCCAGTGCTCTTGCAAATGGGCCTCTAGTCATAGAAAACCACATAGGCTAGGTTAGTGCAAAGCAGCAAGTTCTCTGAAAGTAGGTTGCTTTGGTTCTGGATACAGTTCTAACAGGATAGATAGGGTGTGGGAAGCCCACATAACTCCAAACAATTCTCCAACACCAACAGGGTGTCTGAAAATTCGACTCAATTCTGACACTGCCTACCCAGAGATAGCATCAGATCCTACAGGTGAGGGGTCTCCTAGGAGACTGCCCCACCCCCTTTAGACACCAGTCTTAAGTCCAGGTGGTGCTTCCAACCAACTGGCTACAGATTGGGGGTTCCCACCCCTAGGTTTGGTTTATTTGCTAGAGCAGCTCACAGAACTCCAAGATATTTTACTAGGTCACAGGTTTACTGTAAAAGGACGAAACTCCTGCTCAGCCAGATGTAGAAGTATGTGGCACAGGCGGGAGCTGCAGCTCCCCCAGCAGCCACCCTTCCCTCACCTCCACCTGTTCACCAGCTCCCTCCTTTGGATTTCCATGGAGGCCTTATCTGTCAGGACTGATTAACTCCTTAGCCATTGGTAACTGATTTAACTTCCAGCCCTTCCACCCTCCCCAGGTGGATGGTGAGATGGAACTGAAAGTGACAACCCTCATCACATGGTTGAGTCTCCTGGCAACCAGTATCCAATCTTAAGTGGAATCCAAATGGCACTTCATTAACATACCAAAAGACGCTTTTAAGGCTCTCATCACTTAGTAAATTCCAAGGGTTTTAGGAGCTTAGTGCCAGAAATGGGACGAAGACCAAATCTGTATTTATTATAAATCACAGTAGCACATAGGTCAATAGGGCATTCTTATTAAAAAGAACTGTAGTGTTACATTAAATATTGGTTCCACTTGTATTTCAGGGCAAGATACTAGTTGGGACAAGGAATGCTGAAATAATTGAAGTTGGAGAGAAAAATGCAGCATGTAATATTTTAGTTAATGGTCATGTGGACGGACCCATATGGGGACTTGCAACACATCCTTCCAGGGATTTTTTCCTCTCTGCTGCCGAAGATGGGACAGTGAGACTCTGGGATATTGCTGATAAAGTAGGTGCAAACAGTTTAAAAGATGTTATAATTTTTCAGAATTGTGTTGAGTTTTGGGAAGAAATTGGTTTATTCTGTAAGTACTCTACTTAATATAGTACTCTTTGACTCTTGGTTCTTATGCAGAAGATGTTAAACAAAGTGAATTTGGGACATGCTGCTCGTACTGTGTGTTACAGCCCTGAAGGGGACATGGTGGCTATAGGAATGAAAAATGGAGAATTTATTATTTTACTGGTGAGCTCTCTAAAAATATGGGGAAAGAAGAGAGACAGACGATGTGCAATCCATGATATCAGGTTAGTCAACAAATGGAGTAGTATTTCTAGTATCCTTTTAATTGACCCAGTTTGCATTTGAAAAAAGGTTGTTGCCGATAGCATTTTATCACATCATAAATTGTATGCTGAAATATGGCTGTTTATAGACTTATTTTCTTCTTGATAAGTTATGAATCCACTGGGCACCAACCACAGTGCCTTGTAATAGCAAGTACTCAGCGAATGTTAGATGCCCAGTAAGTTCCTCCTGCCAAAGTGATCTTTCCCTGCCCTTCAAGAGCTGTCAGCCTGGAAAACTGCAGTAGTAATCCAACCATCTCTTACTTTTCTTAATATCAACAGAATATATAGTTCATTCATTTAATACTTACTAAATACCTGCTATGCCCCAGAATCTGAATTTCTTGAACTTTTATTTTTCAGTGCTTAAGCTTATTTTAAGTGGCTACCATTTACTGAGCACTTCTATGTGATCTAGATAGATAATAATCCAGGTCAGAATCTTCCACTTTCTCCACCGCTAAAACCCCTTTCCAAAGGAAACTTCCTCAGAACTTCAGGACATAAAACAATAATGGCTTCCCTAAGGTACTGAGCTCAGCAAGTTTTCACAAGACTGATTGAATAGTTTTCCATGATCACTAGGCAAATAGTACTTTGTCTTTTAAAATAACATCATCCAAGCCTCAAGTAATGTCCCTTCTTCTGATAACCTGCGTGAATTAAGCTGGTCTGTGTTCTTTACTGCTAAGACACGATGTTTCCAGATGAAAGAATCCTGACTACCTTAGGTGAATTATGTAACTTGGTAATTATGTAATTGTTAGTGGTTTTTTAAAAACAAATGTTTTTAAAGGAATTAGGAGATAAAAGTTCAGAAACAATTTAAGATTGAAGTAAAATATAAAGTTTTGTTTCATGTAACACCAATATCTCAGGATACATAATCATTTGTTCCTAGTAGGTACATCTGTTTGAGGCCGTATCTTGTGTACACACTTTTGAGCTAGAAAGAGAAGTCACAGGTCTTTTAACTGTCACTTAATGCATCTTTTACATGTTTTGTTACCTACTCAGATTTAGTCCAGATTGCCGGTTCCTGGCAGTGGGTTCTAGTGAGAACTCAGTGGATTTTTATGACCTGTCATTGGGCCCCACCCTTAACAGAACCAGCTACTGCAAAGACATCCCCAGCTTCGTCATCCAAATGGACTTCTCCGCAGACAGCAGATACCTCCAGGTGCAGTATCAGTACTGGACATGTGTACATTTCTTCTACATTTCGTTAGTTGATGCATTAAAACGCCTGAGTTCCAGTGCTTCCAAACTCTTGCATTTCCTACTCACTACATTTTTTACTACCCTGTTCCTCAGTCCTTTCCTCCACTTTTTTGTACAAGATTTTGTAGTCATCTTTTCATTCTTAGTAATGTTAGAAATGTAAACCAGATAGCACTCTGCTAGTATACTGTAAACTTCTGGATTTTGCCTCACATAATGGAATTATTGTTCCATTTTAATATATGATGAAAGGTGTCCACTGGTTGCTATAAACGGCATGTCTACGAAGTGCCTTCGGGAAGACATCTTACGGATCAGGCTGCCATTGATAGAATTACTTGGGCTACATGGACTAGGTAAGCATTCATATAGTCATTGAGACGGACTGCTCATTCTGGGACTGCTTTTGGTTGCCTGTATTTCCAGGCTTTTTCAGTTTCCATGACTTATCAGTTCTTTTAAAGAAAGGAAATCAAAGTTAATACTTTAAAGATGCCCTGATATTTCCTTTAACATCATAGGTTTAACAGACAAATATATTGGGTTCTGTTAGACAACTGTATTATTTCTCTATCGAAAAGGAATGCTATCTTGCAGCTGTTAAAAATGAAACGATAAATTTGTTCAAACTCACTGGCTGTGTAACAGGTAATGATGAGCATCCATCTTCTTGGCCAATGTAAATGAAAACTGTCAAATTCCTATAGAATAAGCATCACTTTTTATTTTATAAAGCCAGCTCTCATACAGTAATTTTTAAAAGGTTATTTCGTGTATAAATCTTAAAATTTTTAAATTTTCTTTAGGCGGGGGGAGGATTAACATCCCAGGTGAAACTCAGGACTCCCAGTAACTTACAATTTGCTTCCTGTATTTTAAAACACACATTAGGTACTTAGAGATTAATTACCAAGAAACTTTTTCAGTATGGTCAACCTGTGTTTGCTATGGTGGATTTCTCTTTTCCCTTCCCTCTAGCATTCTAGGAAGTGAAGTTATGGGAATCTGGTCCAGGCACGCTGAGAAAGCAGATGTCAACTGTGCCTGTGTGTCTCATTCAGGAATCAGCCTTGTGACAGGAGATGACTTTGGCATGGTTAAGTTATTTGACTTCCCATGCCCTGAAAAATTTGTAAGTGTTTGGTTTAGCATTTTATAGAATTATATTCTCAATTAAATGTCTGATCATTAATACATTTCCCCGCATAATAGCTAAACTGTGTTGTGTCCTGCTCTGGAAATACTTTGTATTCTTAATTTTTTTTCCCCAAACTTCTTAAATCCCTTACTCTGAAATAACAGCTATTAGAAATTATACCCCCTGCCCCAAAGTAACACCCATCTTTGCAAACTATACTAATAAAAAGCTGTGATTAGTGTTTTTTCAAACCTTTACCAAGTTTCAAATGCTTTTCCTCAGGAAAAATTTGAGTAACTGGAGACATCTGCCTGCCCAAATCACCTGGTTTGTGTTAAGTGCTGACCCATTACTAATCTGAAAGGCACTTGATCACTGGCTATGGTCCTAACTGCTTCCTCTCTCCTCAGCCCTGGTGATGGGAAGTTATGGTTCCTTGTAGCAACCTTTGACTTTTGTGTGCATCATACACCTTGAGCTTAGTTTTTTGTTTGTTTTTTCAGGCAAAGCATAAAAGGTTCTTAGGTCATTCACCCCATGTGACAAATATTCGGTTTACCAGTGGTGATCGACACGTGATTAGTGCTGGAGGTGATGACTGCAGGTTGGTAACTTTTTCAGCCCAAGAGCAGACTGTCTTTGCTAGTTAGAGATTTGGTATCACTTCTACAGCTGCAGGTTGTGGACTCACTTAACTGTCAGCATCGGAAGGTAGCAAAAGCAGATGACTCCTTAGAGCAATGGTTCTCAACCTTGGCTGCACATTAGAATCACCTGGGAATCTTTTTAAAATCCTGATTTCTGGGTCTCATCCTCCAGAAATTCTGTTTCTTTGTTATGGGGTGGGGTCACAACATTAGTAACAAAGAAACAGAATTTCCAGAGGATGAGGCCCAGAAATCAGGATTTTAAAAAGATTTCCAGGTGATTCTAATGTGCAGCCAAGGTTGAGAACCACTGCCTTAGAGTCACCCACTATGTATAAATACAGAGTAAAAGGAGTTAACGAAAAATTTTATACATGTATGGTTTGAAAGCTCAATTGAAAAACTTAACTGTTCTGAAAACCTAGAAATATAATGAACTCACTGCAGGTTTCCTCTGGTTGCAGTTTGTTTGTCTGGAAGTGTGTACACACGCCCCATTGAAAGACATGGATGCTGGGAAGACTGAAAAAACAGCCTTGAGAAACCAGAATTACAGACGAGGGAGAAGTCAAGTGGTGCTAATTTAAGATTGTAACAGGGATATGCCCAGAATCATCAAAATATAAGATGGATAAGTTCAAAATATTTATTATATGCACTGAGTAACTGTAATCCATACACTGCCAGATAATTACAATTCAAGGAAGGACAAAATAAATACTTAATAGTGAGAGCCAACCCCCATTTGGGGGAAGTGTGCAAATTTGGCAGACCTGCTGGCGAGGCAAACCAAAACCTTAAAAACCCAACTCGGATTATTTTCATCATCCTTTAACACAACACTTTCCTTTTAGAAAGTTTGTGGTTCACAGTTTAAGTGAAATATATCCTTATGTTTCTGTAAGGAAAGGAAACACACCATCACCCTAAAGGATGTTTTTAAAAGGCAAACCTTATTTTCCCTGAGGAGACACACACAAGCTTCCCTGGAGGACATACTACTTCTGCAGCATCAAGAAAAGCCCTTTTTATAAATGATAGTGTTCTCCTGGCATTTGTAGTACAGGGACAAATCCAAAGTTATTAGCATATGATTGCTACATTTTCATTTTTTGAGCTATCCATCTTCATCTTTATTCAGAAGTTATTTCTATATTTGAAAAGTTAAAATTATAGCCTCAATGAAAAAGTAGTATGATGAACATCATTTCCAACTGTGTACTGTTTTTTAAGGTTTTAGATAGCAATAGTATTTAAGTGGGAGAGCATACTGAATATTTAAAGATATACTCCAATAGAAACATGTTTAACATGTAAACTAAAGAGTTAAATTCACATTTACAAAGTTATACAATTTAGTTAAATTCTTGAAAAAATATTTTTACAGCTTTTTATTTTTTTAATTGGAAAATCCGTTTAGATGTATGCCACCCATAGCCAACTTCCAAAAGGAATGAATACAAGTTCACTTTTCAAACTTGTCTATTTCTTTTTGGTGGGTTGGGGCTGAACTCTTAGATCTTTATTCCTATTCACTTTAAATGCTGCCAAAGATCAGTATTTGCCATTCAGGAATATGCTGTTTAGCCTATCTGTAGTTTCCTGAAGATTGGAAATTATGTAAACTGATATTTAAAAATATATTTTTCTAAGTGTGAAGAAGATTATGATGCTCTATTGGTCCTATGAATTTTTATTTTAATGTGTTATCTTTGTAGCATAGTAGGCCCCTTCAGGTGTCTGGAAATCTTAGTTTTGTATGTCCAACGCCTTGTAAATACTAAAAACAGAAATGGTCAAATTACATCACAAGAAAGCCTAACCAGTGATTAAAGCTGATCAGTTTTAAAGCTTGGAATAGCTGTGTTGAAAGAACTGATTAAAGGTGTTTAAGAAACTTGAAACATAAGATCATATTCTTTCATTATTTACATCAGTCTCCTAAATAAAGGCAAATTTTAGAATACACTAATATTACATTTCTATTCATGTATATTATAAAGGAGCAGTCAACAAATTAAAGGGAAAAAAATCCCCTGAATCCCTCTCTCCCTCCATTTTTGAGACTTTTGGCAGTCAAGTTTGCAGGTTTTTGGCTAAAGAGAAATTCCATTTCTATCACAATGCAAATAGAAACTCTACTCACCTTAAGCAAGTAGGATAAAATTGCTTCCATTGCATTTTCTTTCTTCCAAGTGGCCAACTTGATAAGCCAACCTTACTCACTGTTGTCAGTTCATGACTGAAGGTCGTATTGAATTTAAGGAGTCATCCATGAGTACCTTGCACTTTTGCTTTTACCAGCCATCAAACTAAGGGAAGGTGAAAAACCACCATAGTCCATGGAGATTCTGCTGTTCATTTTTTTAACCCAGAGAGAATTATGTGTGTGTGTGTGTGTGCAGTATCTGACTATGCTCCTGAATTTGTAAGCTGAGACTTCTCCTGGCACCTTTAGCCCTGTTTCTGTATATAAACGCATGCCAAAGCACACTGCACACTGTGCCACTCACTGCTTACCGTGAGCCACACCCTTTCCCTTCCATTTTTTGTGATCCTTTTGGATGATGGTTCATTTTAGACCAAATTACCCAACAAATGTTTTAGAATCAACCTTAGCTCTCCCATAAACCATAGCAACTGAAAGATAAGATTAAACTCTTAAATATGTTTCCAGGCAATGTCTATTAAGTAGCAAGAAACAATTCAATCTTAGCATGTTATTTCCTTGTAAAATGGCTGAACTAAACCACACCAGCCCTTGTTTCCCACTTATGTCTTTTATAGTGGAATTATGACACTGCAACTACAAAACATTTATAAACGATGATGCTAAATATCTGTTTAAATTTCTGGAAGTACAATTTAAAACAAATTTCTTCTGCAGAGATGTGAAAAAGCATCTCAAGTACTAACACTGGAATGAATATATGCCTTAAATTCAATGGAGCCCACTTTTTAGAAGAGGAGGAATGGTCACTTCACTCACACCTCACTGGCAACTCTGTGCTCTCCTGTACTTTGTCTTTACTTTGGAATCAGCAGAGCAAAGTGCAACTTACAAAATGGTTAACGGTTATCTTTCTTCTCCCAATGGAAGAGCAGCAGCCACAAAACAACAGACTGCTGGTTTCAGGCTCTTAAACATGGGTTGACACGTGTGGTTTCATTCTCTCTTGAGGATGTGATTGAAGAAGTCACTGAACTTTTTTACAGTTACATTTAATTTGGTCGTCAGAATGTTTGAGTCTTTATTATCCCTTTTGCATTAATTCGCTTTTTTCTAACCAACTTTTAGCTTTACTTTTTAAAAAACTGTACATCAAGTCTTTAAAATCAGTGATCCGTTTAATTCTAAAGTTTTTGACACTTCTTGCCTTAACAATTTTAAAAACCACAAACACATAACTGTATTTTAATTCAGTAGTCAAAAAGTTTAGTCCTACTTTGCAATTTATCCATCTGATCTCTGTAATTATATAGTCTGCCATTTAAAATATACTATTGAAATCTAATTTTTACATTTAAAAAATTATCTTCAGTAACTATATTTTCTGGAATTATTTCTGAGAATGTTTTTCAGAATGGGAGAATGTATATGTATAGCTATATAATCTTGTGAATTTCAAGTCTGTTCTCTGATACCTATGTATATATACTTGTAAAAACTTTTGTATAATTTTGTGATAATGTAATTCTCCAAAATATTTATTTTAAAAGTATATGTTAACAGTAAATGAAAACATTTTAAGTAATTGTTCTTTTTCTTTTTGCCGTTGGCATTCCAGCTGTTTTCACTCTACATGCCCACCTCACTCATCCTTACCCAGAAGGCAAAGACTAGCTATTTGGGAACCATTTACCAAACCAGCACGCAACCTAAGAAGCCAAACTTAATCACTTAAAATTTAAAAGTAGGATGGACTATTTAAACTACCTCAACACTTTTTTAGTGGATCATGAACATTATATAATCCCTGGAAAAAATGAAAGTAGCAATCCAACTTTTGGAATAAGGATGTTCCCCTCACTATATTTCTTTGTATACACACGCTCGCGCGCGCACACACACGCAGACACTCACAGCAACATGTAGCCCCAAACTGGATTATCTGTACTGACAATATCACCATGTTGTACATGCTGATACTCAAAACAGCAGTGTACAAACACACCAGGTGTTTTAATAGAATTCAGTTTTTCCTTAAACTGTCTTTCCATAGTCAAAACAAGGCAAACAACAACAAAACACCCAATGTTAAAACCACATAATAAACTTACAAACTTGAAAAATTAGGTACTTCAGATAGGCAATAACTTCATATTATGAAAGCAATATATTCCAAGTTTCAAAGATTTGACAAGTTCTACAGAATCTTTTTCATCAGTAGATGGAAACTTTCAAACTTCACGATCTTCTGCCAGGTAGGACTGGGTGTCATTCACTGAATAAAACCAAAAAAAATTTTTAATTAACTGCTTCGCATCCCTATATACCACATACCTTAATTAAGAAGCTGAGTATCTTCAGACAATGAATATTTGTTCTACAGATTATGATGCAAATACCAGATTTTAAAAGGTACATAAAAGATAACATGAATTTATAGGCCACACTAAAATGTTCTGAAACTTTTTCCCCCCGAATTACTAATGTCTAAGAAAACTGGTATGAGATTTGTAAGCAGTGTAACTCCTGAAGGCCTTAGTGTATGTGCAGATGAAGTTATAAAAGAAACTTGATCTGGAGATGATCCAGGGAAATAAGCAATTACTGGATAAAACAAAATTGGCTTCTACACTATATTATTTTTCCAAAGGACCCATGTAAAATTAAACATCAGAGAAAAAGCAGTGATAATTTATTCCACATTTGTGTGCTTATAAATTTAAGAAACTACATATTAAAAAAGTACAGTGGGGCCTTGACTTACGAGTTTAATTCGTTCCGTGACGGAGCTCGTAACTCAAATTACTCATATGTCAAATCAAAAAGTGAACGAGTGAGACACGTGATGCTGGGCTGATGTTGTGGCGTTCACTGTGACGTTCGCTGCGCCAACTAGCGGTGGGGTATCTGAAGCTGGCTGGTAACCCGAATTTTAGCTCGCAACTCAAAACAAAAAATCGGCCGAGAGACGGCTCATATCTCGAAAAACTCGTTAGTCGGGATACTCGTAAGTCAAGGCCCCACTGTATTTGAAATGCCATTAGGAAAACTAATTTTCATCTTTACCTGGTTTGAGGCCGAATCCATTTCAAGGCATGTCGTGGCGGCACAGTAATGGTGGGATGATAAAACGTGCAGTCAGGTCTTGTACACTGAGTGTTAAATCTACAGTGCTAAGGAGATAAGAACAGTTTCAACATATGCAAAGCTAATACAGACAAAAATGGCAATTAGAGTGACACTAACAAGCTCACCCTAACAATGGGGCAAGAGATATGGTCTGTAACATTAATTTTATTACTACTGAAACCTTGAAAAATAACCACACACACACACACAATCCTAGTCACAGAATAAGAGCAAGCCAAATTTCAAAAAGAACCTTAGCATACAATCAACTACTTCTAATCAATGTTTAACAATCACCCTGCACGCCCTGCCTAACACCCTAACATTCTTCACTGAGCACCCTCAGCTATGCCCAACTGCAGTTGAGGGAAGTGAAGGCCTTCTGTATGGTCTTCAGGCTGCTATTTCAAAAAGGAGACACTACTCTGAGCAACGAAACAGCTGAGGACACATCAACCAGTCTTTAGTACACAGACAAAAGCATCAGAACAAGCCTGGATGGCAGTAAGCTGGACTACTAATGTCACCATCTCAGTTCTAGCATTAGGGAAAGAAAAAACCACCGACATGCTTAGGGACAGTGAAGAACAGAAACTGACTAGCAAAGGTGAGCTTTACCCTCCTGAGAGCTTAGAAGACTGACATTCAGTAGTGTCACACCACTTGGCCAGAGAGAAAAACGGGCTGAGTGACACTAAGGAATAACTTGAAGATCTTAAAGACCCTCAACTTAACTCTAACAAAAAATAAGTTAAAGGAGGTGAGGAAGATACTCAATCTCAATTTGCTAGTGATCTTCCAGGTCTCACAACTGAAAAGTTATCACTAAATTCAGTTTTGGGAAAATGGGTGGGGGTAAAGGGGAGAGATAAACCAAAGGACTTGTATGCAGGCATATAAACCTAACCAATGGACAGACACCAGGGGGGTGAGGGCATGAATGGGGGGGTGGAGGGTGGGGGAGTAATAGGGGGATAAGGACACATATGTAATACCTTAATCAATAAAGGGGAAAAAAAGTTCTTACTTTTGGATGAAAGAAGGGACATTCCATTTTTTTACAAGCAGGGAAGTAACGGCAGAGCTGACTACTAGAAGATGGTGTTGCTGTTATAACTGCTGACAAGAATGACAAACATTGATCAAATTTATTTGGCAAAATAATTTTTAATGCATTCTGTTTTTATGGGAACCATTTTAAAATTAAAATATTATGAATGATGAGACATATATATTCATTAGTGAAGATAAAAATACGTAAGAATACTATAGTATGCATGCACTTCCTCTTTGGAGACTCGTTACTTTAATTGATTCTGCTACAATTTTGAAACTATTCCTTTCACAAAATGTCATTTTTAATTTTATTTTACCCAAAAGTAGTAGTGCACAAAGTCACTAACCTGGTTTTGGAGGCAGTATTGGAATTCTTCTATTCATATGAGTGAAGGGACAATCTGGCTTAGTACATTTTGCATCATATTTACAATTTGGATGGACAAACAAACATTTTTCAGCAAATTTACAATTGGGGAAAGCCCTATAAAACAACAACAAAAAAGCATATTATTAACATTTAATCTTCTGAATGCATTAGTTTTTTTGTAGAGGGGCTCCTTATACTCATTCCATCACTACTTGTTTTCAGAAACAAAAAGTAACAAGAGAAGGAAACTCCATTTTTAAGTGAGGCCATATATCAAAACAGGACACAACTATCTATTCCAAAGCCCGGGATAACCCAGGCCAACTCCAGCCAAACCACATGAAGGGTAAAAGAGTTTTTGGTGATAATGAGAATCACACCACTTAATTATTAAAGTCTATGTTTATATATTTTATGAAGTAAACACTATAGTGAGCACAATATTTATACAAGGGATTGTGCTACCAAAAAGAGTACTTGTCCCACGATCTCCCTATTTATACATCCATGTTATTCTCATATCAAAATCTCCTTAAATTAAAACATGGAGAGATTCTACCTATAGGACAAAAACAAAATGTAAAAGTCATCTCTCAAAGGTCATTCCATTTAAACAGCCAGCTGGTTAGGAAAAATTATACCCAAGTCCAAAATATTTTCTCATTACCTATTATATAGTTTTTCCTCAACGCCTTAACATTTGTGTATGTATGGATGAACACAATGCATACAAACTGGGATAGTTATTACATACCCACCTCCTTAAATGTACAGAATCCGGAATAAAACCCAGAATTTCGGTATCTCATAGGTCTGAGGCACAAAGAAACCACCTCCCATCTCCCCATCCTTACACCTACACACACCCACACACACCCCTGCCCCCCCCACACACACATGCTGTTCAGGGCAGGACCGTGGTAAGTGTCAATTAATTTAGTTACAAAACTCAAACTTGGCCTAAAAAAAAAAGAAAAGCTAAATATGCGATCAGATATAGAAATTAACCTGAAGACCAGAACTGGTTCGCTGCTACTCACTTGCAAGGTGAAATCGGGTGGTGGTAAGCACATTCATCCCCATTTTTGCAGGCAGGCCAGTACTTGCAGCGCTCCAAAAGTTTTTCTGGCTTCTGTGCCACATTCAGTTCACTCATCTCAGCTACAAAGGGAGAGGAATTAAAAGTATACATTAATTATGATCAATTCAGTACATGGCACTTCTAATAAATTTCCCTCAAAACCCAGTCTTAAAATCGTTATCTTCTATGTCCATAATCATATGAAATAAATGAGTCAAAGTAATCTGACCAACACTGTAACAGAATCCTGTAAACGATCCAGGAAGTAGACTAGTTCGCATTGTGGAAGTAAGTGAACAGTGATGCTGCAACTAGGGCCAAAGTTCTCACAAAAAACTCCTATTCTCAAAAATACTTCAGAGCTGATCAAATATAAAAGAGGGAAGAATGTCAAGTAGAGAGCCAATAAAATGAAATGCAGACTGAAAACACAAGTTGATAAAAAATGTGAACGAATTCTCATTCAGGCAAGTTCACCAGTGGTCCCAATACAAAAGTATTCCAACTCACTGAGGTATACCCAGTTTTCTAAGTCCAAGTGATAAATTCAGCAATGTCTTCAAAGTGAGGAAAAGACTTTTGCCTAAAATGGGTCACAAATGTCATTATCTACAGGGGCCCAGCAGATTACCTAACAGAGTGCGCCTGACTGGATGTAAGATCACCATGGCAGTCAGTCTCCTCGTGGAGCAAACGGGTGGGGAAGAGACCAGTGCACACACCATCGGATGGCACACTCACTGCCATACCATCCACCAGGTTCTGTCCAATTACAATGTCAATTATTGTGACTGCAGAAAGTGGGGCCATGTTGCCAGACTGTCTCCTGATTCGGTAAGCCAAAAACCTTTTTACATGACATTTAAATTTTAAATGCTGGCAACTAATTCAAATTCAAAACAGAATAAACCAAATAAAGTTACACCTGGTAGCTATCATGAGCTACCAACTTCTGGTCCAACACATCCAACCCTCCCTCCCAATAGCACCATGGGTATTACCTATTATTGTTCATATTCATGTTTGTGAAAGCAGATATCACTTGAACTACATCTCTTACAGAGCTGTTCAAATTTGGCTCTGTAACTTACTAGCAGAGAAGGTAGACATTGGGCAAGTGCTAACATCTCTGAATGTCAGGTTCCTCATTTACACAGAGGAAATAATGCCTTCCTTAATTTTATGATTAAATGAAAACAAGAATGCAAAAACAGGTAACAATCAAAACTTAACAATACAGTGACCCGACTTCCGTCTTCATTACAGGAAAACAAGGCACACAAGGTCAGTCCTGAACCCGTTAGGAAGACCATCAGCGCTACTTTGACTATGCCTGACATATAAATTTTCCAGGCTACTTAATAAAGTAAGTCATTATTTATCTCCAGGATAAAAAGTATCCCTAGTCTTAAGTAAAATCTGGTAGGGCCAGAGGATTTTCTCCAAATTTAAATGGTTTTTGTGTCAGCCTTGTACAGATGTGTGTCTGTCTGACCTTCCTCCTAAAGAACATTCTTTAGACCAGCGGTTCTCAACATGTGGGTCGTGACCCCTTTGGCGGTCGAACAACCCTTTCACAGGGGTCGCCTAAGACCATCCTGCATATCAGATATTTACATTACGATTCATAACAGTAGCAACATTAGTTATGAAGTAGCAACGAAAATAATTTTATGGTTAGGTCACAACATGAGGAACTGTGTTTAAAGGGCCAGAAGGTTGAGAACCACTGTTTTAGACTATGGTATCTGTGTGGCAACCCAGGCCAAATGAGAAGTTAACAGAATACCCATCGCAGGCTGCTGCAAAGTGGAATAAGTGGCAACTCATAAACATGTTAAAGAGGTTAAATACTGCACAAGGAAACTGTATCTTCCCGATGAAATGTTAAACCATATATACGAAGGTCATGACTCTGGTTTTCCCTAACATTTACTTCATAAGCTATTAAAACTTTTCCTGTTTACATTTTAAGAGGCAAATTCACGTTTTGCTGCAAACTATAAAATCTGTACTGCTATATAATGGCCAGTGGGGGTGACTTCAAACGGCTGCTGCTGTCGGTAGCATCCTGGAAACACTGGACAAAAGCCACCAAAAGCAATTACAAAGTTTCAAACTCCCTGCTCAGAGGGGGAGAGCAAGAGAGACCCCAGCCTCTTTGTGACTGCTATTCAGGGGTCTCTCAGCGTAATATACCGAGAGTCCCAGATCAAAGTGATGGTGAAGGAGGCTCACCACGCATCACAGCTGTCTCCATAATAGCCACTGGTATACGTGTCGCCGATGACATATATTCCAATAAAGCCTAACAGACATCTACATTTAAATGAAACTAGACCCTAACATATAAAAATTTAAGCTGCCAAATTGAAAACCAAAGTAGCAAAAGCACCAGAATTTTCTCTTATTTTAGACAAAATATATAAGGTCAAGAAATATGCAGTGCCCAACTTGCAGTTCTTAACATCTTTGTTTCCATTTTAAAACCTTTCCTCCTTTCAATAGGGTTGTTTTGAACTTCTGCCACCAATCAAAACCATAACACTATATTATTGCCTCATTCAGTTCAAGATAATAGCGATATCTCTTCACTTACTCATATCTCCCCCTAAGGACTATTATATTTTTTAGCTACTAAAAAAGCATTTAATTTATTTTCATATATCTGCAAAGAAATTTTACTCTGGAAAAATTTCAAAACCCATTTTTTTCTTTGATACTGTTCATTAAGAGTCAGTAATTGGCCGGTTGGTATGGTTCAATGGTTAAATGTCAACCCATGCATCAAGAGGTCGGCGGTTCAATTCCAAGTCAGGGCACATGCCTGGGTTGCGGGTTCAATCCCCAGTGGGAACTGTGCAGAGGGCAGCCTGTTGATGTTTCTCTCTCATCGATGTTTGTCTATCTTTCTCTCCCTTCCTCTCTCTCTAAAATCATTCAAAACCTATTTTTTAAAAATGTAGTAATTGCCTCCCCTGTCAAAGTAGGTGTTTCTAGGAATGTGAGGTCTGAAGAGCGTGGTTATTCTCTATCCTGAGAGAAAATGATCAGTAGCTGTACCTGCCACTGGTATCCAGTGAAAAGCCATAAGAAAGGCTCATCTGCCTAAAAGCATGTCACTATCTGAAATGAGTTGATCTGACTTCTAAATACTATGCTTAAATATTAATTTAAACATAAGATCTTTTCTAAACGTCCAAGAACTATTTTGACTGCTAGGTGAGAAACTTCACTCAAGAGAATTTCACTGAAGGAGAAATAGCATCAAAATTCAAATTCATTTTTCTAGCAAGTTAATTATAAAAGAGACTAATGCTGGTAAAAGAGGAAAGTAGCCAGTACAGTTTCTTTTTCAGAAAAAGAAAAGGTAAACAGAAATTAAGAATGATGGTCATTCTCTGACATGAATAAAAGGTATTTTTTGGCTTCCATGGCTGAATACCATGTTAGCACCTAAATAACAGCCAACATTCACAGGAGAGACAGTCTCAAATTTAACTGGTTGTTTTGTCTGAAAAAAATAAAGGCCACTACTGAGGAATAAATAAAAGCAAGGCCTCCAACCAGTATTCATTCAAGACAGAGAAACATGTCAAAGATTTCCTTCTCAATACCAGCACCCTAAGAGGGAAAGGCTGAGCTCTCAACACACCGTGTGCAAAGCTACCATTGGGGTCATCAAGCTGCCTGCTCATCAACTGCAACTGCTGTGGGTGGAGGAGACCTCTGAGTCCCTGGTTTGAGGCTGCAGTTTGGTTTACAGGTTTCATTCCTTCAAAGCACATGTCCTCCTCTTGATCTGACATGTATCCTGGGGGGCTGGGAACACCATCCAGCGTCACTATAAACTTGGGACTTGCAGGTTTATCTGGTTGTACAAGATCTCTGCCAGATAGATAGAAAATACCATAGAATTAGGGAAACGAACACATAAAGCTGAGCCTCCTAACGTGTTCTTTAGCAGAACTATCACTCCCTTACTTGCTGTGGTTTCTTCAGTTAAAAAAAAAAAAAAGAAGACTTTAAAGAACTTGCAGGTACAGCCTCCGTGGGATTCCTGCTACCTACCACACACTGGCTGCGGCCCATCACTGTGGCAGCATCACCAGCACCCCTGGGGCTAAAGCCAATTTCTCCTCAACCCTAACCCCCACCATCCATCTGATCCTCATAGGGTCACATGGAAATAAACTGAGAAGTCAGCATCCATGCACACAGCACAATAGCCAGCAGTCTACATTTACACTAATTTTATTATCTGTATGTTTGTTAGAACTTTTAGGTAATTTTCTAAGGGAAGGATCATCCCAACCCAACTGGCTATCTCTGGAGGGATTTCCTGATTTTGATCACCTGGCCTTTAAAATCTCATTTCCTGGATGCACATAAAGAAAAGAATCTTATTAACATTAAATCATATGCTGACTTATTTTGCAGGACAATGGATTTCCGAACAAGAAAGATGAACTGGAATATTTGAAACCTGATCTTGGCTTACTATATACGTGGCCTAACTATTGAGTCAAAGCACTCTACACTGAGCGCCAGGATGGGGTGGAGGGAAGTGTAAACTGATGGTTATCCTGCACTGCCCATCTAATGAACACAAATTAGCTACACAAAAAAAAGAAACCATCTACCGTGTCTGCATAAGGTGTCCTGAAAGTACCCGAAGGGTATCTGCGGTCTTCATCCCCGACTCTTGGTTTGATGCCACTACTATTTCCTCAGACAGCTTTGGCTTCTTCAGAATAAATGATCTTGTGTCTGCATAGACCAGGGATTCCATGTCATAGTAATCTGAGCCAAAAAAATTGGCCACAAATGTTTACTTTTGAATATACCTTCATTCCCAACATCACACACGTGAGAAGAATGTCAAGTTTTTAATATATATATTTGTAATTATTTTCAAAGGAAAATCACAATGGTTCTACTCAGAACAGGGCTGCAATTCTGTGTCAAATCTCTTTCCAAAGAAGCATTCTTTGCCTCTTCCAGCATATAACCAAGGGATTCTAGAACACTCCTTGCCTACAGTATGAAAAGGTTCTTACATGAGGCATCTAATGGGATAGTAACAATATGTACTTTTAAATACAATACTTTCTAAAAACATGGAGAATAAAGAGCCCTAATGTTCCCTAGAATTATGATACAAAGATTGTGTAAAAAGCGTTCTAAAATCTGTTTTGTTCATTTTGCACAGTATCACTTAGTGAAATGAACACATCCTAATGATAAGAATTCAGCTGTCATAATTTCCACCCGATTTTAAAGACCACTATGAGAGAGAATTTTAAGATGAATAGACATTTTAAAAAATACAGCAAGGAACACAATGACCTTCAGTGCAAATAAGTAGAGCTCACATCATCGGAAACATCATCTTAGGCCCAACACTTTATAAAATACACCAAGCCCTAGTGGAGATGGCTGACCTATCAATATGCAGTCAACTGACTTGAGTTAATGAGCTCCACAGTTAACAGGCAAATAACAGAGACCAAAATTCGGACTATTCATTCATGTTCATTCCCTGAAAAAAAGTGAACTGCTGAGAATACTGGGCTAGGTATACACAAAAATATTTCAGAACTGTATGCCCCAAAAAGCGACCTAAAAGGGATGTAAGCAGGTTGGAAGAGTCCAGAACCTCCTCCAACTGGGAGAAGAAAGGCTTACAGAGGAGGAACAAGTACAACAGGTACTAAAGGGATGAGCAGGAATACACTAGGAGGGAAAGTGCTGGAGAAGAGAGGACACCGCATGGAGAAAGGCAGGGCTTTCCTCATTAGGAGCACAGGGATTTGAGACAGTGAGAAATGTGGTATGCTGGAGGGCTGGGTGTGGTGGGCTAAGCAGATGAGTGGCAAGGAAGAGGCTGAGGCATAAAGGAGTTTAAATTCTGGTCCAGAAGTAGTAAGTAAACCAGAGAGGTTTCTAAGTAGGGAGGTCACATGTTTAAACTGGTTTTCAGGAAAAAAGGAACAGTGGTAAGATGGACTAGAGTCCTAGATCTCAGTTATGAGGCTATTGCCCAGGAGTGATGTTGAGGCTCCAAGTTAAAAGTCTCATCCCTTTTTCCTAGTCTAACACCCTCCCATGAGCACCAGCAGCTCACAGCAGGTGCATGTAGGAGGCATGCCTGTCGTCCCTGCCAGTGCAGCGGAGACTGGTAAAGACAGGTGTATGAATGAGAGCAGGAGGAAGAGGAACTTGATGCAGGAAATAGAGGACAGGAGAAAGAGCCAATTTAAAAGGGGGAAAAGGCAGGTGGCCAAGACGTGGAAACAACTAGCACAGGGGTGGGCAAACTTTTTGACTCGAGGGCCACAATGGGTTCTTAAACTGGACCGGAGGGCCGGAACAAAAGCATGGATGGAGTGAGTGTTTGTGTGAACTAATATAAATTCAAAGTAAACATCATTACATAAAAGGGTACGGTCTTTTTTTTTTTTTTTTAGTTTTATTCATTTCAAACAGGCCGGATCCGGCCCGCGGGCCGTAGTTTGCCCACGGCTGAACTAGAGGGTTCTTCGATAGATGACTGATAAAGAAGATGAGATACATATATACACTGGAATACTACTCCTCAGACATAGAAAAGATAAAATACTGCCACTTGCAACATGAGTATCATGCTAAGTGAAGTCAAATGGAAAAAGTCAACCACCACATGATTTCATGCATTATGTGGGATATAAAACTGAAACCAACCAACCAACAAGACATAAAAACTCTAGGCACAGACAAAAGCATAGTGGTTACCAGAAGGAAAGGAGGGTGGGGAGAGGTAGAAGAGGATAAGGTGGGGATAAATGGTGATGGAAGGAGAGACCTGACTTGGGGTGATGGGCACACAATGCAATATACGGATGATGTATTACACAACTGAACACTTGAAACCTCCAAAGGGTGGGGCAAGAGGAAGTTTACAGATGTTCATATGGAAAATTATACAATTTATAAATAATGCCCTAGCTGTTTTGGTTCAGTGAATAGAGCATTGGCCTGTGGACTGAAGGGTCCTGGGTTCGATTCCAGTCAGGGGCACATACCCAGGCTTTCAGGCTCAATCCCCAGTAGCGGGTGTGCAGGAGGCAGCCAATCAATGATTATCTCTCATCACTGATGTTTTATCTCTCTCCCTCTTCCTCTCTGAAATCAATAAAAATACATTTTAAAAAATAATAATAGTACAAGAATAAACTGTGTTTCGCATACTCACAACAGTAAACCTATTTTTGCCCTTTCCTGTATAATTTTATTAACCAATGTTGCCCCGATAAATGTTAATGAAAAATAAAAGAGGGCAAAGATAAATATCAGTTTTAGGTTTATTTAGTTTGAAATGTTGTGGGGCTCTCACATGTTCAGGAAGAAGTTGAAAATTCAGATCTGACCACTGGGGGTGGGGAGACAAATAAGAGAAGCAGAGTCAAAAGTGAAGGTGAAATAAGAATGTTTAATAAACTGTACACACGGAGTGCTACTGTCTTCTCACTGATCTGCATGTCAGAGACCACAAGTGACCCGAGACCACAGGTGATCCGAGGCCTCACGCCAGCAAAGGCAGAGTCCAGAAGTTAGTCCGAGGGCGGCAGCATTCCTTCTCTCCACCCTGCACTTTTCTGAGGCAAAGAGGCTCTACTACTTTGCATCTTGGGAGAATATAGGAGATGAAAATAACATTGAGGGCAGGACACAGGGTAAAGTTAACATTTTAAAGGGCAGTAGAGGAGGAAAGGAGTTGATAAAGGAGAATGAAAAGGAATTAGGAGGAGGACAGGAAAGTCCTGGGAGCCAATGGATCAGAGATGGAAGAAAACAGAATTAAAGTGTCGCAAGCTACAGTTTAGGAAGTGTACACTGAAAAAGGAGCTCTGCACCCACACAGCCACTGGTCGCCTCTGCAGGACTAATGTGAGCAGCCTAGGTCGAGGCGAACCAGACAGATGGAATAGTGACATCTGGGTGAAGAACACAGGCGTCTGACCCAGGCATTCTGTTTCCTCCTGAAATGCCACTAAAATATCAATAAAGAAAATGACTGTGAAAGGAGATACAACCACACTTCGGAAGTGAAAAACCAATTTAGTAGATCTTCAAAAGCTGAGTCTGAAGCCAATAATGAAGCCAACCAGCATGGATCTCCAGCGGTTGAGAAATAGGGGACCTTGGGATTCTAGGGGTGGGCAGAACAGATGTGGCTCCAGTGTCCATTTCAAGCACAGTTAGTTCTTCCTAAATTCTCGTTTCTATTCCCCTACCTCTCTACTGAAGACATCTGGAATAACTGGAGATCCACTTTCTCACTAGTCACCATGGGAGACACCTATGGATGAAGCTCCCTGGTCTCCGACAGAAAGGTGCTACAACATGAACTAAATGCATACTATTAAAACTGTTAAGAGCAGGTTTCCTGATAACCTCTGACCAGTTTCTCCCTTGGAGAAAGTATCGCTTTATAGATTCTTGAGCTAAAAGCAGAGGGGTCTCTGCACCAAGGGATGCCAGCCAGGTTGAAAGAAGCACCATTCAGAAACCAGGGAGGGGCTTGTTAAGGTAAACATTCTGTAGTAATTCATGCTGAGGTGCCTTCCCCAGTTCCCTTTCCCACTTGGCTCCCAGCCAGTCCATTACTTGAAAGGTCTTTCTTTAGAGAAGCTGACCAGCCTACAGGAAAGGCCTAAAAACCGACATCAGGGTGCCCCAAGACAGCAAGACACATCACACTCCACTGCAGATCTGTGTTCCTATGCGAGGTCCAAAGCCCACACCCCAGCTAATTAACCCAGAGCACCAACAGCTTCCTAAGTGCCCACTCTTAAATCTAAGCCTACCAAGGGCCTGCAGACATCTGAAGAAAACCTCTCTCACAAAAGACAGTGACCAAAACAAACAACTTGGATAAAAGACCAAAAAAAAAGTCAGAAACTACCCTCAATATCCTCAGAGAAATAAGAGAAAGTACTGCATACATGAAACAAAACCAGTATGGAAAAAAAAAGGGGGGGGTGGGGTGGGTGGAGAAAGATGCACAAATAAAATGGCTCTCAGAAATAAAATTAAAAAATTGTAGAGCCCTGGCTGGTGTGGCATTGGTTGGAGCGTTGTCCCATGTACCGGAAGGTCATGGGTTTGATTCCCGGTCAGGGCACATACCTAGGTTTAGGGTTCAATCCCTGGTCCTGGTGTGTATGGGAAGCAATCGATCGATGTCTCTTTCTCATCAATGTTTCTCCCCCCACCACCCAACCCTTACTTCCCTCTCTAAAATCAATTTAAAAAATTATAGGAGGTAAGCGAAGGATGTAGTCTTTCATAAGCCTACTAGAACTACTTGATGATTCAAACTGTATGGGCACCATGGATAAATATAAAAACTAAAGGAAACAAAACGAATGTGTGAGGGTTGATTAAGCGGATACTACATACACAGACTTCAGCTACCAAACATTTGAAGGAAAATGCCCTTATGTAGAAAGCAGGATGGAATGTTGGGAGATAAGTGGAAAATCAAGACTGGAGAATTTCTAACCCCTTTTATAGGTAGAAGGGAGAAGCCATTAGAGAGGCAGAAACTGAAGCGACATGAGTGTGGTGATAACAAACTGCTCAGCAGCAGGTTAGGAGCTGGCATGTGGGTGGGATGTAACCCTCAGAGAAGACAAGCACAGAAGGCCATGGCAAGGTCAGGTAATACAGGTGGTGACTGTGGAGTCCCGATCACGGGGAAGAAAATTTGGTTAGGGGCAGAGAAGCAGAGTCAAGGCACCAGAGCTTCCAGTGAAGAGCAGGTTTGGGGGAGACAGAAGGAAGTGGAGAGAATAAGACTTCTGATTTTAAGTTTGCAGGTGTCAATGGCTCCCATCATTTTTTCAGCAGACATTAGGGATTCCACATGCATCTGGCAAGGGCACTGGCAACAGAGATAAATAAGGCACTAGCCCCAGTCCTGAAGTAGCCATGGCGTGTGTTGGGGTGGGAGAGACTTAAGGTTAAGTTCCAGGGGGTCTAACAACGACAAGTCCTTGGTGTGTCCCTGGCAATGAGAGTCTAAAGTGAAGTAAAACTGGTTCAAAAGGCAGGGAAACTACAACAGCTCAGGGCCTGGCAAAAGTTGGGCAGAGAGGAGAGTAGGGTAGGGACTCTAGTCATCCCTAGAGCAGGGAAGTGAGCAGCCAACGAATTCCAGGGTCCTAGGTAAAATGGCAGCAATGGAAGAAAGGTTTTGAATGAGGTGAAAAATACAAACACATGTAACATAAAGAAAATGCAGATCTTGTCACCTGCCCCTAAAATATTTTCACAGACCTAAATATAGCACCTTAGGGCAGGATCTAAGAAATATAAGGCACATTAAATGAAGTGTAATGAAAATAGCAACTAAAAAATGCCCGATTACACTGAAAACTTAACATGATTACCAACCTGGACTGATCTGCAGAGTTTCTGCCATGACTGGATCAATTTGCAGCCGGGACAGTAACGGCCTCTGCTGAGTTCCTAGAATATATATTTTAAAACTTAACTAAGCTTAAAACACAATACCAGCATGTTTATGTCCCAGAAATTAAGCCCCAAATAATCTTTCTGGGTTCTTAAAGTCTTAAAAATAAAAGTTTAAATAATACAATTTACTAATATTTTTAGACGAAAGGTCTCTAAGACAAAAACCTGTACTCAGGATTAAACCAAAAACAGCAATGTACAACATTCCTGGCTCTCCCTCTAGAGGCTGGTTTTCCTGGACTGGAGATAAAGGTGAAAAGGTAGAAAAGCCAAAGGGAGGTGCTGCAAGGACCCACAGCTTGCACCATGGGAGACAGGCGACTGCCAACTGCAAGGTCAACATAAGAGGCATCTCCCTCCATCACCTGGCTCTCACCATTATGACTCACTCCACCCACCCCTGGAATTACAAAAAAAACACTCCGGAGTTATCTGGTTAGAGAGTGCCCAAAAGACTGACTACAGGCTTGGATGGATATAAAGAGAACACTGAACAAATAAAATTCTCAGCTCTACTGTCCAGGTTCTACCAAAGCATGAAAATAACCACTTGGATTTCCCAGAAGATGCTCAGCTAGAAACAAGCTCATAGTTACACTGCAAAACACACACACAGCACTGACACAGCACTAACTGTCTCTATCTTCAATTGGAGGGTAAGCACTCTGAGGGATGCGAGGCTGTCACACTTCTTTCTCCAAGCCTCCCTGTCCAATGCACAGCCTATATTAGGTCCTCACTCGCTTGCAGACTTGCGACAAAAGCATCACACAGTACAGCCTACAAAGGGATATGATTGATAGGGTTCCACACACTGAAATATTAGGTGCCTGCATGCTAACTTTTAGTGTATCTACTACTGGCCGCTTCACAAGGATAGCCTTTACTCACTCAGCGAAAACATGCAACTGCCAACTACCATTTTCATTAAAAGGGTTTTTAAACTGTAAAAGCTATGCTCAATTCAAAATTGTATCAGCTATTTTCTTTTAAAATATAAGTTACATTATCCTGTAGTGGTGTGCCAAAATAAAAGTTAATTCCTTCCAAAATTATCATGGTAAAAATACAGTAAATCCCAAGGAGCTGACCTGAAAATGAAAGACAGATGTCATTTGGTCAAGCCAGCATTCCTGAAGGACAGCCTGAGAAACTGACACGGATTAGGTTACAGGAAAAAAATGCTCTTCCAATTAAAATACAACAGGTCTTACATTTAAAAAGAAATTCCCAAGACAGATACAAAAAAAAAGGGACCGTTTTCTCATATGTCAACTTTTGCTTCATCTCTCTATGCTCACCTATCTTTTCAGCACATCATTTCAGAGAGATCCACTAGAGAGGACGGAATTCTGGTTAAGTTCTAGACTTCTAAGTTAAATCATGCAGGGTCCAATTTTGTCATTAAAGGTCCACGAAAACTTTCAAGCTCTTTGTCACATGCGGCCTCTGTATGAGAACTAGTTAGGTTACAGGAAAATATATAGCGCCATGGGTACCTAGAAGCTATCATATTAAGAATTTACCTTTCTCAATGTTGCTAAGGAAGCCAATTATTTTTACATCAGTAGTCCTTGACTGTGACTCAAAATCTACTTCCTCTTGAAGACCTTTGAACTCTCTGTCGCATTCAGCTGTTGATGTTGAATATTCATTCATTTTAACCTCCAAAGATGAAATTTTTGCTTCATTCTGTGACACTCTAACTTTTAGATCAAAAAGATTTGCTTCCGCTGTCAACATTGCTGTTTTCATTTCTTTAATTTCATTGATATCAGTTGATATTTTCCTTAAAAGATGGGAAATATTGTCTAGCTCATTCAGTGAACAAGAGGAACTTGTTACAGAACCTAAGTCAATTGGCTCAGGTGAGACGAAAATCGGTAAAGATGGTGAAAACCTTGAAGACATATTCATAAAATTCTCTCTCCCTCCTATTTTTAAAATATTTTTCTTCGAAGCCCATTAAATTGTTTCATCAAAAGTAAAAGTAGTAATTAAGGCTTTTACTTTAAGAAGTATTAAGAATGAATAACATTTTTAAACCTGTAACTAAAAAGACAGGATTGTATATTTCTGTAGTCACAACTCAAAAGTCCTACTTATAGCTCCTCTCCAAACAATAAGCCCTATTATTACATACAAGAGAATTCTGGCTTCTGATTGGCTAAAAACAGACATATGACACACAAAGAATTTTTCTATTAACCTCATGACAAGGAGCACTGAAGGTTTGGGATGTAAATTAAGCAATATAACAACATTAAGTATTTTATTCTGGGATATAATGTGAATTAAGTATAATTTTGTCCTGACATCTATTAAATAATAGTTTTTAAGCTTCAGATTATTCTAGTATCTTCAGTTTCTTCCCTTAAAAATGGTAAAGGACTGTATCTAGCATTTCCTTTGTAGGCAGAGGGCAGGGAGGGTTATTGGACTCATGATCACACACAAATCTCTCTAAAAATATGTGGTGATAATGGAATTCAATGCACTGATATGAAATGGTAGAAATTTAAAGATAGGCGAAATAGAAACTTTGCCTTGGTTTGATGCTAAAACATTATTAGATATGTGGTTTTCTTCCATTCTGTAGGTTGTCTTTTCATTTTCTTGAAACACAAAAATTTTAAACTTTGATCAAATCCAATTGATCTAGTTTCTTTGACTTTTGGTGCCATATCTAAGAAACCATTGCCTGACTAAACCAAGCTTACTTATAAATTTACACCTATTTTTTCTCCCAAGAGTTCTATAATTTTAGCTCTTACATTTAGGTCTTTGATCCATTTTAAGTTAAAATTTATATATGTAGTAGTGAAGGACCCTACTTCATTCTTTTGTATGTGGATATCCAGCTGTCCAACACCACCTGTTGAAAAAGATTATTCTTTCCCCCACTGAACTGTCTTGATATACTTGTTGAAAACCAATTGATCATAAATGTATTGGTCCATTTCTGGATTCTCAATTTGATTCCAATGGTCTTATACCTTATGAGAGTACCAGTTTTAATTACTGTAAGTCTGTAGCAAGTTTTGAAATTGGGAAATATAAGTCCTTCGACTTTATTATTTTTCAATAGTTTTGGCTATTTAGGTCCTTTTCATCTCCATATCAATATTAGGAACATTTTGCCAATTTCTGCAAAAAACAAGCAGGAATTTTAAAACACTGAGTTATATTTATAGGTCAATTTGGGAGTGTCACCAATTTAAAATATGAAGATACAAGATGGTGAACATGACTACCCAGTGCCTCTCCAAAAGAATAATTCTTTTTTTGTTTTTAATATAGTTTTATTGATCTCAGAGAGGAAGGGAGGAGAGAGAGAGAAATATCAATGATGAATGAGTCATTGACTGGCTGCCTCCTGCATGACGCCTACTGGGGATGGAGCCCACAACCCGGGCACGTGCCCTGACAGGGACTCAAACCGACCTCCTGGTTCATAGGTCAACATTCAAGCACTGAGCCACACAGGCTGGGCAAAAGAGTAATTCTTATAAATAATTGTAGCCTTTGGTTTCTCAGCTAGATATTGTTCACAATCCTATATAATAAAAGGGTAATATGCAAATTGACCCTAGAACTACCAGGAATGACCAGTTGCTATGATGCGCACTGACCACCAGGGGGCAGACGCTCAACGCAGCAACTGCCCCCAAGTGGTCAGTGCGCTTCTATAGGGGGAGTGCCGCTCAGCCAGAAGCTGGCTCATGGCTGGCCAGTGCAGCGGCAGTGGAGGAAGCCTCTCCTGCCTCCGCAGCAGCGCTAAGGATGTCCGACTGTGGCTTAGGCCCGATCCCCGCGGGCCTAAGCTGGCAGGTGGACATCCCCTGAGAGGGCGCAGGCCGAGCTGAGACCCTCCCCTCCCTGTCCCCCCTGAGTGCACGAATTTTTGTGCACCAGGCCTCTAGTAACACAATAACAGAATAAAGTAAAAATGCTTAAGTTTATATAATAACCTTTATTCATTTCTCTATTATATCTGTAAATTAACCTAATTCTTCAAAATCTTTGGATAGAAAATAATTTTCAAAATTTACAAGGCTTTGGATTCACAGAGAATTTTTTAAGAGCACTAGCTTATGGATGACACCTATAGCACACATTAGGAAGAGCTGTGTGCCACCTGCAAACCAGTTGGTTCACTCGAAGGTAGCAAACACACTTCAATGAGAAAAGCAGAGATGAGTCACAGGGAAACAAGGTAGCTAAAAAAAGCCCATTTGAAGCTTCTTGTTGTCACCCATTGTGCCTAGACCAACTTTAGAATGCAAAGTAAGCAAAGATCCTTCTAGAGATTCCAATGTAAATATCTATCAGCAGAGAAAGTTTACATATTTTAAGGAAACTGGAACATTGAAAGGTTAATGTCAGCTAGTAAGTGGCAGAGCCTGGATTAACACCTAAGCAATCAGGCTCCCTGAATCCATATAGTCAGTCACAGTCACTATCTTATACTTCTCTTCATGATACATTAAGTGGAATAAAACGTTAGAGAAATCACATGGTATAACTCCTATTTTATATACACATATATGTGCATGCATACAAATATACATGTAATTCTACTTGATACAAAAAGTGAACATGTATATACATTTTTAAAAAGCCAGGAAGACTACAGATAGCACACCAAACTAGTTTGGGTGCAGTGCTTACCTCTGAGGAAGACTGTGGGCAGAACACAGGGGGATTTCCCTTGTTTTCTCTTAACATAAACCTCCTCTATACTAAAACTAAGTGCTTCTAGTCCAACATGATAGATCAAGTATATACGATTATAGCCTCTCCTCTGGAGAGTCCATGAAAAGGAAGGAACTTAAAGGGCACAAGTCTTCAACATACAGCAATGGATTCCAAACTGGGTTTCTAGGATTATCCAATAAAATGTAGGAAGAAAGTATCAGAAATTCTATCACAGTAGAAATATTTATCATCTCTATCCTTCTCAGAGTTCTATTTTTTACATGTTCTAACATACACACTAATAGCGGGTGTAAATGTAAATAAAATACGTATATTGAGTAAGCACCGAGAAATTATTTTAGTATATAAAAAATTGTATGGTAAAAAATACAGAGATCACTGATTTAAAGATGGGCTTAGAGAGGGGATCATAGCAGATGAGATTTCAACCACCTCTGGAAAATGGAAAATATACACACAAATACTGGCTATGGGGCAGAGCAGAACAGCCAAATGAGACCCTGGGAAAACTTCAAGTCAGAGGCAACGCAGGAGGGACATAAATATTTCCTGAGCTCTTATACATGCCATGCACTGTTCTGGGTACTCAGTAAAAGACATGAACAACCAACACAAATCCCTAGTAAAAGAGCTTATAGTCTGGTTGGGAAGGGAGAACATATTTGTTAAGCCCGGCTAGTGTGACTCAGTGGCTGAGAGTTGACCTATGAACCAGGAGGTCACGGTTGGATTGATTCCCCCTCAGGGCACATGCCTGGGTATCAGGCTCAATACCCAGTAGGGGGCATGCAGAAAGCAGCCAATCAATGATTCTCTCATCATTGATGTCTCTCTCTCTCCTCTTTATTCCTCTCTCTGAAATAAATAAAAACATATTTAAATACATATATATAACATAGTTTAGCCCTGGCCAGGTAGCTCAGTTGATTAGAGCATCACCCTGCTACACCAAGGTTGAGGGTTCAATCTCCAGTCAGGCACATAAAAGAAGCAACCAATGAATACATATGTAACTGGAACAACAAAGTTGATGTATGTCTCTACCCCTACCAACTCTCTATAAAATCAATAACTAAAAATAAATATATATATAACATAGTTTATGTTGATGATACATATTTAAAATCCTAAGTCTGGGTAAAAATATCTAAATTATTAAAATATAAAATATATAAGTGGCAATAAGTACTACAGAGAAAAATAGAGCTTAGAAAGGTGAGTTAGGGAATGTGGGGCTGGGGAAGGCCTCACAGAGAGGACTTTTGAACGAACTATGTGGACATCTGAAAGAACATATTTCAGGGAGAGGAAACACTATCTCAGACATGCTCCTTTGAACACTTTAGATTTCTAAACACTCAGAAAATTTATCTCCGATACTTTTTAAGTTTCTTCACGATGTAGTGACAAAATAGAATATACTGAGAAGACAAAGTGGGACCCAGGAAATGCAGAGGAAAATATATCCGGGTATGATATCCTTAAGGCAGACCTAGAGAGCAACCAGTCAGATGAGCAAAAGAGAACAGATGCTTTAGTAGGAAGGTACCTAAGAAAAAAGGAAAACCCAAAGTTTAATGGTATAAAATGATAGATCTTTAGGCTATAATACAGGCAGGCAATGCAAAAGGGGGGGGGGGAGAACGAAGGAAAACAAAAAAATTACCAAAAGGGGGAAAAATAAAGGACTCTAGGGAACCCCTAAACAAAGAACTGTAGAATAAAATTTTAATTTGGCCCTGTAATAAGTAATATTTATATAGTCTTAATAATATAAATGCTTATTGGTTCTCAATTTTTAGAGCAATCTAAAAAGAATGGTAGTGTTACCTAGGAAACAGAAAAAAATGTAAATGCAATCATGAGATGAGAAAGTTTAAAAGATGGGAGAAAAAGTATATATGAATTAAAGAACATAAATATCCTTATTTCTTGGGAGTCAAAATGTACTGGAATTGGGGAGTCAAAACATACTGAAATATAGTTAATCAGACAAAATACAGATATTTAGTTTTACTTCCTAACATTACAAAAGTAACCAGTAAATAACTAAAAATAGTGATTTTACTGTATGGGCTTAGAGAGAGGGAAAAGTGAGTTAGATCCTGATATACAAAGAAATCAAAAGATACCATCTTATAGTTGGTGAATTAAGGAACTGGTATAAACAAATTGTTACAAACATGGAGAAAATTAAAGTCATAAAACAATCATTCAAAAGCAGTGGTCTCTAGGGAGGATCAGCGTGGAGAAGAATGAAAAAGAAATGTTGACTTTTTTTTTGCTTTTGTTAATCCTCATCCAAGGATATTTGATATTTTTCCATTGATTTTTTAGAGAGAGTGGGAAGGAGGGAGGGATGGGGAAAGAGAGAGAGGGGGTGGAGGGAGAGAGAGAGAAACAGAGATGTGAGAGACACATCAACTGATTGCCTCTCACACGTACCCCAACTGGGACCAGGGAACAAATCTGCAACCCAGGTACATGCCCCTGACTGGGAATCGAACTCGAGATCCTTTGATCTGTGGGCCAACACTCCACCCCTGAGCAACACCGACCAAGGCAGGAATGTTGTTTTTTTTATTTTAAATTTCTCTATACTATTTGATTATTTTCTAATTTATCAGCAGGTATTACAATGATTTGTTTTGTTTTACCAAATTTTCTGTGATGAACATTTATTTGATAATGTGAAATATTTTAAATATTTTTATACAACATATACCAAATAGAAAAAATAAAAGGAAACCCACGCCTAGACACATTGTAGTGAAACTGTAGAACATCAAAGACAAAGAGATCTTGAAAGCAGCCAGAGAAAGGACAGATCACCTACAAAGGAACAACAGACAATTAGAATAACAGATGTCCACTCAACAACAATGGAAGCCAGAAGACAGTGGAATAAGATATACAAGGTGCTAAGAGCAAATGACTATTGTTAACCTAGATATGGGTATCCAGCAAAACTACTGCCTAAGAACAAAGAGAAAAAAAATGTTTATAGGTAAACAGGCTCTTGGGAAATTTACCACCAATAGACCTGTTCTAAAGAAACTTACAAAGAATATACTTCAAAAATACTTCAAAATATTAGAAAATGATCCCCAAATAACATTCAAGAGATATGAAAATTAAAAATTATAAACATCGGTATATCTAAGCAAATATTGCCTGGGTAAAATAAGATAATGGTGCTCAATTTATGCATTTTCAAAAAGACCAAACATAACATAAGTCAGGAGGGTAAAGACTAGTGCCAAGGTATACTAAAGTTCGTTTACTATTTGAGAATAGGGTCAGAATATTAACTTTTGGAATATTCAATTAAACTTGCTTGATAAAATTCACCACTAAAAGAACAGAAATGGAATGTTTAAATTTAAATTCGTGGGGGGGGGTAGTAGAGCTGGATAATCAACAATAACAATAATAATTAATGAATAAAGGAAAAAAAGGAGGAAAAACAAAAGCAAGCAAATACAAATAAAAAGATAGAAACTAGTCCAACTACACCAATAATTCTAATAAAAGCATCCTGAAGTGACCTCTGAAAATTGCTCACTATTCACTTGACCAGAAAATCTCACAAAATCTTGCAAATCAAGAGGTTCAAATCTTCATGTTCATTTGAAGAACACTCATGAAACCCATCAAGAGTATGCATAGCCGAAAAGCCACCATGTATCTGAAGGCTGTCACTTCACAGAAGCAATGTGTGCCATTCTGTTGTTACAATGGTGGAGCCGGTAGGGTGTACCCAAGCCAAACAGTGGGACTAGACACAGAATCAGTTGCCCAAAAAGAGTGAATTTTTGCTGCACAAGCTTAAAAATGCACAGTAATGCCCTAGCCGGTTTGGCTCAGTGGATGGAGCGTCGGCCTGCGGACTCAAGGGTCCCAGGTTCGAGTCCGGTCAAGGGCATGTACCTTGGTTGCCGGCACATCCCCAGTAGGGAGTGTGCAGGAGGCGGCTGATCGATGTTTCTCTCTCATCGATGGTTCTCTTTCATCGATGTTTCTAGCTCTCTATCCCTCTCCCTTCCTCTCTGTAAAAAAATCAATAAAATATATATATTTTTTAAAAAGCAGTGCCGAACCGGTTTGGCTCAGTGGATACAGCGTCGGCCTGTGGACTGAAGGGTCCTAGGTTCGATTCCAGTCAAGGGCACGTACCTTGGCTGAGGGCGCATCCCCACTGGGGGGCGTGCAGGAGGCAGCTGATCGATCTCTCTCATCGATGTTTCTAACTCTCTATCCCTCTCCCTCTCTGTAAAAAACCAATAAAAAATATATAAAATAAATAAGTAAAAATAAAAATGAAAAAGCACAGTAAGAATCCAGTAAGAGTAGTAATAGTCCTCCATCAGTAGAGGTCCTTGATATTACTTCTATTGTCTCACTTTAAAACAAAACAATGATATAGAAAACCACACAAAACATGTAACAGCTCAATGATTTTCATAAGGCAAAGACATCCTTACAACCGTCTTCTAGGTCAAGGAAGTAGCTATGTCAGCCACCCCAGAAGCCCCCTTACAAGCTCCATCCTAGTAAGTCCTCTCCAAAAGTAATCACTATTGCCTTTCATAGTAATACTGTTTTGTTTATGGTTTTATCACACAAGCCCTAGACACTAGAGCAGCGGTTCTCAACCTGTGGGTCGCGACCCCTTTGGCGGTCGAACGACCCTTTCACAGGGGTCGCCTAAGACCTTCCTGCATATCAGATATTTACATTACGATTCATAACAGTAGCAACATTACAGTTATGAAGTAGCAACGAAAGTAATTTTATGGTTGGGTCACAACATGAGGAACTGTATTTAAAGGGCCAGAAGGTTGAGAACCACTTCACTAGAGCTTAACTTTGCCACCTTTATTTTATTTTGTCTTTTAAGACTTTTAATCTAGAATTCTTGGCTTTTTGACCTAACTCCCAGAAACTACTTTGCCTGCTATACACACATGGGGTAGCTCAGCCAACATGTTTTGGCCTCTGCACTTCCTTCAAGCTGACTGATGTATCAGAGACTTGATCACTCTGGCAAGACTAAGGTAGAATTTTATTCTTTCATCAGGAGGTACAAAATGGCTGGTTTTCACTTTATTAGCTAGAATGATTTCATAAGATGCTTCCGTCATCTATATGAAGGGTTGGCAAACTTCTTCTATTTTAGGTTATGTGGGTTACATGGTCTGTTGCAACTATTCAACTCTATGGTTATAGAACAAAAGCAGCCAGAGACAATATATAAATGAATAAGCATGGTGGTTCCAAGAAAACTGTATTTACAAAAATATGAGCTAACTCCTGTATCACTTTGCTACCCCGTGGCACCATTCTTAAAGGAAAGACAGTAGAAATGCTCAATTATTTATTTGGTTTAGAATCTATTATTTTCCAGAAAGTGATCAATTAGGGCAGCGATGGCGAACCTTTTGAGCTCGGCGTGTCAGCATTTTGAAAAACCCTAACTTAACTCTGGTGCCGTGTCACATATAGAGATTTTTTGATATTTGCAACCATAGTAAAACAAAGACTTATATTTTTGATATTTATTTTATATATTTAAATGCCATTTAACAAAGAAAAATCAACCAAAAAAATGAGTTTGCGTGTCACCTCTAACACGCGTGTCATAGGTTCGCCATCACTGAATTAGGGTCTACTTCTTAAAATAATCATCGTAAAAAAAAGTTAAAAATATCCTCATGAAATCATGGGCTTCATTCAATCTACTGCCTTTCCTATTTCTACTGAAGCTCAAACCCAGCTGCTCTTCACAAACTGGCCCACTCACACTTCCCAGTTACTATCTACTGGCTGGCTTGGGGTTTTCCTGTGCTCAGGTCCATCATTTATTGGAACTGTAAATAACCGTGACATGGAAAATTGTACAATACAAAGGTTTTTTTAAAGAGAGAACAAAGAAACAAATATAGGATAAAGCTTCATGAAACAAGTAAATCTGAGATGAACCTGGAACTACTTAAAGGATACAGCTGAAGAGGAATAATAAACACATTCTAGTCTTAGCAAAGTGTAAGTTAGAAACACCATGATGAGCATATAGTTTTGGTGGGATTTTAAAATTCAAATCATAGAAAAAGAAGAAACTAGAATATTTCCTAATGGGGACAAAAGAAACAGTGGAAAGCAATGGGGGAAGGGCAGGGCAGACCCAGGGGCCAGACAAGGAAGCTGTTGAAAGGCCAAGTTGATGGCATCAGTCCTGGGCCATGCCCTGGGAGGTATGTGTGCGGGACTCACACACTATAAATGCTCTGACAAAGAAGTCACATTAAGTGATACTTTAGATGGAGAGTGTTTGTGCAGGAGTCGGGGATGGGAGCTAAGAGAAAGGAAACAGAAAGATTAGCTGGAAGCTAACTGTAGTTTGTCAGGCACAAGGGGATAAAATAGGGCCACTAAGACATAAGGCATCTAGCAGGTCAGAGACAGAGAGGATGCTCAGAAAAGGGAGATTTAAAGATAAGATTTTAAATTCAAGAGAACAGGAGTAGAATTAACAAAAAGAAGGAAAGCTTTAATGTAGATATCTATGTATCTTTAAATTGGCACATTCTAAAGACCAGCAAAATATTGATAATACTAAAGCTGGATGACTGAGTTTATGGAAATTCATTGCACTATTCTTTCCCCTTTGAGAACATTAAAAATTTCCCTGATAAAAAGGTTTTTAAAACTCTTAAATATGTAAATATAGATTCCTCATGGTCCCTTCTTATTCTATTTTTGGGCTAGTGAGCACTTTTCTCATAATATAACATTTCATAAACAACCACTGGAAAATATTTAATGCCTCATGAAAAAAGTGTAATAGAGGATGAAATATCGTTTAAATTATTACCTTGACCTTTCTCTACATTATCTCCTTTTGCTTCATCTTCTTTAATGGGAGGACTTATTCTAGAGGTCCTGCTTTGCCCCTGGACCATTTCTGCCAGCAATTCTTCTTGAGAAGTTCGAGTTCTGGGAGCAACTGGAAGTGTCTGTTTCTGGGAGACTTTTATATAAAAAGCAAAAAAGACGGAAATGCAAATGTAGTAATACATCAAACTCAACAGTCATATTAAACATAAATGCCTCCTTTACTTTAGAACATGAGGAGTTTTAAATAGTTCATAGATATCACCTCATTTTTTCTTACAATATTCTCAAGGGATAGATAACTTGACTTAAATACCTCTATGTGTATAAACGGCATCTACACATTTTAACCCTTTGAGTGCCAACCAATATCCTAGGAACTATGCTAAAATTGCCAAGGCATTTTTGCTGATTTTACAGCAGTTTAGGAAAAAAATTATGAATCACAAGTAAATGAAGTTACATATTCAAAAGCGTAAGGAAACCTTTACTACATTGACATATTTAGCAATATCATCATCACTAATAAAAGCAGACTTAGAACTGGACGCCATTTCGAAGCTTTGATAGCGCTCCCGGCACTTTTGGTGAAAGACAGGAGGAGCGCGATCGCGCTCCCTGGCACTCTAGGGGTTAAACCACATGCCATATATACATTGAAGCACATATATATTCATTTTAACCAAATGGAATTTAGGTTCTACTTCAGTGATGGCAAACCTTTTGAGCTCGGCGTGTCAGCATTTTGAAAAACCCTAACTTAACTCTGGTGCCGTGTCACATATAGAAATTTTTTGATATTTGCAACCATAGTAAAACAAAGATTTATACTTTTGATATTTATTTTATATATTTAAATGCTATTTAACAAAGAAAAATCAACCAAAAAAATGAGTTCGTGTGTCACCTGACACGCGTGTCATAGGTTCGCCATCACTGTTCTACTTTGTGATCCCATTAACAACCTCAAATTGTAATTTAGATAAACTAGGTAAAGAAAGAATTTCAATGCTATTTCTCAAGAAAAAACAAAAAACAAAACAAAACTTGGGCAATATCCAACTATTATAAAAGCAAAAAAATTTTAAGTTCACAAATGAGTACAATTCTACACTCATCATTTTTAACACTATTGTGACAAAATGGGAGTGTAAATAAAAGAATTGTTCAGTTTGCCTGAGAATCCTTATCCCTATATGCCAAAACCTGTTCAATTTCATGTTTAGAGGTTAAAAGAGGAGAAGCAGGGAGACAGATGACTATCAGGATCAAAAGTAAGCTTATAGTTTCCTTCACTCTAGGAAGGGGTAGCAAAAAGAAATATGAAAAAGCAGAATAGCTCTAAAAGAACAATCATCAAATAGGCAGCAAAAATAAAATAAAATTTAAAGTGAGTAATCATTACAACTTATGAATGAAATTTCACACCCAACTCTAGCATGTGGGTCACAGAGTACAGAATTTAATGACATGACATCCATGATATGGTTTGCATTTCAGAATGAGCTTTTTGTATGATCAGATTATAGTTGACTCATCTCCTTTGCTTTAAAACATGTAATAATTTATATTTATTATCTATTTCACACACACTGGAAAGAGGGAGTAAAAGACATGACAGTTGCTCAAAGAAATAAATTCCACTGACAGTTGGGAAAGTTTCTCAAACTGGCCTAATCTCCTTTTAAAGCCATTCTTCTGAACCTCACCTTGGTCTTGACATTGGGTAGGGTTCTTTATTTCACAACAACTTGGGGATCATCATTTCTAGCTTACTCAAGAGTTACAGAAATCTCTTACTTAATGAAAACATAATTCATTTAAATTACCTGTAGAATAGTTAGTTGTTTTTGTTACAGATTCTTGAGCTTCAGATATAGCCTTCAAAATTAGATTCTTATTAGCTTGTTTAGAAGGAGGAAGTGAGGGTCTAAAAAAGAAAACATTTTAATTATAGATTTGAATTCTTTATGTGCTAACCACTATGCCTTTACTACAGCCTTAAGTTTTTTGTGTTTTTTTTTACATCCTCACCTGAGGATATGTTTTTACTGATTTTAGAGAGGAAGGGGTGGAGGGTGGGGGAGAGAAACATCAATCTGTTGCCTCCCGCATGCACCCTAACTGGAGATCGAACCCACAACCTAGATACATGCCCTGACTAGTAATCAAAGCCATAACCTTTTTAGTGTACAGGACAATCCACCCAACTGAGCCATCGGCCCAAGACCTTCTCTTAGGTTTTGAACAGACTAGCCGCAGATTCTAGGAAATGCCAAGTAGACTGAAACCTTGTAACTTTTTAAAATAAGGAATCTGATCAACTTCCCACCCATATTAGTTTTTAATATTCTCAGCAATTTCTCCAATTTTAAGCAGTTTTTCTTTCATTAATATGGTTTATTGAAAAACCAATGGAAAAGTCTTATATGCTATTAAATTTTTTATTTTTATGATATCCTCTTCAAGAAACACAGAAGGCACCACCAAGCAATTCAAGATTAAGTTACAGACATGTTCAGGTACCTCCTTTCGGGCTTTGCAGGCACTGACACACTGCTGGAGATGCTTCCTGTGCGGGACCCACAGTCATCATCTTCCTCCTCCTCTTCTCCATCGTGATTAAACTTTTTTACTTTAACAACTGAACTTACCACAGGCAACTTTCTCTTCCGAAAGTTTTCTTCCTGTAATCAGATAAATTCATGCTTACCTAGTCTCAGAAAATAACAAAGTTCTACCACAGAATTTTTTCTCTTTAAGAAAAAGCCAATCATTTTAATAATTTATGGGCTATTTCCGGTTTCTTATAAAAATGTGAATATTATCCCTAATAGCCAACCTTTAACAAAAACAAAAACTAGTGCTTTACATTCATTTATATGCAGCAGGAAATAGCACTGTTGAGAAAACTAACAAAATGGTTACTTCTTTTCCAGTAAATGACATGAAAAATCTAAAATTGACCTAAAATCCCACCAAAACTATAAGGTATTGTTAAAACTATCTCACATGTTGGCATCCCAGGAAAGTAAACAAGCTGTCATATACACTTGTAGAAGTCAGTCATGGAGAGGAAAATCTTATTGGTATACTATGTTGAGCACACAGAAATCAGTTTAAAATAAACTTGCAATATGTATGTATCTAGTTATTTCACATACTATTTAGTATAAAGAACTGCCAATTTTCAGCCTAACAAGGCAAGATTCACAAGTACATACAAACCTCAATACTCATTTTTTCTGCGTTGTTTCTGAAAAAAGGACTGTAAGTCTCTTCTAAGCTGTTAAGCACTTCTGGCTCACACAAACGTCCTGTTTCATATACCCGGCTGTTCTGTATATCGAGCTGCTTGGCAGCATGAATACTGTTCTGCTGCTGTTGAAACTGCAACCTGTTTAAATGAACACCACCATCTGCAGTTCGACTTGCAGGTGGTCGATAAATTTCAATAGAAGGGCGAGAAGAGCCATATGTGAGTGTCACTGTGGGTTTTTTCTGAGATAAGGGATTCTCCTGCACAAAATTGAGGTCTTCATCAATGAGGTCGTCTGGTTCCGGCTTAATATCAATCACATCTTCAGAGGGTGCTGGCTCCCTCAGAGGTTTCACTGTTGACATTAATCGGGTTGCAGCTCCATCATCATAACTCTGCCTATTAAACACATACTCATATTACAACCAATTTAGAGGAATATGTTCAAATAGTCAAAGAATATTTACTTAAATTGTAATGAAAAAGAATGAGTATTCCCTTTATGTAGTCCATTAGAAACTACTTTGAAATGGCTTTTTTGTTTTAAACTTTGATTTACTATATTTAAGATAATCATACTTTGGTCTTATCCACTCTTTATTTCATTTAAAAAATTGTTCATGACCACCTACCTCACTATTTCCAAAATTTTCTGAAAAAAGCAATTCAAAGATATGAAAACTAATGTAAATGTCACATATACCCCCATCTGTTCACAGGTGATCTACACAGAACTCTTACCTGACATTAGTGGCTTTCTGCTCTTGTGAACCTGAAGAAACTCTGGAATCTCTTTTCTCAGGTCTGGTGCTAGAAACTGCAAGGGGTGGCACTGCAGCTTCGTGCCTTCTCTCATCGCCCCTACTGAAGCTGCTCTTGTTGGAAGGCACGTTACTATCGAATATGTTGGTATCAGAAGACTTTAGACTAGAGGGGTCTGGAAAGAAAAACATAATCCTTTTACACTATTTTATTACTTTGATCCTTCCCCTTGTTCAACACCAATTTAAAAGTTATACATGTTCACAACATTTTTAATGGCTCAATATTATTCCATACATAATTTACTATTATGTATTGAACTTTTAAGTAATTTTCAATTATAAGATATTGAAACATTCTTGAAACTGAACTGTTGCTCACTTCTATAATTACTTCCTTAGGATAAATTGCCTAGTTCCCTTCCCTTATTTAAATTATCTTTGAATTATATTAAATGTCTTGCTCTTAAATTCGTAACAATAAATGCTTCCTAAAAATGTTCAAATGAATGTTTCCAAATTTATGTGTTCTTTCCCTTAGAAAGAAAGCAATCATATGCTATAGCAAATTCCCCAAAAAGCCCTTTTTTATGAATCTTACCTGTTGTAACAGAACGAAGTTTATCTAATACACCATGAAGCCTAAAAGAAAAAACAAAAAAATTTAAAGCTTCCTTTAATCAAGAAAGATTTTATTTCAACTGCCACTCTAAATTTGATGACATTGTGGAATCAATCTTCAGATAAATATTGATAAATGATATTAAATGGTATTTAATAAATGGTATTTTCACATTTATTGTAAAAAGGCTTTACATGAATACTACAAGAGCCAATCAAAAATCATTTTTTTCATCACTATTTTCAACATCTAACCTCTGCAAAAATAAGTGCCAGAATATAATCTGAGCACACAGTCTTATCTAAAAGGATGCATTTTGTTTCCTAAGGACCGAAGATGCAAGGTAACTGACGGTAAAAGATAAAATATCACACACATGTACTACAGCTTACTATTACAATTGTTGAGGCATTATTTAAATTAGTTTTATCTACTCATATGGTTTCTGGGGGAAAAAACCTTAATTCTGAGGTAAGAAATCTTAATCTCAAAATATACTATCACATTTCACTGATCTGTTATTTACAAAATGAATGCTGTAAACAAGCACAGACCATAACCCTGCTTATAATATAACTTATTTTATTTTATTTTATATGTACATGGCAAATTGGCCTTATTATCCTTCTAAGAGCCATGCCTCCTGAAACACCAGAAATAGCTCAGTATGTTTCACCCAGAACCCAGTCATATGCCACTGTTGCCTAGGAAACAACTACTGCAGGGCTCCAAAGAATAATTTGGGACCTTTGTCAATGAACATTTAACTTAGGAAAGCAAAGTGCCGAATGATAGACACTATCACTTGCGCCAGTGCATGTTAAAGAACTGAACTTACGGCGAGGTGAAAAAGTTGAATTAATTTGATTTTAAATTCAAATTCAATTAGCAGTATGTTTATGTAAGAAATCTGTCTTAACACATTCCACCAAGTTATCTGAGAAATAATCCACTAGGTCCATCTCCTATATTAATTTTGAGGGACTCAAAACTAAAGTGATCCAAAAGTTAAACCAGAAGTCAGGTCATAAAAATGTACATGAAACAAATACCTGGACTGCTGAAGACTTTAAAAAAAACACTCATGATAATGGTAATTTCCCCAGGCAAAACACGTTGATCTTTTTTGGGAGGTAGAGAGGGTACATTTTGGGGACAAACTGTAAACAAGTGGGTTAGGTCACACACACTATGTACCAAAACATTTGAGGATCAACCACTGTACTCCATGTTCTTCAAAACTGTAATACAAACTAGAGAATTCTGTGTGGAATTTCAAGAAAGCTTCAAAAGAGTTGTAAAGCATTCATTTACCTGCTGGGGCAAAATCACCTTCAAGACAAACTTTTGGTTTAAAGGCAGAAAGTGAACCAGCTTCTTCATATTCCTCCTTAGTATTATACTTAGGAGTATTCCCTGTCCCAGTCTCCTGCCATTCAAATTAAGCAGGCCATTCTCCTCACTCACTTTCTGCTCCATCATCCACTTGTGCTGTAACTGGTGGTCTCCAGTGTGAGGAGCCTTATGAGTACTTCCTGCTCTATTCTCATCCACATTATCACTCTCAGTTTACCTCAAACCCAGTACCAGAACCTGACCTGACTTCTTAAAATTTAATCTTGTGCTTCTAGTCAGTAGTTTTAACTAAAGGCCTATGTGGTTTGAAAAAGGACATTGAAGATTATGTTGACTTATATTTGAACATCAAGTTGCCTATCTTAAAATTCCAAACTTCAAAAAGTTCTAAACTTTTAAAAAATTAATTTGAAATTCTGTCAAAATCCTTGCCCACTCAGAATTAACTCAGAGAAAGCAATTTAGGAAGTCAACCCAGTCCAAAAGAACACCTGCAGCTGGTTTAGGCTAAAGGAAAGGAATAAGATGTAGACATTTACAAGAGAAACACAGTAACTACAGTTAACATATACTAAGTACTTGCAAGGGCTAGACACAGCTGTGAGCACATTACATGTGTTAGCTCACTTAACCCTTTCACAAGGATCCTATAAAGGTGATTTACTATTCACATTTTACAAATGGAGAAACCAAGGCAAGAGGCAGATCAGGATTCAACCTTGGCAACTGGCTCTGGCGGCTGTGCTCATTGCTCACAACCTGCCCCTCCACACTGAATCTGACTCTCCTGTCGGGAGCCTCTTTTCAGAGAGAATACCTACTCTGGCTTGCGCCAAACTCTGGTCTAAGGCAGCGGTTCTCAACCAGTGGGTCGCGACCCCTTTGGGGGTCGAATGACCCTTTCACAGGGGTCGCCTAAGACCATCGGAAAACACATATATAATTACAGATTGTTTTTGTGACTAATCACTATGCTTTAACTATGTTCAATTTGTAACAATGAAAATACATCCTGCATATCAGATATTTACATTACAATTCATAACAGTAGCAAAATTACAGTTATGAAGTAGCAACGAAAATAATTTTATGGTTGGGGGTCACCACAACATGAGGAACTGTATTAAAGGGTCGCGGCATTAGGAAGGTTGAGAACCACTGGTCTAAGGGGTAAGTGTTCAGAAACATACCATACGGTGAATCGAATTGTGTTGTTCCCTAGAAACAGGGACAGGTCCTCTGTCATTTGGTCCTGACTTTTCTTGTTGGCCACCATCACCATAATGTAATCAGGAAGTTCTTCATCTATTTAAAAGGAAAAGTATATAAAAACTTTTTTATGTTTCCCTCTATTTAAAGTTGACATGCTTGAAAATATAGATGTAGCTCTAAGAATATTTCAGCTCTAAAGGAATTATGTTTTAAAAAAAGGTATAGCTTTTTTTCTCTTCATTTATAGGTATTTCAATTACTAGAAGGATGGGATTTGGAATAATGAATACTTACAAAACTAGATATTTTAAATTACAGTATCAAATTTGAATACATACATTTCCATCGTTTTAAAAATGATAATTTCAGAGAAGTTTCCAGAAAGCATATGGACATCCACCAAACTGAGTTTTGTTTAGTTTAGTGTCTGTTTTAAAATGACACTCTTTTCTCAAGAGGACACCTTTATCCTTAGTAAAGTCGGGTTTCAATTACTCAGGGTAACAACCATGCAGCAACATCAAATAAACTAAAACCACTAAAAAACCCTACATCATTTTAAAATTCCATCTTAAGATTAAATAATTTCAACTCATTGTTTTATACTAATACCCTCCTACACAGTGATTATGAGGGTGAGATCAAGGATCAAAATCAACAAAAACAAAAACCACCATAATGAGTAGGTACGGAAGTAAGTCATTTATCAGGAACTCTAATCCCTACCAAAAATAATTATTTAATACCTTAAATACTCATAATATTTCTATGTAGGCAGAAAGGTTCCTTTCAGAAGTACTATCAGACATTTGTTAAAAGAAGAAATATAAAAAAGAAAAGCACAACTATATTGAGAAAGCCCAATCTACAAATGGAGCGAAATCAGGTTTGTTGGAATCATACAACATCTGAGGAGATACAAGGACACGTAGCCAGTCATTTATTATTTTCTTTGTAGAGTAACAAAAGGCCCCCACTGCTTTCTCAAAATTTTAGTAAATAACCCTGGTAGCTTATTTATACGAAGTGTACCTACTATGCGCTGCCACTGGTAACCCAGGAAAGGTAAAGAAACTGGAATGCTTTGGCAGTTTCTCTCCCTCATGTCAGTGATGAAAACGAGTAGACTGTGCTTTCTGTCACAATATGACATTGCATTTTCTAAAATTTTATAGAAATGTAATAGGTAATTGCCTGGGTGAATACAGGGTGTGAGCAGGGAAAAGTGGAGGGAAAGATACAGAGCTGCCCCAAGAACTTTTGAGAGTGATGGATATGCTCATTTGCTTGATTATGGTGCACATATGCTATGACTTACCCAAGTGTACAGATGCGCAGTTTAATGTATAGCAACTACAGCTTAACACAGCTATTAGAAATTTATAGTTTTCTTAGATACAAGAAAATAATGAAAAATTAATGTGTTCATGATACATTTTTATAGAATTTCGCAAGTTCATTTGAAATCTACATACTGAATAAAAAACTAAAAATTCTGAAGGTTTCTGTAAGCTCATATGTTTAAAATGTGAATGAAATACTGTTTTAAATTATAGTTGTGGTCTCACTGACGTGCTCCATTTTAAACAGTCAAATGAGTCCTTATCGTTCTTAACCAAAAGGGCCATTCACCTTTGCATCCTGCCCAATGCCTTGAAAATACGTAGTCAAATGCTTACTTTTTAAAGTACTTTTTATTTTTAAATGGTAATTGCCGGTTTACAACCCCATGATTAGACATTTATATAACTTACGAGTGATCACTCCAATAAATTTAGTACCCATCTGAGACCATATATAGTTAGTATACTAGAGGCCTGTTGCACGAAAAGATTCGTGCAATAGGCCTTCCCTTCCCCTGGCTGCCGGCACTGGTTTTCCTCCAGCACCCGGCACCCAGGCCTTCGCTCCTGCCGGAGCCGCCTTCAAGCCCTCGCTGCTCCAGCCAGAGCCGCCTTCAAGCCCTTCGCTGCTCCGGCCGGAGCCGCCTTCAAGCCCTTCGCTGCTCCGGCCAGAGCCACCTTCAGTCTTCGCTCTGCTGCTTCACCGCTTCACGCCTACGTATGCAAATTAACCGCCATCTTTGTTGGCTGTTAATTTGCATATCACTCTGATTAGCCGATGGCGTGCGTAGCGAAGGTACGGTCAATTTGAATCTTTGTATATTATTAGATAGGATTATTGACTATATTCCCTAAGCTGTGGTGACACCCCCATGACTATTCTGTCAAATATTTATTAAAGGATCATTTCAATAACCTGAGAGGTTTCCAAAACTTTCTCCAGCACAAAGAAAGGGATTCTAAAGTCACCCTTTTCAGAAGAATAATAATGCACAAATAATTTGGTAGCTAATTGTAAACAAGTAATGCATTTTTATCTCAAATAGAACCTCATGGTGACGCGTTTACCCACTTCAACACTTATGAAAAAATCAGGTTCTCTGTAGGCCACTGAGACAAAACAAATATGAAGTCTCTACCCTCAAAGAAACTTCCTGTCAAGCAGAAACAAACAAATTGAGAAGCTGTATTATGTTAGTTGCCAAGACAGATTTATTTCAGTGGAGTTATAGTGGAGCACACAGGAGTAACTACTACCTGTTCAGTAGCTCACCAAGTTCCTATTATGAAGTCAAGACTCCATTTCTTTACTTGTAAAAGGAGTAATACTACCTGCCATCCCACTCCAGCATTATGTTTAAAAGAAATGGAGCTATATAAATACATTTTGAAAGCTATAAATAAAATACATGGTATTTTTACTACAATTACATTTTATACTGAACTTTGCCCAAGCTTGTGAGGTTTTTTAATAGGGTCAAAATTCTTGGTTTGAGACTTTTCATAAATGACAGGAATCACCAATAAGACTGTTAACATGCCTGTGCTTTCATATGATAGAATTAAGAAAGTTCTCAGGCCCTGGATGCGTAGCTGGGGAGCTAGTTGGTTAGAGCGTCATCCAATACACCAAGCTTTCAGGTTTGATCACAGGTCAAGGCACATACAAGAACTACCAATGAATGCGAAGATGGGTAGAACAATGGGTCAATGTTTCTTCCTCTCTCTTGCTCTCTCTCCCCCTCTCTCTAAAAATCAATAAAATTAATTTTTAAAAAAGTTCTCAATGTACATTTTTTGTGGACTTTTTAACCCAAAACATGTTCCTGGCATATAACTGGCATCCATCAAGTGATGAATGAATAAAATAAATAAATCCTGGTTCAGCTTCATCTTTAACCTTTAAGCCTCATTTTCTTATCTGTTGAAGTCCCAACAACAGATAATTTATGAAATGTGCCCAGCATGTAGTAAATTAGCAATCCTCCAACTATCTGATTTCAGGGCCCCTTTACACTCTTAAAAACTACTGATGACCCCAAAAGAAGTTTCATTTATGTGAGTATATCTATTGATATTTACTATACTAGAAATTAAAATTTTAAATTTTAAGCAGCATTAATTCATTTAAAATAGACCTATCTACTGTTAACAATAAATCCACTTAAATAAACAGATGTTTTTAATTTAAAAAATTCCAAAACAAAAAAATTAGTACAAAAATATAAAATAAGTTATATATTTTTAAAATATATTTTATTCATTTTTTACAGAGAGGAAAGGACAGGGATAGAGAGTTAGAAGCATCAATGAGAGAGAAACATCGATCAGCTGCCTTCTGCACATCTCCTACTGGTGATGTGCCCATAACCAAGGTACATGCCCTTGACCGGAATCGAACCTGGGACCTTTCAGTCCGCAGGCCGACACTCTATCCACTGAGCCAAACCGGTTAGGACAAAATAAGTTATATTTTTATTACCCTCTTTAACATCTGGTTTAAAAGACAGCTGGATTCTAATTTCTGTTTCTGCATTTCACCTGTTGTAATAATATGTTGTTATAATTGAAGAATGTGAAGAAAATTTGGTCTTTCACATGTGTAGTTTGAAAAACAAGTATTTTAATAGCATTTGCAGATAATGTGAATATTATTTTGTGATACCACACCAAAATTCAACAAGTGATAGTTTCTTAAGGATTAGTAGCAATATACAAACAAAAACTATATCAATAACCTTTTTTTGTACTGTTACATGAAAATCCATTAATCCATCCTAGCCTTTTTTTAAAAAATATTTTTTACTGATTTTCAGAGAGAAAGCAAGAGGGACAAAGAGATAAAAACATCAATGAAGAGCCGAAGCCGGTTTGGCTCAGTGGATGGAGCGTCGCCTTGCGGACTGGGGGGTCCTGGGTTCGATTCCGGTCAAGGGCATGTACCTGGGTTGCAGGCACATCCCCAGCAGGAGATGTGCAGGAGGCAGCTGATCGATGTTTCTCTCTCATCGATGTTTCTAGCTCTCTCTCTCCCTTCCTCTCTGTAAAAAATCAATAAAATATATTTTAAAAAAAAAATCAATGAAGAGAACATCAATCCGCTGCCTCCTGCATGCCCTGCCCTGCCCTGCCCCCTCAAACCAACTTTTGTTTGGTCATTGGCAGCAAAATCAGTTCTTTTCCACTGCTCACTTTCAAGGAAATGTCTTGGCAACTACCCACGTGTATGTGACTAGCTTGTCAGTCCTTATAATTTAAAAATGATGCTCCATGAAAAAGGTAGCTAGTTCAGTTCTCAACTCAATTACACAAATCCTTTTTTTTAAGACAACCCATCATGCTTCAGCGTACACCAAAAATACTTTGTATGTTTGTACAGTACTTTTAAGCAGATATTTATAAGTATTTCCTTCTTCCTCACTGCATATTAAATAATGTAATCAAGGGCCAGGATTTTAAAAATATATTTTTACTGCTTCATCAATTACATTAAGTGAAGAGGGCTTTTTTACATTTTTTTATTTACTTTTTACAGAGAGGAAGGGAGAGGGATAGTTAGAAACATCGATGAGAGAGAAACATCGATCAGCTGCCTCCTGCACACCCCCCACTGGGGATGGGCCCGCAACCAAGGTACATGCCCTTGACAGGAATCGAACCCGGGACCCTTCAGTCCACAGGCCGACGCTCTATCCACTGAGCCAAACTGGCTAGGGCGAAAGGGCTTTTTTAAAAATTGCAAGTAGAGAATTGCAAGTAAAGAATATGATGGTTTCCCCTAAAGTTTGGTGCGAGACCTTGATTTCTTGATTCAGGGTCAAGTACCAGAGGTTTTGCCTACTATTGTTTTTGCACAATCCAAATGTCAGTATTAATATAAAAACAATTTTGACTTCAGAGACCCTTGGAGTCTTCCACACCTTGAGAACCACCTTTATAAGTGATAGCTATTATTTGTACATTTGCAGCCAAACAGACCCAGGTCTCAATCTTGCTCAAGTAAGCACTCCAAGCCTCAATTTCCTTGCCTGTACAGTTGGGGATATTACCACGTACCTTCCAGTGTCCTCCTGAGGATTACCATGGCCTAATGCACATACACAGAGGTTAAGCACAGTGCCTGGCCCAAAGTAAATGCTCAAGTTATAAAAATCACAAAAGAACAAAGAGGATACATTGCTGTTAGGAGGTAAAAGCGAAAGGAACAGAAAAAATAAAAATAAATAAGAGACCTGATAATAAAACTCACTGAACCAGAGGCAAATGCCAGAAAGCATCAAACATCCCACATGCAAAATAATTGTGAAAAAAATGGAGGTCAAGAAAAGCAAAAAAACAAAAATAGGAAAAACAATAAAAATACGACAATGCCTCCACAGAGGAAGCTAAACAATTTCAAAACACCACAGTAGAAGAGGGTTAAAACACACACAAGGTTGCATGTACACCTTTCAATTAAAAATAAAACGGTAAGGAAGAGAAGTAACCAGGGATGGTCAGATTTGATAGCAGAAAAGGGTTTCTTCAAAGTCAAAAAGAGTACGTTGGGGAAAACGCACTCACTAAAACTCAAATAGCTGCAAACTCTAAATTGCATTAGGCTAACAAAAGCAACAGAACTTACCAACATAAGCTCCTAATTCTTGCAATTTCCCCTTAATGGCACTCTGAGGTAGAGGGGGGGGAAAAAAAGACAAAACGTCCGTGAGAGAAAGGCGGCCCTAGGAAAACCGACTTGCAACGCAGACGCAACTGTGCGGTGCACGCAC
>NW_005362797.1:776829-781147 GCF_000412655.1 Myotis brandtii | reverse complement strand
GCCCCCCGAACCTGCGCTCTGGCGCCCTCTGCTGGAGGCAGGGAGAGCAGCGGCTTGCGCCTGGCCTCGGATTCTCTTCTTCTTTGGGCACCTGCAGAGCTGTTCGTTGGTCCCTGTTCTCGCCCCTAGTTATTAATTTTACTCTCCGCTGGAAAATACGTATGAGTTAAATATGCAGCGAGAAAATCCCTGGCTTTGATGTGATATCCGAATTCGAATCCAGCCTTCACTTACTGGTAGTATGATATTGGTTTAGATATTTAAACTTTAAAACATTTTTTTCAATTACAGTTTACAGTTAATATTATTTTGTATTAGTTTCAGGTGTGCAAAATAGTGGTTAAACAATCATATGCTTTACAAAGTGGTCCCCCAATAGGTATCTATACTCTTGAGTCCTGGTTTTCTACCTGTGAAGTAAGTACTGCCGCCTAGCGGTTGCATTATAATTACACTTGGAGGGAAAATGGAATATCCAGTGCAACAGGGCTAAAACATCAAGCATAGTCCTTTGTTTGAATCCACACCTACCCTGAGTGGGGTAAAGGGTAGCTACACCCAAGTCACAGGTGCTGCCCACACTCAAGGGAGGGGATTGGTTATCCGGGGTGTGAACAGCAGGGGCAGAAATCCTGAGGCCACCTAGGGTCTGTCTGCCATGTGGCCCTTCATCTCATATACCTTTTTTTTCCTTCTGAATTCCTTTAACATCTATTTGGGAGCTGCTACTAGGACAAAATATACACCGTAATGTTTATTTTATTTGTGGGTGTGTCCTCTCTAACAAAATTATAAATTCCTTGTAGGTCTGTATTTCTCCAAAGTGTCTTTCGGAATGCTAAACACATAGTAAGCATTTATTGAATGTTGTAGGATAAAAGAAATTAATGACTAAGTTACGAGAGCATTCCTTATGGATAAATTCAGTGATCATGTCTTCATTCAACATTGATGAGAGGCAGTGGAGCAGAGTGACTGAGAACAGGGACACCAGAGCCAGGCTGTCTCCGTTGAATCCCAGCTCCCCTACTCCCTGTGAGACCTGAGGCATGTTGTCTATTTCTCTGTGCCTCAGTTTATTCACCTATGACATAAGTATGACACCTGTTTCTCCTTCGTTAGGGTTATTATAAGGATGAAATGTTAATATTTTGGAAACATTTCAAACTGTGCTTGACTCATAGCAGCACTATGTTTGTTGATTAAAAATTAAATGCCTGCCCGGAGCCAGGTACTGTGCTAGAAGCCCGAGCACAAAGATGAGCAAGACTACATTCAGGACACAATCCAAAAGACAGTACAGCCCAGCTGCTGTTGCTCAGAGGGTGAGTGTTGACCCATGAACCAAGAGGTCACCAGTTCTACTCCGCACATGCCTGCAGCCAATCGATGTTTCTCTCTCATCGATGTTTCTATCCCTTTCCTTTTCTCTCTCTCTCTAAAATCAATTTTTTTAAAAAAAGACAGGTACATTGTTTCTATTTGTTTATCCACCATTTCAGAACTAAGAACATAAAACACATGTTTTTCCATTCCTGGGTACAAAATTCTTAGCCAATATTTAGATAATATTGAAAGAACATGTTAAAAGACTAGAGATTATTTTCATTAAAATGTATTCAAAATAAACTGATGAACAAAATAGATCCAGAGACAAAGAAGCATGGAACAGAAGGATCTCAGAGGGAAGGCTGGAGGTGGTGCATATATGCATAGCCAGAATACAGACAATAGTGTGGTGAAGGCCCGGGAGGGGCAGGTGTGAAGTGAAGGGGGGTCAATGGGGAAAAAAAGGGGGACATCTGTAATACCTTCAACAATAAAGATCAATTTAAAAAAATAAAATGTATTTGGAATGGGGAAATTTGTATTAAAATGTATTCAAGAAAGAGTTAGCTTTGGATACAATCCATTTAAAAGTATTGGGAAAGGGACTTGCAGGCTGCTAAAGAAATCGCATATTTAGATCTCAGGAGTCACGTGTCTGGATCACAGTGGAGCAGCTGGTGGTCCGGTGCTTCTTCGGAAGCTGCAGCTTCACAACTGTATCTCATCAAGAGGAAGATGCTCACGATGGTGCCCTGAGAGAAACCAATAAAGGGGTATTCGGCTTGAAAAAGACTAAGCTGAACCATGAGAATTCTTTTCCAACAGGGAAGGGTGCTCCGGTTCAGGAGGAATGACATATTTTGCTCAGGGGATAGAGTGAAGACTAGATTGCAACAAACCACAGTGCCGTCTAGGAGAGCTCTGGGCTGTCTCCCAAGAGAGATGACTGAAAAGAGCATAGGTTCCGAAGTCATCGAGGTCTGAGTACGAATCCCCACTCCGTGGAGCCTGCGTCCTCTAACACTGGCCCCTGGCATCTCCAGCCTCCTCTCCTCTCAGGCAGCATTTCTGCTGGAGGTTACACATCCTCTGGAAGTATGTGTTGTGGGTGGCTCCTTCAGCCTGGAATGCTTTTCTCTTATTTCCTTTGGATGCTTAGTGAACTTTTGTCCTTCCAGACTCAGCCAGAAGCTGATCTCAGTGTTAAACTAGGCGTCTCCCCTCCACGCAGAATATATACCCATTAGTAAATGTACTAGTAACTTGACTAGAGTTAGAGATTCATCTTTTTTCCCTATGGTGCGTCTTTGAGGACCAGACTATGTATCTGATTTGCCTTTCTCTTTGCAGCACCTGTATTCCAATAAATATGGGGTGAATGGACAAGTCTTTTCAATCGTGGGTAGCACATGGCATGTCTGCCCTGGGGTGAGAAACCCTAAGTGCTGGGAATTACACTCATGGCAGTCACTTATGCTACTGAGTCTGACATACTTTTCTCCATTTTCATGTCCATTTGAGTAGATATATTGCCAACGCCATCATTCCTCTGAAGTCTGGGGGAATTTGGCCTCTAAATTCTCACCCTTTTGCAGCTGAAAAAGTGCTGTACTGTACCTGAGGTGGTGTTGGGTGTGGTAGGCAGAGCACCTAGTGAGGGTTCAGAGACCAAAGGAGATTTCACGACTCCCTCTACCAGGCACCATTATCTCTATAGGGTGGGACAGTCATTCAATTTAGATTCTTGCAGAGGATGGTAACTTACACAGGGAGGTACAGTGGATACTCACCAAGCTGTGAAAGCAGATTAATTTCTTAACTCCTGAAAAATTTTAGTCACTGCACCACGCAAATCACAACTTCCTTCCGTTTAATGGAGCATCTTTTCAGTACAGAACTTCCTTTTGTAAATTTTAATTTATGTATTTTAGCTCACAAGTCAAAGAAAAAAAATCGGCCAAGAGACGGCTCGTATCTCGAAAAACTCGTTAGTCAGGACACTCGTAAGTCAAGGCCCCATTGTATTTTAATAAGAATTACCTTCGCCAAAACCGGTTTGGCTCAGTGGATAGAGCGTCGGCCTGTGGACTGAAAGGTCCCAGGTTCGATTTCGATGTTTCTCTCTCATCGATGTTTCTAACTCTCTATCTCTCTCCCTTCCTCTCTGTAAAAAATCAATAAAATATATTAAAAAAAAAAAGAATTACCTTCAGAAGAAAAAGTATTTATAATATGCCACTTTCCAGGTAACAAGAGGAGAAAAGATACAGATGTGCAATTGCTTACTTATTCACAGAGTATCTCTAGATGGATACATAGGATTAGGGTAACCCTAGTTACCCCCAGGAGGAGATCGAGGTGTCTAGCTGGCAGGGTGGGAAGACTTTTCACTTATATCCTTTTGTAGCTTCAGGGTTGAACCATCTAAATGACTTCACTTCCTTCACAATCATAAGCCAATAATAATTTCATGTGTAACACTTTGAAGGGGTTGCTCAAGTGGCTTCTCAGGGGGATGTTACTGTCAAATGAACGTGGTTGAGGGAGAACAGAGCTTAACTGCTCAGTCAGCGAACGACACTTGCGGATTATGAGGGAGGAAGTTCAACTCAGTTATCTAACATCCTTGGGTTTTAGGATCATTTTCTATTTTTAAAATTCTTTTATTTTCTTCCCAATTCAATTAACACGTTTTTATTTAGTGCCTCCTCTCTGCCCAGCAGTGCCCTAGGAATTCTAGCAGTTAGAAAACAAGCCTTCATGAAAGTTTTTAAAGTTCTTGCCAAGTGTGGACATCACTGCGGAATGGGGTGGCTGGACAGTTGTGCTGGAAGCAGAGAGCCTTGAATTGAGGCTTGGAGAGAAGCAGAGGGCTTGTGGAAGAGGGGCAGCAGGAGCTCGGGGTCAGGAGAAACAGTTTGATGGGGGCACTAGGAAGAGAAATAAGGATGGTTTGAGAGGCTGAGACAGGTTAGAAAGGCCCTAAAGG
>NW_005362797.1:774836-776744 GCF_000412655.1 Myotis brandtii | reverse complement strand
TTGTCTCAAGAGAGAGAGGTAAGCCTGGTATTAGCATGGAAACAAGAGAGAGCTGAGAAACCAGAAGCAAGGAGAGACCACCCTTCGTAATCCGGATGTAAAATGATGAGTGTTTGGATTAGAACGGGGGAGGGGACGTTGAGGCGATGAGGAACAGAGAGGAAAGAAAATTTGTGAGACATTTGGAAGGAGGAACTATTAGGTCTGAATGACAGGTTGGATGAGAAAGGGAGAAGAATCACGCAGAATTTCAATTTTTCTAGCTTGGGAGATCAGAAAAGTGACTCATTTTCACGTCTCTCTTTTTTTTTTTCTTCACACACAAATTGACTCCCTTATAGTGTCCGCTTGAAATATCAATTACAAACAGAAGTGATTTATTTTTTTCCATTAGAAACACATGTCATCTTAGATGCCTTTAGCTCCATGGCCCAACCTGCATCTTGCCCAGGCTTTGTTCTCCCCTAGCACTCATCCCTGTATGATGGCGCTCACCCTGTTTGTACTGGGTATGTGTGGTGTGTATGTATTTTCTCACCCCGTAGACCAGAAGTCCTTTGTGTGCAGGGGTCAGAACTTATACATAGTAAGTCCTCAATAAGTGTCTATTAACTATGGAAGAAGAAAATGAGACTTAAAAGAGATGCAACATAAAAAAACTATCCAGCCCTAACCGGTTTGGCTCAGTGGATAGAGCGTTGGCCTGCAGACTGAAGGGTCCCAGGTTCGATTCCGGTCAAGGGCATGTACCTTGGTTGCAGGCACATCCCCAGTGGGGAGTGTGCAGGAGGCAGCTGATCGATGTTTCTCTCTCATCGATGTTTCTAACTCTCTGTCCCTCTCCCTTCCTCTCTGTAAGAAATCAATAAAAATTAAAAAAAAAAAAGCTATCCAGAAACAGCACTATTTTAGAAAAAGCAAATTTAAGTTAAATTTACATAAAAGCTTCTCTGCTCCAAACATTCAAACCACCGGCCAAGTAAATATTAAACACCCAATTGTGATGTTGTAAGGGTCACAGTTTTATTCCTTGGTTACTAATTCCTGTAATAATACCATGTAATAATAAACATTGCTAGTAGGGTCTAGAATTAAATGAAACACTTAGTATATACTTTTTTTTTAAAATATGTTTTTATTGATTTCAGAGAGAGGAAGGGAGAGGTAGAGAGAGATAGAAACATCAATGATGAGAGAGAATCATCGATCGGCTGCCTCCTGCACGTCCCCTACTGGGGATCGAGCCTGCAACCCAAACATGTGCCCTTGACTGGAATCAAACCTGGGACCCTTCAGTCTGCAGGCTGACGCTCTATCCACTGAGCCAAACCAGCCACGGCCTTAGTATATACTTTACACAAGTTCCTGGATAGTGGTCGTTTTATTCCCGTCTTATAAAAGAGACTGCACAAAGTCACACCATCGAGCAGGTAGGTGTTGGCGCTGGGATTTGAACCCGGACACTTGGACCCTGGAGTCTGCATCCTTAATAGCTCTAACTTTGCATTGCATATGCAGACAACTTTTTAATTTTTGTTGAGACTCACAGATGATTTGGGTCGTATCAACCCTTTACGAGAGAGAGAGAGAGAGAGAGAGAGAGAGAGAGAGAGAGCTTTTCCACTCAGTACTCGTGTTTTTCCTTATGTATGGGACACATCCTTGGAGGGAAGAAATAGAGCGTTTCAATGGTTTTCAGAAATGTCCAACAGTAATCGAAAAACTCGAGCAAGAACAGCCTTTTACAGACCACCTGATAACAACACTGGAATAAAACCCTCTACCTGGAACAGGACTAACATCCCCCTTCCCCTCATTTGCATTCAAAGCCCGGCTTTATTTGGAAACTCCTAAAATAAGTGGTCAGATGATTAAAAAAGGCAGCGGCGCGCCCCCTCCCCGGCGGCC
>NW_005362797.1:769219-774300 GCF_000412655.1 Myotis brandtii | reverse complement strand
CCCCGGGGGACGGGTCCCGGCTATAGACGGATCGGATGTCAGGAGCGTAACAAAGAGAAAAGTCTCCCTTCCCCAGGTCCTCCGCGATCGACTTGAGTCGTTTCTAAAGGGGCTGGAAGGTCTGTTCTGAGCTCCTCCTCTGATTGCGGCGGCTCCATTCTGGAGCAGGGTTTTCAGTCTGAGGCATATCGGTGCCTCCCGGAGTCTGAAGTGCGAAGAAATTTGCCCGATAGCTTGGCGGAGAAGGGGAGCAGGGAAGGACTGTTTGGCGATGGCTGGTTTTGTTTTTGGAGTCAGGAGTGTTTACTCTGGAAAAGAGAATTCTTGGGTCTGCAAATTCCGACTTGTGATTTCTGCAAATGCTGATTAGAAGTTCTTGGCATGCTCGTCTTATTTTCTTTTTTTGCTGAGAAAGCCTTATAATAATAGCGTGTGCTCTCAAACATTCAAAACACTCCGTGGGCTCCAAGTGACAACCGCTGTATGCCTGATAGTTGCTGACAGTTTTTTTTTTTTTTTTAGTGTCGGATATGACAGCAATTTTACTCTGAAAATAGTTGTTTGTTTTGTTTCTAGGGGTCTCGTGTATCTACGTGTAAATATTTGGTCCATGAGAAACATAGGTTAGACTGCTATAGATCTATATATTACTCTAAAAATATCTCTTTGAGTGATTATTTTATTTTAAAGCCTCATTGGCAAAATATATATGGTGGGGACCTTATCAGCAAGGGGGGAAACTACAGGATTCAGTTAAAGTGCAGTTGAGAAAGTTTGAGAGGGGATGTGAAGAGAAAACATTAAAATGAATTTACAAATATCTGTCTTTTGAAAACTTGAACAGAATATAGTATTTGCTTTCTTGTTATATAACAGAATGGTTTTGTAGTTTTTTCCTTCCGAAGCTAATTATGAATTGTTTACTTTAGTAGTTAGGTCATTTATAACTCCAGACCCAACTACCTTTCAAATTATTACATATTATTTTACACCTGAGACTCTCCCAAAAGCATTCTAAATTTCTCCTCCTCTACTCAAACATTTATAACTCTGTGACATCATTTGGTAGCAAATATTGTACATAAATGAAAGTTAAAATGTGTAAGTCATTGATAAATTTGTGGTTAAGCAAAACATTTTAACAGCAAAACATTATTTTAACATAGGATATCCTACTGTTAAAATAATATATATATGCAAAAAGCAAGCTATTCTTTTGGTTAGATCTTGGGGTGGGGGAGAGATGGGAAATGCACCTGATACACACACCCTCAACTTTTAAGATTACATTAACATCTACCAAAATAAAGAGAACACATTGGCTTTTCTTTATCCCTGATGTAAAATTTTTCAAATCTCAGGGATAAAGGAAAAGTTTCACTCTGCATTTGCTTAATCAGAGCATAAGTTAATAATTACATTGTGTCCTATCTATTGCCTTCAATGTATAGCTCTACTATGTAGTGAAGAGACTACCATATTTGAACACCCTTAATACAAATATTCATCTTTACTGTGCATATATGCAATATCTTGTCCTTCATGTCCACTACTTAATCCTTCTTCAGTTACCATCATTTGTGTATTAAGCTGAAATGCATTACCTCATCTCATGAAAGGGTATTTAGTATATATATGTTAATGTATATGCAATCTTTTAAAACTTACACAAACGCTACTGGCTCACCAGGAAATTTTCTAGTTTAAAAGTATTAAGGTTCTCATGTCTTTTTATTTTTTTTAAGTAATTTTATTTATTTGAGAGAGGAAGGGAGAGAGAGACAAACATTGATGAGAGAGAATCATTGGTCATCTGCCTCCTGCACACCCTCTCCTGGGGATCAAGCCAGTAACCCCTGCATGTGCCCTTGACCAGAATCAAACCTGGGACCCTTCAGTCCGCAGGTGGATGCTCTATCCACTGAGCCAAACCGGGTAGGGCAAGGTTCTCATTCTTTCTTTTATTTAAATATATTTTATTGATTTTTTACAGAGAGGAAGGGAGAGGGATAGAGAGTTAGAAACATCGATGAGCGAGAAACATCGATCAGCTGCCTCCTGCACACCCCCTACTGGGGGTGTGCCTGCAACCAAGGTACATGCCCTTGACCGGAATCGAACCAGGGACCCTTTGGTCCTCAGGCTGACGCTCTATCCACTGAGCAAAACCAGTCAGGGCTCATTCTTGATTTTTATCCATTTTCCCTGAACTATCTATTAGGTTAATACCTTGATATAACAAAGAGCATTACAAACTGCAGGTGGAGAAGCATATCTTTTTATTTTTAAAATTTTATTTATTGATTTTAGAGAGAGAGGAAAGAGAGAGAAACATCAGTGTTGTTCCTCTTATTCATTGATTGCTTCTTGTATGTGCCCTGATGGAGGATGAAACTGGCAAGCTTGGTGTATCAGGACGCCACTCTAACTGAGCTGGGTCCTTTAAAAGTTCTCGCCCAGGGCGAGATCATATATTTTTATAATATTTATTTTCTACTTCCCTCCTTACCTATAGAAGTATGATGCTTTTACTTGCAAAAGTCACTCAGGAAAGGCTGTTAATACAGTGCTGTAGGTAGTTCCTGTTTTCTTTTTTTTCCCTCTGGCCTTCCTCCTCTATTCCTTGTTTTAAACTTTTCTTTTTATTTATTTATTTATTTATCTTGGCTTTCTGAAAATAACCAGAATTCAAAAACCAAAACACAAGCAACACAATCAAAAAGCCAGACAGACCGGGTCCTTCTTAGAGGTACATCCCTGTATGTAAATACAGATGCTTTTCATCTCAAGGGCAGCGATGGCTTAGGATTCGCCTTGGATTCCTCACGATGCCCACGGCACTGCCTGGTGCCCAGAGACGCAACGCGCTTTTGCGGAATGGAATTACCAAACGTTGGCTGGCAGAGCTGGGTGCCATCCCCGTGCCGAGTGCCCATCACTCTGGGGCTGGGACGCAGTCAGGAGAGCGGAAAAGGGCTGGGGATAAGGCGTCTGGGCTGGACCCCAGCTCCTTCCATCCTGGGATGAAGCTGCGAGGCCCGTGTCTGCCTGCTGAGCGGGTGGGGGCGCACCCCGCCCCTCCGCGCGGTTCCGGGCCCAAGTTCAGGGCCACCCGCCACCCCGAGCCTTGAGGAACGATTCATCCTCCTCCGCTCCCACGAAAGCGGAGGGTGGGGACTATCCCGGGGTTCTGTCCGCTCCTCCAGGGGGAAGGACAGCCAGCTGATGTAAGAATCCGCGCTGGCCGCGCACGCCGTTTGCTTCAGCCCTTGAGTTGCCATCAACAGGTGTGACTCAAAACGTTGTTGAAGTCGCGTATTTTGGAGTCTTGAGGCTCCAAACCGGAATCAAACGGCCCGCGCCCAAACCTCAGCACTTGTAGGGGCTCGAGCCGGGTCCTTTAAAAGTTCCCTCGGGGAGCAGCCGGCCCGGCCCTGCTCTAGCGCGTCCGTCCGGAAAACGCTGCCCGGGGCGGAGGGTTCCGGGGCTGCCGAGGCTGCGCGTTGGCATGGCAACGCCGCCCGCTTTCCCGGGAGGAGTCGGAGCCCGTGCACTCCGGGGTGTTCTTAGCCACGTGGGCTGGCCGGACCCGTCCGCCCCTCGTGAAGCCAGTTGGCGTTTAAGTCCTCGCCGCCTCTTCTGGGCTGGGCTCCGCTTAGGAGAAGGCCCACCGCCTCCCTAGGCGTCCCCACCCGCGGAGCAGCCCGGGCCACGCTTTTCAGCACTTGTTCCACGTGGTGATCTGATGACAAGCGTGTGTGGGGTCTTTCATGATTTGTTTACCAATCAACCAACTTGGTGACGTCACTATTTAGCAACCAGAAGGGCTTCTCCAAATGCTTGTTAAGCGCTTCACCTCCTTTGAACTAACAGCTGCCATATGTTCAAGGGGATTATTCCTCTCATTTGGGTTCAGGGTTAATTTGCCTTTGGCGACTGAGGCTTGGACGCAGCTCTTTTGGAGGTGTTTTGTAGTTAACCCACCTAAAGACTAAAGGCCCTCAGGTGTGGAGTATTGGGGAGCCAAAAAGAGTTAACTGTGAAAAAAACAACAACCCCCAACCCCCCCCCCCCCCCCCCCACCTTATCCAAAACAGAAACGGAACCACTAATGCTAGCTACTCTATTTGGGTTTACAGTAGTGCCAGCCAGCTATCGCATTTAATCCTGAAACAGCCGCAGGCGGTTGTCACTCTTTGTAGGAGTGAGTGAGGCATGGAGGTTGACCCCGGTGCTAACGCAGCTCTGATGCCAACTCCCCACCGCCTTCCCAGCCCTGCTAATGCCTTCCTTTTCCAAAGGAGAGGGGAAGCTTATTCTTTGGATATAGCTTTATGGATGTTGATTTTAAAAAGCAAAGTCTAGAGTTGCCATTGCCCGTGTAACCAATGTGTTCCTTTCCTCAGCCCTGGTGTGGATGCCCCCGTCGCCTGGCCTGTGGAGACTCAGTTGCGTTTTAATGGCGGCAGCAGCTGCTGGGTGAGCAGCCGGAGACTGTGCTACCCTCCCGGCAGGAGGGCAGGAGAGGAGAGGAGAGAGCACACTCCTCCTCGGGCACCGCCGCTGCATTGGTGGCCGTGCTTTTCCCTCTTAACTCCTCCACTCTTGAAGAGAGAAGAAGATGCCACTGCCATTCGGGTTGAAACTCAAACGCACCCGGCGCTACACGGTGTCCAGCAAGAGCTGCCTGGTTGCCCGGATCCAGCTACTCAATAATGAGTTTGTGGAGTTCACGCTGTCTGTGGAGAGCACAGGTCAGGAGAGCCTGGAGGCTGTGGCCCAAAGGCTGGAGCTGCGGGAGGTAAGCCACAAACAAGCCTGCTGGCTTCTCTCCTTACTTCCCAGCCACTTGAATGGATGCTGGCTGCGCGTTCTCAAACACATGCCCCTGGCCTTGATACCTGAATTAGTCTGCAAGCCCACAGTCCCAGGAGGACGGAATAGATACAGAACAAGAGGTCTTTCCTTGGGGGTAAGAAAGAAAAGAGAATGGATAGTGCCTGAGGTTTTTTTTTTTTAATTTTAATATTTTTATTGATTTCAAAGAGGAAAGGAGAGGAAGAGAGAGATAGAAAAATCAG